>NW_004797288.1:2712431-2714931 GCF_000002075.1 Aplysia californica | reverse complement strand
AGCAATCGGTTTTTGTAGAACTTGAGCCCAAAAACACGACCTTAGCCAACAGGAGCATCCAAAGCTATGTAGCGCTCTTTATTGAACAGTTAGACGATTCAAATCTAAAGGCGTCCCAAGGATATCGTTATCATTATCCTTCAGGCTTTTGTCCTCTTGAGATTATTTGATTAGACAGAACAAACCAAGAAGAATTTTAAAAAAGAGGACAAGCAAACAAAGATGCAAACAACCGAGCACAGTTGATTGAAGGTAACAAACCATGTTGTGTCAATATGATCAGAATGAAATGCTAAATCGGAGACAGAATCGGCTATAATAGTTCTCTATTCATTTCTTCATTCGGATGCTCTTAAAATTATTACATATTGTGCTGTATTTCCTCGTCACCCATCTGTTCACTTTTTTCCAGATATGTTCCTCTAGGTCTACCCTTTCCTCGTTTAGCTTCAATTTTGCCAGTGAAAGCAAACTGTTAAAAGCCAATATGATATCGACTCAATTTAATCAGAAAAATGTGTTTTCCACCATTTTGTACATCCTCCAAATACCGGAGTGCTTTGAATAAACTCTCAACTGACATAACTCTTGTTCTTCCTCTCTCAGCCTTCATTGGGCTTTCCCAATGCCAAACGGAATCGTTCCCCCCAGTTTGCTACAACCCCCTGAGCATGAAAAACGCGGAGATGAAATGCTACAGCGACCAGGGGCTGGTCCTTCACTTGCCAGACGACCCAAACAACCCAGACCACATCAAGCAGACGTCAGTAGCCAACGCCTTGACCTCCACACCCGAGGTCGTCTGCAAGTCAGTAGCACCTATGTCGTCTGTCGATTATATGGTATCTATTTGTCGATTATATGGTGTCTGTCTGTCTGTCTGTCTGTCTGTCTGTCTGTCTGTCTGTCTGTCTGTCTGTCTGTCTGTCTGTCTGTCTGTCTGTCTGTCGGCTTTTAACTCTTGAATTCAACTCCTGGGGGCATCCACTCTGTCCCACATCTGGTGTTGGCGTTATCTATCTATCCATATGTCTATCTATCTATCTATCTATCTATCTATCTATCTATCTATCTATCTATCTATCTATCTATCTATCTATCTATCTATCTATCTATCTATCTATCTATCTATCTATCTATCTATCTATCTATCTATCTATCTATCTATCTTACGGAGGCAAAAAATATAAACCGTCCCCAAACTTTCCGCTAAGGAGACCCACTTGCCTTTGGTTTTTGTCCTAGATCTAGATCCAGACACGAAGAAAACAAGATCTTATATTGCACTGCAGAAATCAAACTGAGTGCGGTCAAATGGAAGAGAGTCTGAAACAATCTGGCCAGAGTGGTGTTGGCGTCTCTCTTCCGTTGCTACATAATATGTCAGGCAGAAATCAAATTGAGTACGGTCAAATGGTAGAGAGCCTGAAAAAACTTCGCAAGAATGGTCGATGCTATCACGTTCAGTATAGGGCATGTAAATAACAAGCGGCACTCTATTTTAGATAGCAATAATTTTGTTTCATCTTTCCACAGAAACCGTGCTGCTTACGACGCTGCTATTCACTGTTCCCTGGCGCTGTCGCAGTCGTGCACGCCGAAAGCTTATCAGTCCCTTTTGCCGGATGAGAACAACCTGAAGATGGTGCAGAACATCATGTGCAACAATCTTAATTGTAAACTCTAGCACTATTTTTAGATCTAAAATTTCCTTCTCTTGGTGGTGGGATTGATTGAATGTTGGTTGTGATGGTGGTGCTGGTAGTTACGGCAAGACAAATGAGAATTGTAGTCAGCGATGATGGTTTTGGTTATACGTCCAGCCAAAGTGGTGAAGATGGTGGTGATATTTACAGCAAACGTGAAGTGGTATAGATGGTAGATGGTAAGGCCACCGGACCCAAGATCGTGATATAGCGGGTTCGGGGTTTTTGAGCTTCACCTCGATCCGACGTTGTGTCCTTGCGAAAGGCACTTTACACGAATTTCCCATTTATTGGCTCGGTCCTTTTGGAGATGGACGTTAAGCTCGGAGGTCCTGCCTCTTAAATAGCCTAATGGATTCTGCTAGATTGCTTTGCTCACTTAGCCCTAGTTGACTCTGAAATGAAGACAGAGACGTTAGTCTTATACGACTTCATGATTGTTTTTGTTTTTAAAGTTTTAATAGAAGTTCTACGGCGCTCGCAACTGAGGATTACAGGTGCACAAGAGAGTAACAAACAAACAAAAAAGAAGAAAGGCAGATAAGGACGATTAGATGTTTCATAGGAAAGAAGAAGCGAACCACACCAGAGCATCCACCAACCACCCATTTTCACGATTGTTCACAGCTCTGAACCACATGTGCACTGTGAACAACACACACGACCTCGTGGACTGCGGCATCAAAAAGTACGGCACCATGACCGTCGCTGACGCTATGGACCCCTACAAGTCCACTTGCACGTGAGTCTCTCTCTCTCTCTCTCTCTCTCTCTCTCTCTCTCTCTCTCTCTAT
>NW_004797288.1:2703371-2707307 GCF_000002075.1 Aplysia californica | reverse complement strand
CACACACACACACACACACACACAAACACACACACACACATATGTACACGCATACACACATACACACATGTAAACACACATACATACACACACATACACTCACACATACTCGTGCACCCACATAAACTTACACACATATGCGAACAAAACAAGTGAGTAACCGCTAAGATTGGTTCTGAACAGTTATACATAGTTATACGTATTATGTATAACTGGTACATATATTCTGTTCAATGGGAACAAGACACAAAGGTAACCATGCAACAGGAACGTAAACTTTTGACAGTTACTGTACCACAGTAAAATATCACTTGCCAATTCATGAAATATTTCAGTAAGGCACGTACGTAAACTCTCTGACGTAAGGCGTCTCACCACTGTGCCAGTAAAGCGTACCGTAAAAGAACATCAGGGTACAAGGCAAGAGGAAGACCAAGGAAGACCTTGATCGAGGGAGTGAAGGACAACCTAAAAACACACAACATCCCACCCAGCCAGGCCATCAAGCTTGCTAGAGACAGAAAGCACTTTCTCCCCTGGACGCCCTTGAGGTACAAGAGGGCGGATAAATTCATTCATTCAGAAGTTCAGTAAGGCACTTTCTTTAGAGTCAAGAAAAGGGAGAAAAAGGAAAAAAATTGTCTAAGAGGTTACAGAAAAGTAACTTACATTCAAGAGAGTGTCTAATCAATCTTAAACGTTAAAAAAATGCAAACAGCCTGAGCTTTGAAAGCGTACATTCTGAACTGTCTGCTTATTGTTGCCTTTAGCTTTCAAGGTTCTGACCGATTTTCCAATGGATCAAATGTCTTCGGGAAGAAATGAAATCTTAACTAAATGAACTTTTTTATTAGAGCACGACAGGTTCTTAAAACCATACTAATCTTCCTACCACATACAAGTGTATGAGTTTATAGTAAGTGTCCACTTATTTCCAATTGCCCACACTGTGTTTTCCGTATTGAACTGTCCGTCCGATGTTGCCAATAGCAATCAAGGTTCTGATCAATTTTTCAATAGATCAATTGTCTTCGTGAAGCAATGAAATCTTATGAAATCTTAACTAAATGCCCGTTTTTTCTTACGGCACAACATATCCTTTAAACTGTACTCACCTCCAATCACACACACGCCTGGGTTGTCATTGTCCAGTTATTTGCAATTGATCACACTCTGTGTTCGCCCCCCCCCCCCAAATAAAATAAACAAACCTTGCCTTCCCACTTCCACTCAAACCAGCCCCCACCCTCCCCATGTAAATCCTCTTCTTTCCCTACCCTGTCTTTAAAGAGGAGCGGAGTCAGCTGAAGAGAAAAAAACATGGTAAATGTTTTACTCATCCATTGGCCAATTTTAGATTATCCAGGACAGGGGTCGGCAACCTCTAACCCTTAGGCCAGTTGAAAACTAAAAATCGTTTCCATCCAGCCTAACAGCCTACTGCCTCTCTACTTATTTATTATTATTTAGTCCAACCAGGTCAACCAAGGTTGGCAGGTGCTCTGGTCCCCCCCCCCCCCCCTTCTTATATTCATTGTTATAAAAACCCAATCCCCCCCCCCTTCTTATTTATTGTAATAAAAGCCCAACCTTCTTCCCCCCTCTTCTCATTTATTATTATAAAGCCCAACCTTTTGCCCATCTACTTTTTGTTAGTTTGTTATTTTAGCATCCAGCCTCCTGCCCCCTCTATTTATTTATTAGCATAAAGCCCAACCTACTGCCCCTCTACTTATTTGTAAGTATAACGTCCAGCCTACTGCCACTCTTTTCATTATGATAACATCCAGACTAATGCCCTCTATCTATGTATTATTATAAAGCCCAGTCTATTAACGCTCTACTTATTTGTAATAACTTCCGGCCTAATCAGTTTGGACGAGGCTATCGTATGCAATTTTCCATTCGTTACAAAAAGACACTCCCCCTGACTGGTTTTGAGGAGAGACCCAATTAAGGGGGGGGGGGGGGCTACACCCCCTCAAATTTGTGGAATTTGAGTTGTAGGCATTTTTAGCTTCCTCAGCCTTTCCTACAACTATTTCATCACATAAGAACAAATAAAAAAAACGGTATTTTTTTCCCGTACCAGGCATGTTTGTCACCGCCATTTCCTCATAAAGTCAGTATTTTATTTTTCTTTATGGGCCGTTTTCTCAATACGCAACTTTTCTCTATACTTTTTAAAATAACTCCACCATTTTTAATTCAATCTTCCTGAAATTCTCACAGAATGAAAAGAAGATGTAATACTACAACTTTGTTTGTTGAATTTTTGATATATGAAATAGATTTTTTTGGGTGATGTCTGGAGTGTGGATTTTCACGGATTTTTTTCAAACTTGAATGCTACCTCAGGAAAAAATTCATTAAACATGTTCTAATTCGTTAAGGAAAAAAACAACAGACAAATTGTTAGATCTAATGTTTGTGAACACGCATGCAGAAAGCAAAAAAACAATCAATTTCCATGAGCGATAAGTGCGGTATTCATTACGTAAGACATGTCAACAAAATCCAATATGGCCGCCGTAACCCCCCACCCCCCCACCCCCACTTAATGTACACATCAGTGAGAGATGCCGACACCCCTATCTGGATCACCCCACATCGTGTACCGTTTTTGCTTTAAAAGTTTGATTACACGTGCTCGCTCTATAACTTCTGCTAACGCCCAAGACAGATTTCTTTTTTAAAATCAAGATCAGTTACATGTACGCATATATTTCCCAGATGCCATTGCCAGTGCATGCACTGCCATTTTCAAATAATTCTAAGTCCTTTCGTTAACACTTCGTCTTTTTTTCCCCATTTTTTGTTTTTTGTTTTTTGTTGTTGTTTTTTTCTGTTTGTTTGTTGTTGTTGTTTTGTTTTGTTTCGTTGTTGTTGTTTTTTGTTTTGTTGTGGGTTGGGGTTTTTTTTTTGGGGGGGGGGGGGGCAGGGTCCTTCTCTGAACTCCAGTATGGCTTAGTTGGACGAAAAGGTCGACGACCCCGAGTCGAGGAGACAGTCAGCGAAATTGAAGACAAAGACAAGAGACATGGTCCGTCTTATAACGTAGTGTTTGTCGGTTCTGCATACACGCAGCCAGAGCCGATATCTCGATCTGCTATAAAGAATGGATTGTGGGCTAGACGGTCAGAGAACGAGATAGTATAAGAACGTATAGATTGTGGGGGTTCTCGTGGTTGAGATTAAGAGGTACGGTATTCGCCTCTAGTCGTTCAATAAGTCCCAGGTTCGACACCTGACAGCTACGGAAAATTTTCTTCTCTAAAAGATGAGAGGTGTTACTAGAGAGTAACATATAAGATGGAGGAGGGATAAGGACGATCGATGTTTGATAGGAAAGGAGGAGGCGAAAACAGACGACAAAACATTAGTAGAGAGCAGGAAAGGGGGTGTCAGGAGACAATTTGGAAAAGAATAATTTCCCACCCTTATATCCGGATTCGAACCCGGGACCTATTGAATGAGAGGCGAACACCTTTATCTCTCTATATATATATACAGAATGTCTTTTCGTGTTTTAGAGCATTTCTTTTCGTGTCATTTCGTGTCTTATCGTGTCTTATCGTGGAAAAGAGTGACTGCAGTAGAGGACACGCCAACCACCCACGGACGTGAACGATATGTCCGAATACGTTAGTTGAAGTCTGTGATGTCAGAGGGGAAGTTGAAGTCTGTGCTGTCTGAATACGTCAGTTGAAGTCTGTGATTTCCGAATACGTCAGTTGAAGTCTGTGATTTCCGACTACAACAGTTGAAGTCTGTGATTTCCGAATACGACAGTTGAAGTCTGTGATGGTCGAATACGTCAGTTGAAGTATGTGATGTCAGAGGGGAAGTTGGTGTCCCAGGCCCGGCCGTGAGGCAGACACTGTTCCTTGGACCACCACTCCATGAGACTTGGGATCTGAGGGGCGGGGGAGGGGG
>NW_004797288.1:2689503-2702762 GCF_000002075.1 Aplysia californica | reverse complement strand
CCACACACACACACACACACACACACACACACACACGCACCCACAGTAGACAATATTGTGGTGACTCACAACTAAATAAACCAACCAAACAATTCAAGTTTTTGAGATGGCAGTGAATAATAATGTAGCCCACAGTGCCCGGCAAGCTTACTCTATAGAAAGTGTGGTATTTGATTTTATCGTACAATAAGCCATTTCTACTCGAAACCTTTCATTATCCCAACCTCGCCCTTTTGAAAAGTACTATTTCAAATAATAGTTCTCATTCTACCGGTCACTGATAGACCCTACTCCTTTCCTTCTGTAGTTTTCTGCCTGCCTAATTGCCTGTCTGTCTGCCTGTCTGTCTGCCTGTCTGTCTGTCTGTCTTGCTTAATCTTTCCACTAAATGACAGCGCATGACGTAAAGAAAGAGCCCCCCCACCCCCACCCCACGCAACCGCAATTTTCAAATTGTGATGTAGCCGTTGCGGCTGGCACAGACTGACGCTCTCGTATTGAACTACACAGTCACATCTGACGCTCTTCTTTCTAGTACAAGCTGCAGACATTCTACCTTTATAGGAGCAGATTCATATCCTCCTGTGACCGACGGATGCCGGCGAAACAAATTTTATTTAAATGTACTGTCACTATGTCGCCGTGTTTCGCTTCACTAAAAAACAAACAATACTTTTTTGTTTGTCTCTTTGTTTGTTTGTTTGTTTGTTTGTTTGTTTTGTTTGTAATGTTTGTTTGTTTGGGTTTTTTTTTTTAAAGAGAAGCACATCGATAAAATAGTGGTCATTCAGTGCTGGGGACAAGTAAGACAGACGGATAGAAAAAAAAAACCCAGACGAAAAGTAAAGAGAAGTAGGATCTACCAGCGGGGCCATTCAATCACCCCGCACAAACAATTAATTGTTTTTTCTAAAACAAGAACTGCAAAAACAAAACAAACACCAATCGGCCATTGACCTACTTTACCTGCAGCCTGGGTTTATCCAGGTCGTTCAGCATGGCACAAAGGCGGCACCAGAACTTGGTGTCTATGAACGAGCCGGTACCTTTGTACCGGAAGTATTCGTTGTACAGAGTGTCGTTTCTGTCAAGCACTGAAAAAAACACGCCAAAATACGGAGATACAAAATAATATATTCAAAGAATAGGCAATACGTTTTTTTTTCATTTTACTGATCACCTATAGTGAAAAATATTTTTAATGGTTTTCGCCATAAATATGTAAATGAAGAAATGAATTCATAAATAATGCACAATACATGTATCAGAAACATAGAATAACCCTTTTCATTCACCCCCTTACTAACTTGTGCCTCAAATCACTTTTTTAGAACACCACCCCCCCCCCCCCTCCTTAATTTAAAAAAACAAAACAACGATATCCTGCATTCCTCGTACCCCTCCCTTTTTTCTCGTTTTTTTTTTTTAATTTAAATTTCATACTGTCGTGTGGTACGGTACATGTATGATATGCATAATATTATTAAGAGACACACAACTTACTCGTAAGATAGTCAGCCAGTGCTTTCATGGAGGGGAAATCGTCCACATGTATGTAAGATAGTGGAGGGGCGGAGCGTCGGTAGTCAGAGGGGCGAGCCCCAAGCACCACTGGCACTGCGTCATAGCTATGAAAAACAAAAAGAGGCGGGGGTTACCTTTTTCTTCTGTTTAATTGGCGATGTCATTTATCTTTTTTTTGGTAGGGGGGGGGGGGGTGAGAATAAGATATAAGGGGGATTTACAAGAGACCTTTTGATAGACAAACGGTGTAAAAATGTGCTGTGTGTAAAAGACAGAGAATCCATAATTAATGGCGAAATAGGTAGCCATGAGGAGAGAAAGTGCAATATTGATGATAATCTGGGAGAGACGAAGTCGGTACTGGGAAAACGGTACAGGGGTGCAACGGTTGGGGAGGTGAGACATTATTAATGCGTTTTATTTCAACAGTCAAACCTGTCCAAGACGACCTCCCGTTGTCAGTAGAAAAGTGGTCGTCTTAGACAGGTGGTGTCTTTGAGTTGTTATTGTTGTTAGTGATCCAATAGCCTCTGAGCGTTAACTCTTCTGCATGATGCCATTTTGTAATAGCTGCATGTCTGTTCTAATTGTTGTCTTGAAAAGTAGAGGCAGTTCGATGTGTGGGGTAGCTTGGGAAGAAAACATCCCCTCAAATCGGTTAGTTTTCTACAGAAAAACAGATGAAGTTCCACTGTCTCTGAAGGGTAGTCACATAGTGGGCAGGCAGCAGACTGCTTTACTCCAATTCGGTTGAGATGTTGATTTAGGGGCACATGTTGTGTTCTACGTTGGAAGATTATAAATTGATATTTGATTGAGTAGAAGAAGCACATCGGCCCGATAATAGTTATTTAAGGCAGGGGGGGAGAGTAAGACAGACAGGAAAAAGCAGAGGGGGAGAAAAGACATAGGACCTACAGCGGTGTCATCCGACCACCCACACAGACAGGCGGTCCTCTTATAGAGAGCCATTATAATGTAGATAAATGACAAGGGGAGAAAGTGGATAGTGGTCGTTTGTACAAGGGATTGTCTTGTACAAGTGGCCGTTTGAGCCGATTTGATAGTACATGTATTTACAAATGTTTTACGCCCTAAACAATACAATTTAGATCATTTAAGAGGCAGGCTGCCTCGGCCCTGCCTGTCATGACGATCCTGAGCTCAGTGGGATACAGCATCCCAGTAGACAGACAGACGGACCACCTGATAATAAATTTCCCCTTTCTAGAATCGAAATCTTGTCTCCTGTGTGCAACAGTACAGAGTCATATCAATCAATACACCACAGACACCATTCTACAAGTGCAATGTACTTGAGGTACAGGCAGTTAATAGGAATTGTTGGGGTAAGCCATTTAGAGCTTGCGCAGTATGCTGATAGAAAAGTAGATTAATGTTAGAGGATAATATACAGGACGAAACGTGAAAGGAAATTTGCATTACATTAAAATCAAGGGGCTTGTTTATTCATTTTTTCATTTTTATATATTTTTTAAAATATTATTTATTTATTTATTTTTTATATATTTTATTTGTCTGGGTTTTTTTTGTTCGTTCATTCGTTTGTTCGTTCTTTTGTTTCTTCGATTATTTGTTTGTTTGTCCTCTTTTCAGAATCTTGTTTTCCTTATTTGATTTTAAAAAATCAGCATTTCCCATTGTCTTATTCTATAATGAAAATTGCTTTTGACCAACACCATTCAAAATCCAGTGCTGTTTAGCATTAAAGTTACTTACAATAAGAAAAACTTAACTAACGAAGCATTTCATGCAATATTCCCATTATCATAGTAAAAGAGGGTTAACTGCTGGATATTGGAAGTGGGAAAAAAAGCACATCTTGGATTGCCACAATAATTGAGGCTAGATTTTAAAACTTTTCTTCATAAATTTATATAAAATACTATAAATCTCCGTCACCCGAAAAATTGTGCCGATGGGGACATCATACAATAATACACCCACATTGAACATTTGAACATTAGTGTTTTTACACCCCCGAAGACTCAATTCAGATAATCATTTTACCTGAGCGCGTTGATGAACATTTTTTCTGAAATGTAGTCGTGACAGTTGGCATTCTCAAAAGCCAGGTAGAACTTGTAGTGGCTACGAATCATCTGGAAACAATCTCCGTCACACTTGCTAGTCCCACAACGCCCGAACATATCTACCTGGACGTATTCCTGGAATTTAACAAATGTCAACTGTTTTCATTTCTAGTTTTAGTAAGAGTTTTACGACACTGGCAACACAAATAGGCCATATAAGAGCCGAAGATTAGAGATTTTGCTAGATCTAAAGAGTAACACAGAAAAAAACGAAGGAAGAGATATAAGGACGATAGACGTTGGTCAGGAAAGGAGCCAAACACACCCGAGCGCCCGCCAACCACCCACGTATTGATTTCTGTTCTGAGTGAGTCCCGAAGGGTGGATAAAGAGAAGCCCATTAAAGTTAAAATGGTACTTTTGCGAACGGAAAGAGTAAGACAGACAGACAGACAGACAGACAGACAGAAACAACAGAGGGAAAATACAGAAGTTGGACCTACCAGTGGCGCCTGCCAATCACTCGTACTGATTTCCGTAGGGAGATAGCTTCCCCGTAAAGCCCATTCCAGGATTTAAAAAAAATCCAAACATTCGGCTCATCGCTGGTTACCTCGACTTTTGTTCTGAGTCAGAGTTAGCGAGCCCTTTGTCTTGTTTACCGACAAATTCATGACAAATTCATGACAAAGTCATGACAAATTGAAGAGAGAAAGAGGTCTTGGCAAAACAATTTTTTCTGGTTGGTAAGCAGACATTGGGAGCTCCACTGACCTTGTCGACAAGGTACACAGGTATTTTATTGAGGTCCACCTTGGTTTAAATCCGTTTTAATTAAGCCAGCTCGTTTGGTGAGTTTTCTTATTCCCCAGCTCCTTCTGTCCGAGATAGACGTCTTACGATTATTCTTTAATCTCAATGTTTTACGCCGACAATGTCTTAATTTGTATTATTTAGGAGGCGGGCTGCTTCCATTGTGCTGTCAGGGACAACATAGAGTGAATGGTGAAACACATTCCAACAGACAGACAGATGGTCGAGGTCCTCAATTAAAAAAACACAACCACCATTTCCAACTCGAGAATCGAACTGACGTCTTCTGTGTGCACGACGAAGACTCCCCAAACAGTTACACTACAGACGCAGGCATCTAAGAAAAAAAGGGGAGAGGGGTGGGGGGTATTTAAAAGGCAATAACTTGGGTATCTTCACGTCAATTAGAACAAAACTGAAGAAATGAAATGAAACCAAGGGGTGTTGAATTTTTAATTTGGAGAAGTTCTGTCTTCGCGTTCAAGAAATATCAAATTTTAAAATGTTCAACCAAATTGAGTAAAACGCAAAACTTTACAACGTCTTAAAAACAACCATCATGTGCAATGTGCATTAACGAACAAACTCATCTCAAATTGGAATTCCTATTGAAAGGTTGTCTAAAAAAAACCCATCCATTCAAAGTTAAATGTTTTCCTTTTTTAGGGGGTTGGGTTTTTTTTAAAAGACAGAGTCTACAAAAACAGTTCACAAAAAACTGAACATTTGAAACCAAACGCTGACAAGGATTTCCAAAAAATCGACCTATAAACATGCCACTGGGTTACTCAAAATTTCTAGCGACATATTCGAGCCTGCCTGGAGAGAAGGTCAGCACTCTGAAAATATTATTTAGGCATCCACCACTTTCTCTGAGTTTATTTAGCTATGTCAGTTTTGAATAATTTGATTTCTTAGGGCACAAATAAGTTTTATTTTTAATTTTTTAGAAGTTGTTAAGTTTTACTCTTTACTCAAATTTGGTCGAACTTTAAAATCTTGACAATTCTCGAACAATCAGTTTTTTCGCATTGACAAAAATGATATTTCCTTAGTTAATAAATTGCATTCGTTTGCAGTTTTGTTGAAAGTAGTGCAAAGATGACATCATGCATAAAGAAAAGCTGTGTTGATACTAACATAAACTTCAAAATGGAGACATGAAACGTACTTGTAATTTGTGGATGTATTGAAGTCGGTCATTCCTCGGGGCACAGTTAGACATGATCACAGCAGCTAGTTTTGTCTTGCCCTCTGCATAATTTTTCAAGGGTGTACCTTTCGTCTCCAACACTGCGGTCCTCCTTTCTTTCCAAAGCCCATCCTCACCCGTCTCCCACACAAGTGAGGCGTTGGGAAATGGCAGCCACCGCTCGTAAGGTGCCACTATGGTGGAATCTCTGCGATATGTAGCCGTCCAGTTAAGCAAACCATCCGCTTTATCGGGGATGAACGTAACTAGAGGACTTTCCAGCTCGTAAAAAATCCACACATCGTCGGGTCTCCGGAACCTCATCAAGTCAGACATGGCGAGCAAATCGTGCGCACGAAACAGCACGGCGTCAGTCCTGTTCTCATTACTACCAGAGCTGACCACCTTGCAGTTAGTGAACTGACAGCCATCGTCCAGGAACTTCTGTCTTCCTTCCGGCACGCCCATCCCTTCCCCGGTTTTGATCGTGTACACATGAGATGTATTCGTGCGCTTAGGACCAAAGTTTATCTGTTCTAAAATCCGATCCGTGTCCGCCCGACTTGTGTCATAAACGTCCACAGCATGATGTATCTTTTCGTCATTGCCTGCCATCGTCCCTTCTTCTCCCTTTATTACTTTTCTTCCCCCCTTTTCAATGTTTCCTACCGATAGTTCACTCTCACTCTTTTCAGTAGCAGAATATTCCTGCCATGATATTCCGCCTAAAAGTTCCACCACCCGACTGCCTTTGTCGTCCAAAACGGAGACATGCCCGCCTTTGTGTGATAAACCCAGAGAAGGAACGAAATCACTGTTACCCTTTTCCTCGACAAAGTCCTCTTCCTTCTCACCATTTCTATCACTCTTCACCTTGTAACTTTGATCTGTTTTGCTATCTCTAGAATCTAGATCTTGTTCCTCCCTTGCCTCCAAGATGTCCAGATAATCCATTCGCATCAATGTTGCCCGATATGCATCTTCGATGTCCTGGCTAGTGCCCTCCTGCCGAAACTGTTTGACGTTCAAGAAGATGACACTTATGCAAAATATGGCGACGATGGAAAGGAAGACCACACGCATGCGCACCCCCTTGAAGGGTATCTTTAGGTTCATGCGGTATAGCATACTTGAGATCAAACGAAGGGGCTCTATGTCGGATGAGGGACGTAAAATTAGACCTGCAGAGGTAATATAATACAGAAGAACTTTTGATGAATCGCAAAATAAAAAACGTTTTGAATATAAGTGTTTCATCCCCCAATCGACACAATTTAGATAATTTAGGAGAATGGTTGCGACACTGCCTGTCTGTGCCAACATGGACTGAGAGGGGTTAAACGTCCCACAGAAAGACTGAGATACTTGACAGAAATTACACGCGAATCTAACTCAGGTCTTTCGTATGCCACGGAGCAGTGCCTTACCCCACGCCACAGACGCCGGTGACGAAATAGGAGTAGTGTCACAATTATCAAGACAAGGTTTTGTTTCCAAAACAGAGGGCACTAGATCTAGAATCTAGAGGATATGTGGGAAGGGGGGTGGAGCAATGTTTTCAAAATTATCCTGCTAGGCTTGTACTAAAGAAAAAGAAGAGGGATCACATATTCCCATGTTAAGAACGTTGCATTGGCTTCCCGTGTCAGCTAGAATAGCTTATAAAATTGCAATATTATGTCATAAATGTGTCAACAACAAAGCTCCCTGATGTCTTAGTGATCTCATCCAGATTTATGTTCCGCCTGGATCACTAAGATCAGACGATCAGTATCTTTTAAGAGTTTCTAGAAAAGGAGGTAAAAAAATTAGCTGAAAGATCGTTTCCCCGCCTTGCTCCATCAGATTGGAACTCTCTTCCCCAACCCTTAAGACATACAACATCTAAGTCTAAATTTAAACTATCTTTAAAGATACATTTAATGACATCATTTTCATGTCAATAAATTCATGTTCAGTACAATGTTATGTAAATGACTATGTATCCATTCAGATATTTTGCGAATTGTGTTGTGTATATTATTTTATTATGTATTTCTATGTGCTCATTTCGTAACGATATGTAAGTGTGCGCATGTGATAAGCAAGTAGATGTGTGTGTGTGTGTGTGTGTGTGTGTGTGTGTGTGTGTGTGTGTGTGTGTGTGTGTGTGTGTGTGTGTGAGTGTGTTTGGCGTGCATGTGTGCGCACATGTGTGCGTGTAATGTGTGCGTGAGTGTGTGTAAGTGTTTGTGTGTGCGTAATTGTGTGAGTGTGAGTGTGTGTGTGTATGTTTGTGTGTATGTGGGTGGGTGTGCGTGTGTGTGCGTGTGTGTGTGTGTGTGTGTGTGTGTGTGTGTGTATGTGAGTGTGTGTGTGCGTGTCTGTGTGTGTGCGTTTGTGTGTGTGTGAGCGTGAATATTGTTCGTACATGCATTTATGTTAAGCGCCTAGAGTTGTGTTCACACGGGAGTGGGCGCTTTGGAAATGATCTTCATTATTATTATTATTATTATTATTATTATTATTATTATTATTATTATTATTATTATTATTATCATTATTATTATTATTATTATTATTATTAGTATTGTTATTATTATTATTATTATTATTATTATTATTGTTATTATTATTATTATCTTTATTATTATTATTATCATTATTATTATTATTATTATTATTATCATTATTTTTATCATCGTTATTATTATTTGCATTATTATCGACATAGAGAAAGAACGTTTTTTTTTATATTTCTTTGATACATTGATGAAAAGTAAGTTTACTAAATGGTGACATTTTTACTGCAACAAGTACATATAAATGAATACAAAAACAACAACTATTATAAAATTGAAAGATTTGTGGGTTTTTGCCATAATATAGTATGCCCCTGTAATGCCGTACTTAACACCAAGTGTATTAAATAGTAGCTTAGTTGATACATTTTGCAAAATGACAAATACCTTCGATTTGATAATGCAAACGGGTATATCATGAACATCCACTCAATATTATGTGTTCGTGTGCAGCGTGTGCATTTGGGTTCTTACCAGACGAATTATAATATAATGAGAGCAGACATTCTTTTCATATTCACTTGTCATTTATTAGGGGATTACATTTTGCATGGGCTAAAGTTTTTGTAACTGAGAGGTGTCATTAGTGAGCAGTGTGGATGGCTGGTGCCTCTATAAATAAATTATTGATGGTTAGTGAGCAGTGACGTATTTCACGCGTATACAAAATGTGTGTGAAAAGTGGCAAGTGCTGTGAACACTCTCATTTTTCTTGAGACAGAGATTTTTTTCTATTCTATATGCTTTCATGAAAAGAAAAGTGTGGGTTTTTTTTTTAATTGTTGTGGAAAAATATGGTTATGTTAAGTCAAATTGCTACAAACTGCTGTACAACTTATTGATGCTACTGATACACGAGTTAAAGAGTGTTCTGAAAATCTGGAAATGACCAAAAAATTTTAGTCATCCATATTTCTTTCAAAATTCATTATGCTGGATGGTAGAATATCGGTCGTTAAACTCTTAGTTTTTAGTGTAATTTACTTTTTTGTGTAAGTCTCTATGTATAAGGACAAACAAAACATTTTGTTTCACAAGCTTGTTCTGCATTTTTTAAAGCAATTTTGTACTGGCTAGACTCTATACAGGCATAGTTGTGTTCTGAAAACCTGGAAATAGCATTATTTCTTAGACAACGAAATTTATTTTACAATTCGATGTGTTGGTCGAAAGCATGTCGGTCGTTACACTCTCAGTGTTAAGTATCATTTTTTGTGTGTGTGTATGTCAAGATGAAAAAAACATCAAATCATTTTGTTTTAGAGCCTGATTCTGCATTTTTAAAAGCAATTTTTTTCTGACTATTCTGAACAGGAGCGTTGTTGTGTTCTGAAAAGCTGGAAAGGGCATTCTTTTTAGTAATACAAATTCATTTTAAAATTCGTTATTTTAGTTGTTAACATGTCGGTCGTTACACTTCAAGTGTAGCATGTAATTTACTTTCTTTTGTGCATGTTAAGATGTATAAACCATCAATGCCTTTTGTTTTATAGCCTAATTCTGCACTTTTACAAGCAATTTTGTATTGAGGAGCCTGTAGACAAGCATAGTTGTGTTCCGAAAAGCTTGAAATGGAATTATTTCTTAGTCATCCAAGTTTCTTTGAAAATGAGTTACGTTTGTTGGTAGCATGTCGGACGTTACAGTCCCACTGATAAGTATAATTTACTTGTTTTTGTGTATGTCTACTCGTAAAACCAATAATCAAAAGGAATTTTTTACTGACTAGTCTCTAGACATTCACAGTTGTGTTCGGAAAAGCTTGAAAACGCATTCTTTCTTAGTTATCCCAATTAAAATTTCTTTCAAAATTTGTTATGTTGGCAAGTAGCATGTCGACCATTACGCTCTCAGTATTCAGTATAATTTATTTGTTTTGTGTATGTCTACTTGTAAAAACTCACGAAACTTTTTTGACAACCTGATTCTGTATTTCTAAAAGGAATTTTGTGCCGGCTAGACTCCAGACAAGCATACTTGTCTTCTTCAGAGCTGGAAATGGCCTTATAGAGAGGCATTCAAATTTCTTTCAAGGCTCGTTATGTTTTTTAGCAGCATGTCGGTCATTACACTTTCAGTGTAGAGTAAAATTTACTCGTTTTTAGGTATGTCAAGACTAGATGAAAAAACCCCAATAATACAGTTTGTTTTAAAACCTGATTCTGCATTTTAAAGAACAAATATTTGCTGAATATACTCTCGTAAAGATTAACTGTGCTCGAAAAGTTGGAAATTACATTTTTGTTTATATCTTAGTCCTCTAAATTTCTTTTTTTAAAATTATTTATGTTGGTTGGTAGGATGTCGGTCGTTACACTCCGGGTGTTCTTTATAATTTACTTGTTTTTGAGTCTATTTGGATGTGAAATCCAACAATGCACTTTGTTTTTGTAACTGATTCTGCATTTTAAATGTAGTTTTGCACTGATCACACTCTAGACAAGACTAGTTGTGTTCTGAAAGCGGCAAATGATTTTATCTTTTAGTCAAATCAAATTTCTTTTGAAATTCTTTATGTTGGTTGGTAGCATGTCTGTCATAACACTTTTAGTTCTAGACCTGATTCTGCTTTTTCGAAAGCAATTTTGTATTGACTAGACTGTAGACAGAAGTAGTTGTGTTCATAAAAGCTGAAAAATGCATTATTTCCTAGTAGTACAATATTCTTTTAAACCTGATATGTTGGTTGGTAGCACATCGGTCGTTACACTCTAAGTGTTCAGTATCATTTATTTGTTATTGTGAATGTCTAGATGTATAAACCAACTACGCATTTTCATTTATAACCTGATTCTGCATTTTAATAGCGGTTTTGTACTGATTACACTTCAGACAAAAAGTTGTATTTTAAAAAGATGAAAATGGCAAAAATTCTTAGCCATTCAAATCTCGTTTAAAATTCTTTATATTGGTTTTGAAACATGTCGATTGTTACACTTTCAGGGTTTAATTATAATTTATTTGTTGTTTTTGCTGTCGTTGTGTAGCTTTGTCTAGATGTAGAGACCAACAAAACACTTCGTTGTACAACATGATTCTGCATTTTTAAAAGCAAGGTTGCATACTGACAAAAAGGTAGTCACGCATAGTTGTATTCTGAAAAGCTGGAAACGGCTATTTTTCATTCATTCAAATTTCTTTCAAAATTTGATATGTTGGTTGGTATCCAGTCGGTCGTTACACTCCTAGTGTTCAGTTTAATTTATTTGTTTTTGTGTATGTCTAGATGTAAAAACCAATAATGCATTTTTCCTTAAAACCTGATTCTGTAGTTTTAAAAGAAATGTTGTACTGATTAAAATTTTTACAAACGTAGTTGTGTTTTCAAAATGTGGAAACGGCATTATTTGTTTATCTATCCAAATTTCTGTTAAAATTTGTTATGTTGTTGGTAGCATGCCTGTCGTTGCCCTCTCCGTGTTGAGTTGTTGTTGTTGTTGTTGCTGTTGTTGTTGTTGTTGTTTTGTTGCTCTTGTTGGTTTTTGGGGGGGTGTTATTTTTGTTTTGTCTTGTTTTGGGTTGTTGGGGGGTTGTTGTTGTTTTTTTTTTTTTTTTTTTTTTTTTTTTGGGGGGGGGGTTTGGGGTGGGTGGTTTATGTCAAGATACAAAAACCAACAAAACATGTTTTTTTACAACATGATTCTGCATGTTCAAAAGCAATTTTGTACTGTTTAGATTCTAGACAAGCATAGTTGTCTGATAAAAACAGGAAATTGGCAGTATTTCTTATTCATCCAAGTTTCTTTAAAATTCATTATGTTGGTTGGCAACATGTCGGTCGCCACACTCTCAGTGTTAAGTATAATCTTCTTGTTTTTGTGTATGTCAAGATATAAAAACCATTATTACATTTCGTTTTGCGGCCTGGTTTTCTATTTTCAAAAGCAATTTTTCTACTTACTAGACTGTAGACAAGAATAGTATTGCTCTGAAAATCTGAAAATTGCCCTAAATCTTAGTCGTCCAAATTTCGTTTCACATTTGTTATATTATTGGTTGGTAGCATGTTGGTCGTTAAAAACTCAGTGTTAATTGTTAAGTATAATTTACTTCTCTTTGTGTATGACAAAAAGTAAAAACCATCATTACATTTTGTTTTACAGCCTGATTGTTCATATATAAAAGCGATTTTGTAGACCCTCTTGACTTATTCTTATCGATTTAGGATCACCAAAGGATATTTAAAGTGGGCAACTTGCACAGGGGACTTAATAAGTTTTTCTAGGTGTTGGACCGTACGTGATTACATTATAATTTTTTTTTTTGGGAGGCGGGGTGGTGTCGCTGTCTAAAAATGAGCAATTTGTCCGCGGGTCACTGTTTGTAAATAATATGTTATTGAAGGGCCCCTGCGTATGCACCCAAATGGCGGTGTTTTTTGTTAGGGTTTATTTTTTAAGGGTAAAATTGTTTTGAATACTATTACTAGATCAAGATCTTTTAATGTATATTTTTGTTTGGTCGCTTGCCTTTGGAGTGCCATATTAAGTTACGAGCATTTTTCAGTTTAATAATTCATGTGCAATCATTTTGCAACGCAGACAGACGAAAGTGAACATGCTATATAACAAGTTTTACCTTCTTCCGTACGTCCCCGCTTCTAAAAGTAAAAGCAGAAAAGCAGTTGTAGTTTTTAAAGGACCAAACAAGTCAACTGTTTGATCTGCTGTGTGGGACAGCCGGGCTCCAAAGAGGCGTGTCAAACTATCAGTCTTCAGCCTCACGATTCTGAGGATCAAGAAACAGGATACCGTCTGAGAGAAACACCCAGGGCGTGTGGCACTGGGCATGTGGCGAGACACCCACGGAGCGTCTTGATGTTTTTATCCTTTTGAAAACACTTTTCCATAAATATTTTGACTTTTACTTAAGTTCTTCTTTAACTGCTTGGCTCTAATTAAAGACTTTCTCGTTTCGAAAATAAATGTAACAGTGTAGAAACAAAAATACACCATCTGTACGCGTATACACGCTTACCGCTGTTGTTGTTGAAGCAAAAAACATGTTGCCTGCCCACTCACAGCCTCGAGTTCCTCCACTCCCCGCCCTCTACCAACTTATCTCCATCGCTTCCTTTTCGTATCTTCCTCGGACCCACACACACACACACACACA
>NW_004797288.1:2685054-2689403 GCF_000002075.1 Aplysia californica | reverse complement strand
CTGGGCTCCTGATTCTTTCTGTAGCCTTTCTGTAGTTACTTCTTGGCCCCTTCTTACTGCTGTCTGTCAGGTACACCCTGATCTAAAAATATGCAAGATCCGACACCTAGCTTTCTCGGACAAGGGTGAAAGATCTCGGAGGTCCGTGTGCAAGTTGCGCACATTAAAGATCCCTCGGTGGTCCAAAGTCAATAAGAGTGGGCTTTGGCCGTACACACGCCCACAAACACACTCACACACATACACAAACAAACAAACAAACAAACAAACAAACACACACACACACACACACACACACACACACACACACACTTTTAGAGAGAAAAAAGTGCTGCTGAGACTTATACAGTGTGTTTCGATTTCTCTCCTTTCCCAGCCCACCCCGCCCTTTACCTTTCTCCCCGAGTTAAATAGATCTCGTCCCAGCCACGGCGTTGCGGAACCATTTATTCAGTCACGGTCATCTTTGTGGTTCGTTTACCTCTTCATTTGCAGCATGTATTGATAAGGCAAAGAGTGAATTCCCAACATTGAAATGAAGAATTTGCGACTTTGTTTAATGTTAGCTAGGACGGGAGCCTCGGTGTTTTTGGTTGTTGTTGCTGTTGTTGTTGTTGTTGTTGTTGTTGTTGTTGTTGTTGTTGTTGTTGTTGTTGTCGTCGTCATCGTCGTTGTTGTTGTATTTGTTGTTGTTATTGTTGTTTTTAAATTTAAAAATTAAAGAAACGATGGCTCGTTATAGTGTGTTGAGGCGGAAAGGGAAAGAATACATTGGGTCCGCACTGTGAGGTCTGAAGAAACGGTGACTGAATTTTGTGACTTAAGCAAAAACGGCGCATTGGGGAGAAATGTATTGCACCCAGTGGGGCGCCATTAGTTCAATTGGAGCAAGCGCTCCACCTAATCCTGGCCTTCTCACCCCCCCCCCCTCCCCACACATACCTTTCTATTAATTGTTCTAAACCAGTCAGTGCTCTAGATCTACATTACTACATCCTAGCGATCCGTCACCAGCTGGTTGCGCCAGTAAAGAGACAGACAGCGAGGAAGGTATGCTCGTGGCACCGCTTGCGGCAGTTTCTGCTGGGAGCAAGCAAAATATTTGGACCAAAGTAATTTTGTCACTGTAGAGAAATCGAGGCATCGTTCTCCCCGCTCAAGAAGAAGGTGCAAGCAAAAATTGTGATCCTTGTTTCCGCTAGCCTATCTAATACACTAGAGTCTACGGTAACTTCATGAAGAATGGGTATTGAAACTGTTGTCTCCCTCTATTGTGTAGCAAGTCCTGTTAAGGTAAATCTTCAAATTGAGTCTGGTTGTTGGTGCTGCATGAAGTAATTGGAAATCTTTAATTAATCTTCTCATATTGTGGGCATGGTGAGTTGCTAATATTGTTTTACTTTATTGCAGCTTTTATATGTCGTTTCATCTAGAAACAGTTGTAAATATCAATAGGTTAAGCAATAGAAAGAACAGACCACACCAGAGCGTCTGCCAACCGCTCATAACAATTTTTAATATTGTCGCTAGTAATCCTATTGTCCATTTGCTCACTTTCCAATTATGAACCACCTTGTCTGCAACCCACGCGACGCCACTGATTGAACCCCATATAACGGAACATAAGCCCACACTTTTGGCAAATATACTCAATCAAATTTTCCCCCGTGCGAGTCTGGTTATATCATACTTGCGCAGCATAGTGCGGGTTTCCTTAAGTAAAATTGATGGCGTTTGCCATCGACCATGAATACGTTGGAGGAAATGGTAGGTAACATTACTCAGTTGCGTATAGCCAAGCATATCCAGTGCTAAACTCTCTTCAGCTACAAATATACAGAAAAAAAGAACAAAGAAAATCTCTTGTTTCCTGAACCAGCCATATTGGCAGCAGCCGCCCATTCAATTCCTAAAGATCAATCGATGTCCAAATGAAGCCAGAAGTTCGCGTGAGTGGCTATTTGCAAGAAAGTAGTTCCTCTTGGCTTGCTCTGTATTTGCCACGCTAAGAATAAAGATTGTCAAGATTCCATCCCACGTCCCCTGGACCTCTGGCATATTGACGGCATTGAGGCTCTGTGGGTAGTGATAGTAACTGATTGGGATTTGTTGTTCATCTTTTCGCCTCAGCAAACTCAGTTCTATTCTTCTCTCTTTCTCTCTCTCTCTCTCTCTCTCTCTCTCTCTCTCTCTCTCTCTCTCTCTCTCTCTCTCTCTCTCTCTCTGTCATTTTGTGTGTGTGTCCCTCCCCCCTCTCTTTCTCTCTCTTTGACTTTAGACATCGAAAGTTCCGTGTGCAAGTGGCGGACGTTAAAGATCCCTTTGTGGTCTAAAATCGATTAGAGTAGACTTCGGCCGCCACCCGGTCTATAGGAAAAAGATAAAAGCAAATTCAGGTCGTCTGTTTTTTTTAAATTAGTGCAGTTTATTGCACACCTCCTACAGTTTGTGTTCTTAGAATCAGCCATGTTTGAGTTTACCGCCCCAGTTCCTGTTGCCACGGGATTGGTCAGATTCGCGGTCTAGCCCAAGCTGCACTGTCTCGTTTACGTAGCAAGGTCTCTGCCAATACAATATTATTGTGGAGCAATTAATTGTCATATTTTACTGCTGTTGGTCTTTAGTTTCCTTGTCTTAATATTCATTAGTTTTCTTAGTAGCTTTTTGTGTACTGCATGGCTGCAGACAGTCTGTGCTACCGGCGTCTGTGGAGTAGCAGTTAGGTGCTTCGCTGTCGCTTGCAGCAGGACACTCGTGTTCGATTCCCGAGTGGGGGTGGGAGGGGAATTTTTATCGAGTATCTGGGTCTTTCTGCTAAGATGTTGATCCCTCTCACTCAACCCGGATTGGCTGTGACATGCAGGGTCGGAAGCTCGCCTCCTACATGATCTAAATTTTGTCGATGGGGGGCAAAAAATCGCCTACACTTTGTGCTCACATGTCTCCATAAAACTCTTGGATATTAGTTTAGAATAGACTAGTCCTTATGTGCCTGGCATGTGCAACGTGTGAAAATCATTGACTGACACGGCCAAGTCCCATGTCAGATTGCTGACTCTTGAGCAGTGAGCAGTGGCATAGATAAATCGAGATCTAACAATGCTATAAATATTTTATCAGGCCCACATAACTGTTTCACTAAGTAAGATTTAAACGCTGGGTTTTTTATTGCATGAGACTGCGATGAGAACGCAGTAACTATTATGTTACCTTGATATAATATTTCCTATACTTCCCCAGTCAACTATTCCCCAAGTCTTTGCGTCTGTTCAGGTGGCGCCAGCGTCGATTTTATTACGTTTTTTAGTGCTTGAAGAGAGGTGTTTACATTTTGTAGCGTACCATCTTTGAAGGTATTCAGCATTGTCAATCACATCGTTTGTTGTTGTCCGTCATGCAAAATTGATATACGCATCTTTGGTTTTCTTTCCTTTTTTTTGGGGGGGGGATGTAGGAGGGGGGGGGGCAGGAGGTAGGGTTGGGAGTTAAGTGACATGTCCAAAGGATGTAACGTCATACCCAGCTTCGCTCGGAATCGAACCCCATGACATTACGATAGTGAGCCCAACGCCATAACCACAAAATCAGGACACTACAAAAGATCTAAACCTAACACGACCAAAGTTAAATAATGGAAGTGTTTCTCTCACATAGTCTCCCCCCTCCCCGCCATCCCCCACGCACACACTTACACACACAAACACACACACACACACACACACATACACACACACACACACACAAACAACAAACAAACAAAAGAATCCCCCACATACACCCGCTTTTAAAAATACAACAAGAAAACACCCTGAAACGTTGATAAGTCAATTTACTGTATGATACTTCAACATTTTGAAGTTGTTGTTTTTATCTTTTTAATCTAAAACCAGAACCCAGAAAGTAATTGAAGGAAAAAAGGGACTTTCTTGTTTTAACATCCTGACCCTTTTATCAATCCTGACAACACAGTTTTGTTTTGCAAAAGGCTCTTTGTTGTTGAAAAAAAATTACGACGTCTCTGATATCAACATTTAGTGTTTATTCCTTTCTTCCAAAACAAATGCAAGAAATTGGAAAGTTAACTCGTTAAGTATAGAGGCCCAAAGTGAAAAGCAATAATCATTGTGAGAAGTCACATCTGCTTTTACGCTCTGTTGTGAACGTTATCTCGTTGTTTAATCTCAGATACATTGTTCATTTGAGAGCAACGAAGAGACAAAATATGTATGTGTGAATGTATGTACAGTTAGATCTCTAAGTGGGTGCAAGTGTGTGTGTTTGCGAGCACGCGCGCGCGCGAGTATGCCTGTGCGTGTGTGTGTGTGTGTGTGTGTGTGTGTGTGTGTGTG
>NW_004797288.1:2682687-2684954 GCF_000002075.1 Aplysia californica | reverse complement strand
CACACACACACACACACACACACACACACACACACACACACACACACACACACACACTCAACACCCCTCGCTTCCAGGAAAATCCAGCATCCCAAACAAGCCTTTGGTCCAGGACTTGAGTACCCTCCCCGAAGACTCGACCACGAAACATTATCGATCCCTCCTCATTTCTCCCCACCCTTGTGCACTCAAGCTCGCAAACAACAGTTATCCCTCTGAACTTCCGCTCTGAAACCAGATTTGGTATCAACTTCTTTCGGCCTCTCTTTGTCACCGTCTTATTTTCGTCAGTGAGTTTCGTTTTTTCCCAAACGAGCCACGGATAAATAAGAATGTAACTAAGAGTCGGGCCGTGTTTTGAACAAAATACAGAACTTTTTTGTTTTCTCCTTCTGTTTTTCGTTTTGGTTTACTTTGTTTTCAAACTCTTTCTTTGACATGTGTGCAAAGTGTTGAGGGTTGCGCTCGTTCCCCGCTTCAAGAGAAGAGCTCATCAATATTTCACGCACCTGCCTCTGACTGTATCGAAAGTTGGATATCGAAAGTTGTGGAATTTCACGGAATGTTCTGAGGGGAAATACGCAAGGATAGCGGACTGGCGGCCAACAGCAGACTGTTTTGGCAATGCTATGAGGAAAAGTCACAGTTGACCAACTTTAGGTTATCCTTCCAGAAATGTGCCGTGGGAAAAGGGAAGGAGAAAAAAAGAAGGACAAAGTTAATGTTTCTTCAAAGTGTGAATTATTCAAGATGATTCATGGATGGTGTTGTTGCTTTTCAGAGACAGAAGGATATTGACAAAGGGTTTAATGTGTCGATTATTGTACAATCCAGCATGCCGATTGAATGTTGAGGACTGGTGCACAGTGATGCGTTCCGGCAGCTACTAAGGTTGTATTTGTAGAATGTATTATACCAGTGGTATACACTGCTTTTTGTTTTTTCCGCTGCAATCATTTCGTGGGCAAGCTGTTCAGCTGTTCTACGCTCAGAAAGCATGTTTTTTTTTCTCAAGACAGAGGGGAAAAAACTCCTTTCATTCATTTAAAAGTTGTGCAAGTTGTGTATATTTTCTTGCTTTTTTCAGAATTCAAAATTTGAATTTTAAAAAAAAGAAAGATATTTCTCGAGCACATGCAACCGGTGTCACAGACTAAGAAACTGAAATTTTCAAACATTCAAAATGTTGTTCCTAAGTACATCGGAACAGATGGGTGATTGGCGGGTGCTCTGGTGTGGTTTGCTCCTTCTTTCCTATCAAACAGCAATCGGCCTTATCTCCCCTCCTTCTTTTTTATGTTTGTTACTCTCTTGTGACACTTCTAATCTCCTGGCGCTCCTATGATCTTATGCAGTTGCGAGAGCCGTAAAACCTACTAAAACAAAAACATCTGAACAGATGACCAACGATTGCTTTGTTATTATCCTTGTCGAGGGTGAGGAGTCAGGAGTCAGATATATAATAAGGAGTGTGTGGGTTTGATTCTCGGCTCTGTTGGGTAGGACGTTGTATATCCTTGGAAGTATATTTTACCATTTTGTCCCCAATTCACACAACTGCAGATGGGTACGTAGCGCAACTGGCACGAACGAAATACATGTATGTGAATGGTAATAGTGTGCGCCTCTCGGAAGGTAACTCTTAACTCTGTATGTCCCCCACGCAGGAGGGAAAGGGGGGGGGGGGGTAAGTTTGAAAAAACATGATGAAGTTATGGTAGGGTTGTCTGGGCACTCATGGGGTTTGGCAACTTGTATGAAGACAGTTTAACTAATTAAGACTAGGCGCGGACAGGGCAACTTTAGTTTTCGCAACTGTTTTCTCGCCCAAAGGTAAATAATGAAAATCCGAGTTGCCTGTGGGCGCGGTACTTATCAATTTCATTGTTGACATTTGGGCGAGAAAACAGTTGTGCAACTAAAGTTGCCCTGTGTGCGCCTAGCCTAATCCTTTTGTCAGTGTTGTTTGGATTTCTACTGTGCTGTCTGCCGTGATGATCTTTTGTTGTTATTCTTGTTGCTTTTGTTGTTTATGGGGAGAAGTTTCCTTCTGAGATTTATAGAGGAATATACTAACCAGCCATGTGAAAATGTGCTGATTTTTTTCTTCGAAAAGGAGCTTAGACGTTTACAAAAAGGTAGGGAGGAAGAATCAGATGAGAAACAAACTGTATGCCATCGACTTTACTTTTCTACTTCTACCACTGTTGTTGTTGTTGTTGTTGTTGTTGTTGTTGTTGTTGTTGTTGTTGTTGTTGTTGTTGTTT
>NW_004797288.1:2673422-2681830 GCF_000002075.1 Aplysia californica | reverse complement strand
TGATGATGATGATGATGATGATGATGATGATGATGATGATGATGATGATGATGATGATGATGATGATGATGATGATTATTATTATTATTATTGTTTCAGCTGAGACTGCCTCGGTTTTGTATTGTTCCATTTTTTTAAATCCCCGTTTTAACTAGTTTCGGATTTCAAGCGTCAACTGCTTCCATGACGATTCTTATATCTGGGGAAGCGGAAAAGGAATGGGGAGGGGGGGGGGGCAGCGTTACAGATGAATTTTGCAAAAGAATCTCTACAGGTTGTATGCAATCCATTAACTGATGGGATCTCTGTTCTCAGATATTCTCGGGGTGAAAATGGCGCCTTCAAATTCGACACAAACAGACAGGAATACCGAAGACAGACAAGTCGGGTCTTTAATAATCCCCCACATTGCCATTGCCACGGCTTTCTTGGTCTTCCTCTTCTTCAACTTCCTCTGGTACCGACGCAACAACAAACAGCGCTACAAACGAAAGTTCGAGAAACATCTCCACAGTATGATGTCGACGACGAGAAGAGTGACCGCCATGATGCGCCACAGTGACGCCATGATTAGTACAAATGACGTCAGCGCGACGGAGACGGATGTGGACACTGCGGTTGAAGAGTGGAGCAGATCTTCTGCCGCAGTAAAAGATAGTTCCGATGAAATTCGAGTGAACGTTGTGCCGTTGCCTTCGCAGTCGACAAAGTCTTTGATTCCTATTGGAGGCTGGCCTAGTCTGACGATGAATCGAGAATCCCCTGCAAAACTGTACCAGTCAGCGAGGGACAAAGGCTTGCTCACCGTGTGATGTTGAGCTTTGTTGAGTTAATAATTCTCGTGGTGTAGATATGTGGCTCTCAACCCCAAAGCGTGTGGTTGGTTTGAGTTCTGTACTCGCCCGACATCCCTCGTCGTTAAGCCCCTCGCACACTCTAGAGCGGTCAAAAATTCGTGACACAAGTTATTGTCAAATATCTCCTTAACTCTCGAACCAAAACTCCCCAGCTTTTGCACCGCGACTTGTATCAATTTGTCTTAACAGACTGATATTTTTGTGAACACCTGATAGCTATATTCTAGAAAAATCTTTAATAAATACTAATAAAAAAGCCCAGCGGATGTTTTCTATAGATTTTTAAAGGTTTACAGCTGGGACAATATATCTCTTTAAAAAGCAAGTCCGTCATATTTTTTTTTATAATCGCGAGATTTTGGGGGCTCCAGTGGCTAAGTGAGTAGTGAGTTTTGACTCAAGCAATGCCAAGCAAGTGTCGGTGACACGGTGATCAGATGGGGGATCAGATGTGTGGTCACTGGAGTGTGTCCTTGAGCAAGACACGACAACCCTAGCTCAAATTATAGGGCGCTGCACAGTGGCGACCGACAGTGACATTGTTTGTAAACTGTTCTGTATTTGTGTAATAGTGTGTATTTATGTATGTATTTATGTATGTATTTATGTATGTACGTATTTATAATTATGTATTTATGTATGTATGTTTGCTATTGTAAAACAAAGTGCCCTTCTGGGACAAATAAAAGTGTAATTTATTATCATTATTATTATTATTGAACGCTTGTTTTGAGAACTATTAGTGCAAAAAGGTGTTCACAAAATATTAATTTCTTGTAGGGCTATCTCTAGTTTTGTCAGTAAAAAGTGTTATTGGTGAGCTGTGACGTAGGTCATATGCGTACGCAACATGTGTGTGAGAAGCGGGGAGTGCTGTGAACAATTCCATTTTCAGCGTGAAGGAGATTCGTAGTATTTTATATTAATTTATGAAGGACCGTTTGTTTAAATTTAGCTTTAATTGTTTAGGAAAAATATGATTAGGTTAAGACAAATTGATACAAACTGATGTGCAAAGTAAGGGTGACATTGATTCATCCGTTAAAAAGATATTTGTGGATAAGTTGCGCCATGAATTTTGTTTCCAATGGTCGCAGGGCTGCGAAGTATGAGTATGACGTCACATCTTGTCGGTGAAGAGAAACGATAGAGCGAAAATCAAATTACAAACTGCTTCATTTGCATACTCGCAACCATGCGCCCTGTGGAAAACGTCCTATAGTGTGCGCAGGCCCAAGGGAATGTATGATTATGTTACCTTATCTGTGTGGCAACCCCCTAGCTCCGCTGGGCATCGGTATGGATGGAGTGTGTCTTACCGGCCTCAGTGCCATTGTGGTTAGACGAGGTATCCACTCCGGATGGGATCGGACGATCGGGCCGATCGCCCGACTCGATTGCCTCAAAAACAAACGTGTTTGTTTTCAGTTTCACGCGACCGAGTCGGGCAATCGGCCCGATCCAGCCGTAGTGGGCACCCCGTAGCTTCGCCGTCGCTCGCATAAGACGTGAGCTCGAGTCCTGAAAGGGAGGAATTTTTATCGAGTATCTCCGTTTTTCTGCCGGGATTTTGTATCCCTCTCAGTCTGGATTGGTATTGACGACATGAATTTTTGAAGCAGTCAACCTCCTAAATGATCAACATCGTGTCGATGGGACAATGAAACAGCTACAATTACCCTACGGGTCCACTGAGACGGCCACGGCCCGATCTTTTGTCGGGAGGAAGAAAATCGGTCGGGTCGTTTCCGTCTTGTGTGTCCACCAGTTCGGACAAGACACGTTTAGACGGTTGGCCTACTGACCGTATTATTCCACACACTGTGTCCCAAAGCTGTGTCCTCGGTACAGGACTATAAATAGTCGAGGTCAATGAACCCAAGGCGGGAATAAGAAATGAATGGGTTTTTAAAGGAAAATTGGTAAAATTGTTAATATGCATTTAAACCAAGTGGTTTGCGCGCAGACTTTGCTAATTTTGAGGCGCTGATTACGAATATGACATTAGAATTTTAATCTTAACTCAAAATTAATTAATTAATTTTTAGCTCCGGCGGGGCCTATCGCTCACGAGTCCAGACCCGGCCCGGCTAAAATTTAGCAAGCGTCTGTCCAACCGACATGTCTTTGTCGGAGCGTGATGTGCCGTATCTGTTGACTCAGCCAAACGGACTTTTCACTGATTTCTTAGTAAATAAACGGTGTTCCATTTCAACTACCGACTGTCCGAGAGACGGACGGTATCGCGTCGGTTCGAGTCCGTCGCAGTGGACACGGGCCCTTACAAATACTTTACGGTGTAGGTGAGTAATATACACGTGCACCCGGTATGATGCAACATTGTCGTATCCCCGCCACACGTGCTCAGAAATTTGAGGTGGAAAAATTAGAACACACAATTGAAAATATCAGAAATAGGTCAATGATGTTGGGAAAATTCTCCTACAGTTATGGTAAAGAGGGGCACATCTATACGATAGAGATCGTAATTTAATGCCCTGAGTGATTTTATGGGTTGTTTAGATATAATTCTTTAGTGCCATTGTTATTTGGATTAATCAAATGTTTTGTGCTGGCTCCTCTGGTTTTAAATGGATGCTGTTCATGATATGTAAAGGAAATATGTGCAGCAAAAGGGATTGTTCGTGTGTGTATGTGTGTGTGTATGTTTATGTGTGCGTGCTTGGACCTGAGAGAGAGAAAGAGTGAGTGAGAATGTGTGTATGTATATGTATGCATGTGTGTGTGTGTGTTTGTGTGTGTGTGTGTGAGAGAGAGAGAGAGAGAGAGAGAGAGAGAGAGAGAGAGAGAGAGAGAGAGGGGAGAGAAAGAAAGAGAGAGAGAGAGAGAGAGAGAGAGAGAGAGAGAGAAAGAGAGGCGTATGTGTGAGAGAGAGTGTATGTGTATGTACTTATAGCTGGGTGTGTTGATGTTCACATGAATATGACAAGGGGAAAGAAAGAGAGATAATAGAGAGAGAGGGGAGGGAGAGAGAGAGAGAGAGAGAGAGAGAGAGAGAGAGAGAGAGAGAGAGAGAGAGAGAGAGGGAGGGAGGGAGAGAGAGAGAGAGAGAGAGAGAGAGAGAGAGAGAGAGAGAGAGAGAGAGAGAGAGAGAGAGAGAGAGAGAGAGAGAGAGAGAAAGAGAGAGAGAGTCTAATCAAACCAATCACTACCGAATTTTCATTTCCTTTGTTTTTGGTAACAATGAATCAAACTGTACCCATGTACATTTCCTTTCTATCATGATGGTCTGTGTAGGGGGGGGGGGAGGGGGTGTTGTTGCTGTTGTTGGTGGTGGTGGGTTTTTGTTTCTTTTTCTTCTTCTTTTTGGGGGTTTTTGTTTGTTTGTTTGTTCGTTTGTTAGTTTGTTGTTGGGTTTTTTTACAGTTTCACATTCGTAGAAAAAACTGATGGTCCTTGTAATCGTTTCCAGGGCACCGTAATTGTGTTCAGCACTTGGCGAGTTAGGTGATACAGGCCTACTCATTATTTATAACATGCTTTCTCCTCCCTCTATTCTCTGCCACTAGCGTATAATAATGTGATGTAGCGGTAAGGCGCTTTGCTACCTCAGCCTAAAGACGTGAGTTTAATTCCCGTTTGGGATTTTTTTAAATCAAGCACCTGCGTGTTGTTCACCCCTTTCTGTTTTCGGACACGCAAGCCTATTAGTCTGTTCGTATTTCCATAGTTATAATAATTTTCTCACCCGTTGTTTTGGTTGGAAGTAGACCACGATAACCGCTTTCATATCATTAGTCGGAGATAAGGAAACTGAGTCATTATTCGAAACGAGAAGGAATAAAACCAAGTTAGTATTTTTTTCTATTTCCCTTAAACGACAACTTCGACGTCAAATTAATTTTCAGCTATTCTTAAAAACAGGTCTCTTTTACCGGGAGTTCAATCATTAGATGAAGAACTATCGAAATAGGTTCACTTGTTTTGATTTAATGGCCAAATCAGGGCCGATTATGTCAATTTTAGATTTCGTACCAAAAGAGGGCCCCGCATAATAGGTTTACCACCCTCGTAGATAAAGAGTTGAGAAATATTCTCCTATGCAGAGGCACTTATCTTGTTATTGTCAGACATTTACGAACGAACTGTTATATAAAGTCTTCTTAGGGGGCTCTCGTGGCCTAGAGGTTAAGGTGTTGGCCTCTCATCCAAAGGTCCCGGGTTCGAATCCGGGTAGCGACCGAAACATTTTCTTCTCTAAAATTGTCTCCTTTCGCCTCCTTTCCTGCTCTCTAGCAATATTCTGTCGTCTGCTTTCGTCTCCTCTTTCTGCCCTCACCCCCTCACCTCCTTTGCCCCCTCCTCTGGGCTCCTGACTCTTTCTGCGGCCTTTCTACTGCTACTCCTTGACTCCTTCTTACAGCTGTCTTTCTGCCACACTCCTGATCTTCTGGTAGGAAAGATCTACACCTAGCCTTCTCGGACAAGGGTGAAAAATCTCGGAGGGCCCGTGTGCAAGTTGCGCACGTTAAAGATCCCTTGGTGGTCTAAAAATCGATAAGAGTAGGCTTCGGCCGCCAACCGGGGAAAATTCAAAATTTGCTACCAACTAAAAGTTTTAGGTGTGTGCCGCGCGCTCATATGACCTTATGCAGTTGCGAGCGCCGTAAAACACTTACCAAAAAATAAATAAATAAATAAATAAGTCTTCTCCTGGGTCTGCGACGAGCACCTGGAAAATTTGTGTTTTTTTTGGGGTTGTTTTGTGTAGGGTTTTTTTTAATGCAAGATTAACCACACAATAGAAAGCGTACTTTCAGCATGTTCTGGTTTCATTCAGACTGCGGTAGATACTCTTCTTTGTATTTAAATGTGGTGTAATAGGTTAGTATAAAAGAAGGTACATGTAATTACTAAATCCCTTGTGAAAACTGACTTCTTGTTTCTGTCATACGTTAGCTCTTCGCTTCCTTGATTATTTGTTTTGTTTTGTTTTGGTTTTGTTTGCAGTTTGAAGAAGATAGTTATACAGCCCGTGCCATGGTTTATTAAAATTTGCATGCATGATTAATTAAGAAAAGGGTCCACGTGTGAATTTGTTTGCGTGTGTAGTTTATTGCATTTCTGCATAGACTGACCTTTCCTGGTGACTCTGTTTTATTTATTTTTTTCTGAATAGTTTTTGAGATATGTTCACTTTTGTGATTGGGGGATGCACCAACTACGTGGGATGACAGCAACTCTAAAATTTCATACATATTTAAATCAAGGGAAATGTTATGTCTCTTCAAAGTAACCAAAGTTTGTTGTTTGGTGTAATACAGCAACTTTGGTATCACAAGGCGAACAAATGCTGCTCAACAAAATGAAGAATCAAAGACAAATTAATCGCACTAGTCACTTATAAAGCAGAACGTATAAGTAGAAAGACGTTTCCGATTTCAAGATTCGATGTCATTCATGAAAGGAGTTACCAGATGGTTAGGGATTCGCAATACATTTGTTTGTAGTTCCATTTCTTCTCAGCGGATAGAAAGTCCCAGCTGAAGATATGGGTATCGAGCTGGGGCTACTCAAACCGTGTCTTATTCACCAATCATATTATCGCAGTATTACTCCTCTTGTTGTTTATTTGTTACTTCGATATGTGTATGTATGTCAGAGCATTGATATCATATATACGTGTGTATGTTATGTGTACTTTCATGGCTTGTGTACATACGTATGTAATTGTACATTTTAAATTATTTATATTACCAACGTATTTATAGCTTATTATGTATGATATTTACTTACTTTTGTGAGAAACAACTATATATATATATATATATATATATATATATATATATATATATATATATATATATATATATATATATATATATATAATATATATATGTGTATGTGTGTGTATGTGTGTGTGTGTGTGTGTTATTGTGATATATATGTACACACACACACACACAGAGAGAGAGAGAGGGAGAGAGAGAGAGAGAGAGAGAGAAAGAGAGAGAAAGAGATAGGAAGAGAGAGAGAGAGAGAGAGAGAGAGAGAGAGAGAGAGAGAGAGAGAGAGAGAGAGAGAGAGAGAGAGAGAAGGGGGGGGGGGGTCGGGCAAAAATGTCTGCCACTAACATTCAAATGACTCAAAATATTCTTCTTCTGTATTTAAACCAGAACACTGGTATCGTGAAATTCAACTCCAAGGACAGGGAATGTCGAATTTAAAAAACAACTGAATTAGACATTTTGAAATAGTGACTTAAGAAAGACAACTACAAAAAACACCCATAAATTTTAATTGTCTTTTTTCGTTGGTTGGGGGGGGGGTGGCAGGGGGTGGCTCCATCCTTCGGAAATCTTCTCTACTTCTTATAGCGGCCTCCTCTGTAGATCTTTCCAGAATTTCTTCAAGACTGCAACGTATCGTTTACTTGTCAAACTACGTATAGGCCTAGGGTCCTTGTCGTTCGCCTCATACCCAGAGTGAATCAATGATAGCGTGACAGGTGAGTGCCACCCATGCACTTCTCTGCACGGTGTGAGCGCTCATCGACACTATCGGAAGAGTGATTGGCCCAGAATGTGGAGTTCTTAGAATTGATTTGACCATCTGCATCTACATTCAAATGTAATTAATCCGAAAACCATATTATTTCGTTCACCTAATGTGGATGTCTTTCAAAATGCTGAACGAACCACGACTTGCACACGTCGACTCGTGAAGCAATGTCTTGGGTCTTTTCAAAATGTCCGAAGCTTATTTATTTATTTGGGTTCTGTTTTTTGGTTTGTTTTGGTTTTTTAAATTTAATACAGCAACGCTGGTATTACAGGCTAGTCAGTGTAGTCACTAATAATGTAGAAATTATGAGAAGAGGGTGTTTCCATTGCCAAGATGTTGTGCCAATTAAATAATGTTTCAGTTTGTTTTTGTTTCACAGTTATATGATCCAGATGCAGACTGAGATCACGCTAACAATATCCGTCGACTCACGCTTCGGGTAGCCCAATGGTTAGGCTACCGGACTCGTAGTCGTGAGATTGTGAGTACGGGGGTTCGAGGTTCGAGCCTTAGCTCGGTCTGACGTTGTGTCCTTGGGAAAGACACTTCACACGAATTTCACATTTGGCTGGGTCCTTTCGGAGATGGATGTTAAACTCAAATGTCCCGCCTTTTAAATAACTTGATAGTGTTGAGAGGGGGAATTAGACTTATACCATGTACCATTTCACGCTTCGGGTACCTTACTTGAGGAGTGAGCGGCCTCACTGAACTGACATTTCAGTATGAGCTTACACGCCTGATGTTTCTTTCAATCTTCCACGTTAGGCATCTCCCAGAGGGCTCATTTCTTTTGAATTCAGGGCTGGCACTATAAGTGTGCTTGGGTACATTGTCATAAGAAAGACTGAAGTGAAATTTGCACACGTTATGTTTGTAAAGTTGTTTATTTATGTAACTGTCAATTGCCAGTAAGATCGGTTTATAAATGTAAAAATGTATTGGAAATATAGGCAGGTATTGTCTTGCAGATACCCTGTATATACATTATACATAATTATGTGTGTGTGTGTGTTTGTGTGTGGG
>NW_004797288.1:2672161-2673294 GCF_000002075.1 Aplysia californica | reverse complement strand
GTGTGTGTGTGTGTGTGTGTGTGTGTGTGAGTGCGTATGTGTATGTGTATATATGTCAGTGCGTGCATGCCTGCGAGCGGCGTGTGTGTTTGTCTGTGGGTCTGTGTGTACCAAAACTATATAGAAACTACATGAAAAAACGACTGTAGTCACAAACTGAAGATCGTGAGGGTGCCGATTTTAAAAGCTTGTGGACTCACAGCTTCACATTTGTTTGATTGGTTGTTTATTGTTAAGTGTTGTTGAATGGGAAGTCTAACAACTATAATCAACCAATAGTTGAACAGATATACAGTTACGAGTCAACAAGCGTTCAAAATTGGTACCCTCACAATTTCAAGTTTGTGACTACGGTCGTTTTTCTCCTGTAGTCTTCATAATAATGCATGTCTTTGGAAAATTTACTTTTAGAACAGTCTGTGCAGCATACCACTTGACACTTTAAACACATAATGTGTTAAATGCAATGGACTCTGTTTCCCCAATGCTTGCACTTTAGACAGAGGCAAGCATGCTACTCGGCTATTGGAGGCGTTAATGCTGGCCGCCATTGTAACAGCCATCCCTCCCAGAGGCCCCGTTTACACTGAGTCAGTCCTGCTAAATCGTGTACATGATGCATAAATTCCCTGCCGTTCACTTTCACTTCTTGACCAGTTTTTGAAGTGAAGATGGGAGTATTGTTCTCACCTCCCCCCAAAATCAAAGCTACGATTAACAAACAATGTTGACAAACCTGTCTGTCCCCGCGGTTTTATGCAAAAACAATTCTGAAATTATGCAAACAGCCCAAAAACGTGAAAGTATGCGATTCTGTTAATGTTAACAAAGACTGATAGAGGAAAATAATCAGAAATTAAGCAAAAAATTACCAAACTTTGCTAAACTACGCGGGGTGCATAAAACCACGAGGACATACCATTATATATGCGCTTTCTTCACAGTGTTATACAGTATTAAATGTAGCAGCTGCTCAAGAATTATCAAAAGATGAAGCGTATGCAGGCCTTGATTGTGTTGTACAGATTGTATTATTTCATGACTTGACGTGACGTGACAAACACACACCAAAACACACACAGACACACACACACACACACACACACACACACACACACACACACACACACACA
>NW_004797288.1:2670292-2672033 GCF_000002075.1 Aplysia californica | reverse complement strand
ACACACACACACCTGTATATAGAGAGAGAAAGAGATAGAGAGATAGAGAGAGAATTATGTTCATCATGGGTATATATCTATCTATCTGTTTATCTATCTATCTATATATCTATCTATCTATCTATCTATCTTCTATTACATTATGCCAACATTTCACCAGCCACATCATCCCAACTATCCGGGTAGGCCTACATAACAGACAAGCACGATGACCCCAGCGCAATGACCCCAGTACGCCTCACATGTCCGATCTTTCACTTCCAGGGTAACCCGAAATAGAAGATAAATAAATAAGGAGGCAGACGACGACGAACGTTGAGGTCGAGTACCGCATATTTCTCCTTGCTCGGTTTTCATCTCATAGAATTATATTGTCAGTCTCTATTTTGACCTTTCAAATTGAATTCCTTCTCCGATATGTATCAACATTTTTTTGTCAAAATGGTCGTTCGTTGCAAAGGCTTAACGCCTCATTCAACTCTGTAAGGCTATTCAAGGGGCGGTGCTTCCAAATTAAACGCCCATTTCCGATTGGACCGAACCTAGATCTAGTAGGCGGAGAGCTTTAAAACTTCCCAAAATAACTGTAGTTCAAAACGCCCTATTGGGGTTTCAAAGAAGTGTGATTCGGTCTGTCCAGGATAATACCAGTCAGGCTAACGGTGTGGCCACGTTTCGATGTTCAGACTTATAAAGTTTAAACAAGAAAATACATCCATGATACCCCTTAGTTACACGTTGTATTTAACAGGGCCTGAAGTAGGTGGTTGCCAGGCACTCTGGTGTGGTTTGCTTCCTCTTTCCCAGCAGGCATCTGATCTGTCGTCCTGATCTCTCCTTCGTTCCCTTGTACTTGTATACTCTCAAGCAGCATCCCTTGTCTTAGGCATTCCTATAACACGTTTGTGTTGCAAGTGCCATAAAACTCTTACTAAAACGAAAGTTAAGAGCCGGTATCCTGCTCAACCCAATAGGATGAAATATTTCAACGTCCACACTTTGCTTTTACTTTCTTTTTTATCATCTCAGGCGTCTGAGGGGCAGCAGGTAACGAAATTTATCTGAAGGGAGGGGGTTCGAGATTCGGCTCCTAGCCAAATGGTCTGAATTGTCCTTGTCGCCCTTCCTATTATAGTGTCTTCCCCAATCAACGGTCTTGAAAAAATGTAGGTGTCTATACGCCCGAATCGACACAATTTAGATTGCTTAGAAGGCGGCCTTCCTACCCTGCCTGTTGGGGTCAAACTGGGCGGAGAAGGATACCGAACACACTGTACAATATCCCAGCAGAAAGACCCAAGATACTCGAAAACAATTGATCGCAAGGGAGCTATCCCAAAAAAAATGTTTTGAGAAAATCAAAGGTAAAGTTTTGGATCCTTGTTCAGTTTCTTTAAAAGAAAATGAGAGTTTTCTCTATAACCAAACACGTATACACACCAATCAAAACCAAACTTCTCCTTCTATAGGTAGGGCAATGCCCACTTTTGGTGTTGGTCAAGATTTCTGGAAACCTCCCGAAATCGGGGTTAGCACGCTTTTTCTTAAAAGCGACCATTTCTCTCCACCCGGGAATCAAACTCGGATTTCCTGCATCCGACAGCGAAGCTCCTCCTGCTACACAGAAGACAACGGTCTGCGCTCTTGACCAGTGACCCTGTGCTCCCTTTTCGAAAAGACTTAGATTGAGCCTAGTAGGGCGTCGGTTGAATTGTCAGTGATTGTAAACATTCTATGCCCC
>NW_004797288.1:2667592-2669772 GCF_000002075.1 Aplysia californica | reverse complement strand
CACACACACACACACACACACACACACATACGCGCGCGCGCAGAGAGAGAGAGAGAGAAAAGGAGAGAGAGAAAGAGAGAGAGAGAGAAACACACAAACACACGTATATAAGTATTTGTGTGTGTGTGCGCGCGCGCGCGCGCCGTGTGTGTGTGTGTGTGTACACAGTTGTGTCCAAAAGAAACTTGAAAATGTAATCAGCCAATCAACGTGTTATAGCATGCACTACCCACTCGTTCAGCACACCAATTTAAAACTAAATAAATTCTTCAATGTCTGAGATTAATATTGCCTCTATGTTAAGAGACGCTCGAGATATGGCTACTTAAAATTGACCTTAAAAAATCAGGCTTGGCAAAATTGTGCGAAATCGAAGAAAAGTACAAATGTTTTTGAGTGTGTATTGAGGTGCATCAACATTGGTGATCAACGTCAGTGGAATGGATATGTGTTGAATATGACATGAAAATTAAATTGTTATTGTCTCTGTAATTTAATGAACAGCATCTTCTGATAATATTTTCAAACAGATTTGAACACAGAGCAGTCACAAATACCACGCAAAACCTAGACTTAACATCACGTGTGTTCTTATAATAGTTTTGTTTTTGTTTATTAAATTAACTATTGGTTTTGAGTAGGCACGAAACCTTTTTTGTACATAGACTGTGTTAGATTCTGGATATAATCATCTGTCAGTGAGGAACTGAAGGCCACGAAACTGCCACGGTTTTGAGTGGTCTGGAGTGAAATGAACAAAACTACTCTAGTGAGAATCACCGGGTGGCTTGGTTCAGTGGACTAAATCGCGCAAGTGCTGGAACGTCATGTCTTATCTTTACTTTCGTTATGATGTCATTCAAGCAGACATCTCCACGCATAGTAAAACACTTTCTCACAGGGCCAATGCCACCAGACAGTTTTTGAAAAAGAAAACTAATTATATCAACGTTGGAGTAATCATTAGTATTAGCCCGATATGAATCCTTAAGGTATGTGAAGTCCCATGAAACAGCAGTTGAAGAAATATGACTGCTCCCAATTCACAAACTTTGTTTGCAACTCTGACATTTGGGACGAAAGGACAGATAATTATGTCCAACATTTAATAGAGTCGATGCCCAAAGGTTTCGTGTCCTACACAAATACCAAAGGCTCCTAAGCCGAATAATAATGAGCACATTTAATGTTAAGTCTTAATTTTGCCTGGCATTTGTTATTACTTTGTTTTCGGTTTTGTTTGGAACTATCGTAATAAAATAATGTTTATTGCAGAGAAAGAATTCTCCATTCATTGAATATAATGCATTGTATGCTCATTCTATCAATACTGATGCTCTTCAATACACGCGCGAAGATATTTTTTAAGTTTTTTTTAGGTCAGTTTTCAGTGACCATATCTCGGGCGTCTCTTTACATAGATAAAATAATGTCAGATTATGCAGAATGTATTTTTAGCTTAAAATTGGTATGCTACATGAGTGGGTAGCGCAAGACAGTAACACAAATATTGGGTGATTACACTTTCAATTCTTTCAAGTTTCCTTTTGACGCCACTATATCTACACTTACAAGACTGTAGAGCTTCTACTATCCTTCTCAGTCTAAACATTCACCAGATCATCAATTATACAACGGCAAAAGTGGCCCAATAGTTGGTGGGGGAGCTGCTATGACGCCTGTGTAGAGTTGCGCCTATTGCCTTGCACTAAAATTAGGACTTGTCTTGCCTTACTCCTCAGACTGATAGAAGCTGGATGGACGTTATTGTGGAATCTGGAGCCAACAGTTACGGCCTGTAGGAGTGTTTTGTTACGTAGACTGTGTGCATGAATATTGCACTTTTCTTATGTCATCACGTTCAAAATGTGGGTGTGGGTGTGGGTGTGTGTGAGGCAGGGAGAGAGGGTGTGTGTGTCACGTGTGTGAGGGGGGGGTGAGGAAGAGAGAGAGAGAGAGAGAGAGAGAGAGAGAGAGAGAGAGAGAGAGAGAGAGAGAGAAAGAAAAGAGCGACCAACATACCAACAACTGACAGACAGAGACAAAGGTAGATAGACTGATAGATAGATAGATAGATAGACAGATCGATCGATCGATAGATAGATAGATAGATAGATAGATAGATAGATAGATAGATAGATAGATAGATAGATAGATAGATAGATAGATAGATAGATTTG
>NW_004797288.1:2629327-2666626 GCF_000002075.1 Aplysia californica | reverse complement strand
CCATCCCATCCCGCCAACTCCATCCATTCAGCTTCAAAACCAGACCCAATAATTTAAAAAATAATATACTGGTTCCGAAAAAAGCTCCTTGTGCCCCGCCCATTCTAAGTGGTAATCTCACAGAGCAGTGGCAGTGGGCTTCCCTAAAAAAATCAATTAACTCTTTCCTCGTCCCACAATCCTACCATACAGCTCAAGACAAAAACGGAATTGTAGTGAAAGGGTTAAGTGCTCGACGTTTAGGAGTATCGAATCGCTCACACCCAGTATCGAACACCTCCCACCCTGTCCTCACGGGCTCACCACACGTGAGGTCAAAGATATTTGCGCCTATGTACTCTTCAATCTTTGATGAGGTGCAAAAGGTAGAGATACGTTACCAAAAATGGCAAATCAAAGGTGTAAGCGATATTGATCTACATGTACCTTGCCGGCTTGACAAGCCGTGACTATTTTTCTTGGACGAAAATAATTATTGGTACCTGGTATACTTACTGAAAGTGAAAGGGATCTTATTTGTATAGCATGACCTAGTACATTAAAAGTTATGCTTAAACTGTGTTCAAGTGTTTGGATGGGGGAGGGATTGGGGGGGGGGGGGTATTCACTTTTTTTTTATAATTATGCCCTCTGTTAACGCAATTTTGAGATTGTTTAGAGAAGGCAGACTGCGAGGGGCACAACCCAGCAGACACAGATGTCATTAAAAATAAAGTTCCCACCCTAGAAGTAGAACTGAACTCGGGTCTTTTGCATGTGATTAGGCTACCGGACTCGTAATCGTGAGATTACGGGTTCGGAAGTTCGAGCCGCGGGCCCGACGTTGTATATCCTTGGGAAAGGCACTTTACACGAATTTTCCTCACTTCACCCAGGTGGGAATGGGTACCCGGCCATAGACAGCGAAAGGTCTTGTCAGCATGTTAGTGTTTTAGCGCCTATAAATGGCTGCTTGCGGTGTATGCTTCCCAGGAAGTTGAGGTTGTTTCAGAATGCTCTCAGGTCAGCTGGGGTAATGGTAATACATTGTACTTAAGATTGTGAAGCGCATAGAACTTGCTGTTAAGTGGAGATTTGTGCTATACAAATGCTATTTATTATTATTATTATTATGACGAAGAGCCTAACTATGACACACAGGCGCTGTGTGAGAATAACTGCCGTCAAGACACAATCTGTCATTTCAAAGACGGGGTCAGTTCTGCAGGATTTGGAAAGTTTTATTCTTTACTAGACCGCACCTTTGAGTATAGACTTGCAAGTTGCATTCTCCGAAAGGGAGCGAGGGGAAGATGTTTGCACAATAAGTACTTCAAGTGATTTTGCAACGGACACGAATTCGAACCCAATCCTCAAAAACATCATTGTCACGACGTGGTGGAATCAGGCGCTCGCCAATTTTTGAGCGTATCGAGTTATTGGTATCATCTTAACGTTTGTTCATTTTCTTGCTTTTATTGATAAATAAAGTTGGGGTCGCCTGGTTTTAGAAGTTAGATTAGTGAGAAAACGGGTAGCCAACGTTTGGGGACTTCCAAACCAGTGGTGTACTTGGAAAGTACAGAGTAAGTACATTTGCTGTGTCCTTGATAAACGGTTTTCAGGAACATTCATACATAATTGTGTAGCTTTTTTTTTTTAAACGGACATAAAAAGAGCTGGTCCAAAATAAACCCAAAAGAACTCGAAAAAAATTGACCAACCAACAGAAAAATGTTTGTTTCTTCGATTTCATTATTATGACTAGCGCCTGATTTCACCAAGATGCCTAACAGTTTGTTGTTAGAATTCTCTTTCAATTTAACATTTGATTCTATTGTACCAGAAGCAGAGTAATAATATACGTAGGTCATTTCAAAAGTGGAGCCCATTGCCCCTCTTCAATATTATGACAAAGTAGCCCAGTGCAGAAAGAAAATGTATTATATGTATATATATATATATATATATATATATATATATATATATATATATATATATATATATATATATATATAATTATAATAATAATAATAATAATAATAATAATAATAATAATAATAATAATAATAACAGTGAAAGCAGTTCATAACAAAGAGTGAGCTTAAGAAGAAGTCACATTTTTAAAGTTTAAAAAATGGAGATCGGACAAGAAAGCACTTGAGGTCGCGAGATATATATTATTATATATCCCAGATACAAGGTTGAGACTGAAAAAAATAACGGGACAGCTCCCCAACGAACCTCGGACTTCACGCGTAAGCCAATTTCGAAACCAATAGTCCCAGGGTGGGGGGACGACACCCCCCCCCCCCCCCGACCAACACTGTACATTAGTAGTGTACATGTAATAAATATCCCAGTGCATTTCCACCTGACAACGTAACTCACCGTCAAGGTCGGACACGACAAACACGGAAATGTCCAGTCTGTTTGTTAGAGTAAAGAGAAGCACATCGACACAATAAAGCTCATTTAGTGCTGAGTAAAAGTAAGACAGACAGTTTTAGTTTTAGTATGAGTTTTACTTCTCTTGCAACACAATAAGGTCATATAAGTGCCGAAGTACAGTAAGCTGTCACCGGAGACCAAAGACGTGGAAGACGAATGGCAAACATTTTTAAAATCCCTATCAGAAATACGGAAAAACAGGTGTGGCACCAAACGAATAGGCGGAAACAAAGACAGAACAATTTGCTGATGGAATGACGAAACCAAAGAAGCAATTAAAATGAAAAGAAGATATTCAAGAAATGGCAGAAGTCAAAGACCGAAGAGGACTATATAGAATACAGCAAAGTGAGAAGAGAGACCAAAAGAATTATCAAAACTGCTAGAGAAAATGCTAAGAAAATATATGGCGAGAAACAGACCAATGTCTGCAAGGAAAACTCTAGAGAGTTTTATAAAAGTGTGAACAGCATGCAGGTAACGAAAGACCCATACAACCCGAAATGAATTATAAACGATAAAGAGGGTAATGCCATTCTCAGCAAGCATGCCATTAAGAAGGAAAAAGATAGGAAAATTACTTCCAAGAACTGCTCAACACAGGCGCTTACATGGACATCAAGAAGAGTTACAACCATCATATGGAGAGCATACAAAACCACCCATACATCTCAGTGAAATTCAAAAGGCACTCAAAACCAGCCCCAAGAACAAAGCCCCAGGACCAGATGACATCGCAGTGGAAGCCATAAGAGCTTGTGGAAACACCGGTGTACTGTGGCTGAGGTGAGTTTTCAATTGAGACTGGGAGCAAAGAAAATTCCCAGATCACTTGCAGAAAGCCACAGTGGTCCCATTATGGAAAAAGAAAGGCAACAAACGCGACTGCAGAACATATAGACAGAGGCATCTCTTTATTAAGCCACGCAGGGAAAAATATACCCAAAGATACTGGAATACCGGATAAGACCTATTGTAGGGAGAAATCTGAGCAAAGCTCAGTTTGGATTCCGAAAGGGAATAGGATGCAATATTCGCATTAAGACAGATATGAGAGAAAACAATCGAACACTAACACAGAATTCAACATCGTCTCTATTGATCAACCCTTTTGACAGAGTAAACCATGCAAAACTCTGGAACACACTCGAAAAGTATGGCGCCTGAGGACAAATGTTAGATAAAGTCAGAGGTCTATATACTAACTGTAGAATCTCAGTAAGAGCGAAAGAAGGCAATACAGACTGGTTCCAAATAAGATCTGGAGTACGACAGGGATGCGTTCTATCTCCCCTCCTGTTTATGATATATTATTATATGGACACAATAACGCAAGGCGCAAACCAAAGCCTAAAAAGCCTAAATGAACTTCTATTCGCAGATGACCAATGTCTTATTTATCCAAACCAACAAAGCCTCCAAAATCACACTACCGAACTGAACAACAGCTGCGAGAAATTTAACATGAAAATAAGCACATCAAAAACAAAAGTTATGAAGTGAGTCGAAACCGTAGTCCCCTGAACATTCATGTCAGTAGTAAACAACTGAATCTGGTGAAGGAGTTTTTAATATCTTGGCAGTACTTTTTCTGAAAACGGATCCATAGACAAAGAAATAGAAATGCGAACTTGAAAAGCCAACGCTGTCACCAACCAGCTCGCACCCCTCCTATCTCATCCAAACATTTCCAAGGACACAAGGGGACAGATTATCATTCCAATATTAATACCAACATTATGATACCAGTGCCAGACCTGGACATTAAGTAAAAACTACCCATGAAAGCAATATCACTGCATGTGAAATTAAATGCCTTCGCAAAACCATTAACATCACAAGACAAGACAGGCAGAGAAATAAAGATGTAAGAGCAGCTATCGGCATTGAGTCCTGCCAGCATTACATAGAAAGACAGAATAAAAATGGTTTGGCCACCTGTTACGTACGTCACCTGACCAGCCTGCCTCGAGAGCCTACAACTCCAAGCACTCGGGTTATAAAGGAAGAGGGAGGCCACGCAAAAGATGGGTCGGGGGAATCAAGGAAACCCTGAGAAATATAATATCACAACTGAAAGAGCTGCGGAGCTAGCTTACCATAGAAAACGTCATCTCCCCTCGACGCGTAACGGCAACAGAGGGTGAAAGAGTAAAAGTAAGTACATGTAAGTGCCAAAGATTAGAGCTGTTACAAGAGAGTAACAAACATGAAAAAAGGAGAGATCAGGACGATAGATGTTTGATAAGTAAGAAGGAGCAAACCACACCAGAGCACCTGCCAACCACCCACTAAGACAGACAGACGGACATACAAACAGACAACAGACAGACAGACAGATGGACGGACAAACGGACGGGCAGTAAAGAAGTACTAGAAGGAAGGTTAAGTCTTTATGAAAATGAAGCCTCAACAAACACATTAAAATTTGGCCAGGGGCAATTCTTACAATCAGAATACCTGTACAAACGTACTTTTTTTAGTAATCGTTTTATGGCACTTGCAACACACTTAGATCATATAAGTGCTGAGGATAAGATGTGTTAGAAGAGAGTAGCACATGCAAAAGAAAAAAGGAAGCGAGATAAGGGCGACAGATGTTTGATAGAAAAGAAGGAGCAAACCACCTCAGAGCACCCACTAACCACCCACACGAACACTTTAAAAAGGTTGAACAACTAAAAAACACAAAAAGCGCTGGTTTAAAAACAGCCGCTGTTTAAAATGAAAGTGTTTTTACATCCCCATCGACACAATCAAATCAGTTAAGAGGCAGGCTCCAGCCCTTCATGCCACTCAGTGTAGGGTCAACCCAGAGCAAAAAGACCGAGATACTCGATAAAAATGTATGTCTGAGGTAGAATTGTCAGGCAATATGTCATTGCTTTCTGAAGGCACAAGCTTGATTCCTGTGTAAGTGTAATGTTAAACTACCTATTACTTACTATCTCTGTCTTTGGTTTTAGTTTTAGTTAAGGTTTTACGGCCCTCGCAACTGCATAAGGTCATATGAGAGCCAGAAGATTAGAGGTGTTAGTGTTACAAGAGAGTAACAAACATTAAAAAAGAAGGGGCAATAATGACGATAGATGCTTGATAGGAAAGAAGAAGCAAACCACACCAGAGCATCCGCCAACCACCCACTATCTCTGTCTGTTGTATCCTACTCAGTGAATATTGGCCCTGACAGGCAAAGTAAAGGCAGCCCACCTCCTAAATGATCTAAACGGTTTTGAAAGAGGCAGAAACATTCACAACATACAGATATGTGCAGGCATGGTGTAGGTGTGGTATTAAATGTGCCTTGGAGTCTTTGTAAAAAGTTCATTGTTGAAGTTGAACACCCAAATCAACACGCTTTAGTTTATTTAGGAGACGGGCTACTCTGACCATATGGCTGCCCCGTGCTAAGACTAAGAAGGATTCAACGTCCAACACAAAGCGAGAGATACTTAATAAAAATTCTTCCCACAAAAGAATCTACATCACGTCTCCTGTGAGAGATCATGGGGAAGCTTGCAACCACTACACCATTATGTATAAGTATAATCCAGTGCGGATCTATTCCCCTCCAAACTCTCCACTCAGCCTCTCCACAACCCTGATACCAAAACAAAACCTGGTGACACCCTCCAAAACAACACAATGCTACTTGTACTTTTTTCATCCTCTGTTGCCTTTAAAAGGTAAAAGCTTTTGAGTGGCATCCGAGGCCTAGTGGTTAGGCTACCTGACTCGTAATCGGGAGGTTGCGGGGTAGGGGGTTCGAGCTGTGGGCCCGACGTTGTGTCCTTGGGAAAGTCACTTTGCACGAATTTTCCTCACTTCACAAAGGTGGAAATGGGTACCCAGCCATAGACAGCGAAAGATCTTGTCAGTATGTTAGTGTTTGAGCGCCTATAAATGGCTGCTTGCACTGTATGCTTCCCAGGAAGTTGAGTTTGCATCAGAATGCTCTCAGGTGTGCTGGGGTAAATAGTATAGATTGTGAAGCGCACAGAGCTTGCTGTTGAGCGGGGATTGGCGCTATACAAATGCTGTCTATTATTATTATCTATTATTAAAAGTGTCGAGGGAACATGCAGTTTTCTACAGAAGGCCATCACTGCAGCTCTTTCAGTAGAGATATAAGTTCTTAGGGTTTCCCCGACATCCTCAATCCATCTTTTGCATGGTCTACCTTCCTTTATATGAGTACTTGGTGGTATAGGTTCTCGAGGCTGGCTGGCCAGGTGACATTCGTAACAGAAGGCCAGACCATTTTATTCTGTTTTTCTATGATCCTATTACTCAACAAAAAGTCAACAAAATACCAGTAATTATTTTCTCTATATATATCTTTATTCACGCCTCAATACAGCTATCAAGGTGACATGACAAGGACAGGATCCACTTATGTACAGACTTGGCTAATCATGGTGAGTGAGACGAGGGATGAACTAGGAGAGGAAAGACATGAACACAATTAAATAATAGAACATTGTTCCGAAAGAGCCAGAAAATCAATGAAAAAAAGAAAATGTTCAATATTCAATAAAATACCCCCCCCCCCCCCCCCAAAAAAAAAAAAAAGACAAGCTCACTTTCAAAGTCAACAGGCTGGGGGGGAAAAAAGACCCAAATGAACAAAAAAAAACCCAAAAAAAAACATTTCTTTGGACCACCTCAAAGTGATTAAGCAGGGTTTTCAATGAACATTTCAAATTAGATTCCCACATTCATTGAGCGAATTTTTTTTATCAGTTTCAGCAAAGTAAAAAATGGAAAAATATTAGTTAGTGTTAAACATACATGATAAGGGCTGATGGAATGACTTAATACGACATATTAAGGGACCCAGATGTCACACACCTGCCTGCCAGAAGGTCCACTGGTCAACGTATCGTCTCTTGTTCAGCATTCTCTTTAAACCAAATAAGACAGATGCCATTACCCCTGAAACTAGACCTGCCAACCACTCCATGACCCCAAAAAAAGGGAAATTTCCTACGGAATCATCCGGTTGAACCCCTTTATCGAGATTACGAAAACCAACCAACCGAGGCAAATAAACGAGCATTGCAAATGCACGAAAATAACAATGTGTATTATCACATAATTTATAATACGTCACAACAAATAAAAAAGTGTATTTTCACACCATTTATAATAGGTCACAACAAATAAAATTGTTTTCGTGTCATTTAGGATAAGCCCCCTGGGACTCGACAGAAACCAAATTTTGTTTTGAAATCAGATTTTATGCAAATGAGATCAGAGTTCTTTGACAGGGGAAGAAAAAAATCGGACAGTTATCAGAGCGCTTAGCCTGTCTGCTAAAACACAGCAGAATTGTTTTCCGTTCTTGGAACAGGCAGATCTGATGAGCACAGTAAGACACAAGATAACTGCAATGGGTATGTCCTTTCAGTAAAGTCAAGCAGTGGCTCCGGACATAAAACACTTTCACTGTCATCATTGCAAACAAAGGGTTGTTCTCACAGTATGCAACAGACCCCACTACATCTCTTCTCCCACTGCAGTGGGTCCCACGTTCCGTCAGAATACCGACATACAATAAAACAACATATTTCTTAACTTCAGTTACAGATCCAAGACAAGCTTCAAACAATCCCAAACTAGATTAAATCTTAAGTCTAGAAGTAATTACATAAAATCTAGAAGAAGCATCTTTTAGTGAGTTGTCAACACATGTGGGTCCTGTGACATAACCGGCATTTTGTGAGTATTGGTATTTATTTCATTAGAAAGAGTTCACATAAGCTAATACATATTGGGTAGTGCTGACGACGGGCACCATGAACAATTCAATTTAAGAAAATATGCGCGTAGTGAGCAAGCATTTCCCCCGCACTCCCCCACAGACTGCATTGACCACAAAATTGGCTCTTTGTCTTGCTCCATAACAATCTGTTCACGGGAAGATACCTTTTCCACTGAGCCACTTTGCATAACATACAATATAACACGATACCTACACTAGTGTTAATCTCTCTCCATTTGAAAGTTGTCTCTTCCATTGAAAACCTCTTCAAACCTCCTCTCTCTTCCCCTTGTGATAAAGGTTTGACACATGTCCCTTCAGAGCACAGCGGCTCTGAGAAGGGAATGAACTGGTGTAAGCCTACACCTTACACTTTTGACACAGATCATCTGTTTCCAGTAGCGAAAAAACCCCACCAAAATAATAGAAATAAAACTCTGCATGTTCAGAGTGCAGCATCCTCATCCTCTACACCAAAGGTCACCCCATGCAGTGGGGTTCTTATACAGCTCATACAGAGCAAATGCTTGTGCTAGAAGCAATAGACTGATCGTGAAACACTTTAATTAAAGCATTGCAGGAGTAAAGTTAAAACATAGCATAACAAGTGCACATATATAATTAATTAGTCCCCATGTTGCTGTCTTTCTCCAAAAGACGTTGGTCAAAAATAAAGATGAGAAAATAAAAGGCAAACCACACCTAACAAAGTTCAATCCTCACTCGAGATTGTGGAATAACCGTCAGCGAATTCCTGTGCAAAATGTCCACATCTCGTAATCATGGCAATCAGATCTGAGACAATATTAATTGACAATCTAAACTTCAATAAAAACTGGGCAAAATGAAACATTAGAATTCTGATACATTCACCACATAAAAGGAAAGAAAATTGAAATATAAAAAGAAGCAAATTCCCTCTTGACAATCACAAAAAAAAAATCTCAAGTCTCAAAAGATGACCCAATACCAAAGACATAAAAAAGAAATCGCGGACAGATCAAGATGCAAAATGTACTTCCTCAGTCAAAAACCTCCTGATGACTTTTTCAAAAGCAAGAAACTCTACAGTTCCAGCACGTCATTGTATAAAAAGCATAGTTTGGTAAGAATGATACATTTCTGATGTAACAACCGTCAGCAATGTAAACACCACAAACAAAATTTCATGATATTTAGCGCACATAAGAAACGGGAAACTAGTACATGGCATGTAAAAGTAGTACACTCATCACCTCGCTTGTTCCATCTTTGCCTTGCAGAAACAAATTCTTTTTTTTTTTAATTTCAAATTGAGGATTTTTGCTCTTGAGGAGGAGAGTAGCTGTTGCGTTTTACCAGACACAGAATTGCAAATCCCAAGTCAGAGTTAGCTTGAGCTCATTCTTTACTAAGTGGGCCACTGGAGCCTCAAAGGAGTACTCCAGCAATGTGTTGTTAGTTTGCTCCAACCTAGTTTTACCTCCAAGAAAATTTTACAGCTTACAATTCATAAGAGTGTCTATTGTCACAAAAAAAGGGTCAAGGGTAATACTTGTGTACTTGTTGCTCCATTCTCTTCACGGTTGAATACCAGCACAAATTTCGCTAGGTATATATAGAGTTGCCAGGTGTGGACTGTAGGTAAAGAGAAGCCTTTTGCACATAAATAGTCTTTATATCTCTCCACTCTATCTACAAAACAGCTTTTTTCACCCATCTGCTAAGTTTAATTCAATTTTCACCTACTACTACTACTACAATGTAAGCTACCAGTACAAAAGTATGCAATATAAATGTGTGAAAAAATGTTCAGACATGTATTGACATACATAAAAAGTATACATTTAGTAATTTGCACCCCATTACTTTCGGTTGTCAGTCTCTCTCTCTCTCTCTACAATCAATGCAACTTGATGTAGCGCCAGCAGTGCATTTGCACTTTACTTCACACATAACGGGGGGGGGGGGGGGGGGGGGGGGGACAAAAAGAATATATAACAGTAACTTGACTAAAAGAAAATAATAGATACAAATTCCAAATCTTCATTAAAAACAAATGGAATTACACATGATTACACATTTTGAAGGAAAAATTGCAGTGAAAAGGAAAAATTAAAATAGCTGATGTATCAAGAATGCTTATGTCATCACCTTCAAGTAGATATTCTTAGCATAAACATAAAATTCTGCAATGAAAGATTTAAAACTTTAGAAAGCACAAGCTAGAGGTAAGATCAAACCATACCTCATCATATATTTCTATTTAAAAATGAAGCAAATAAAACTTCGTAAAATACAAAAGCAGAAAGAAGAATCCATACTTGTTCCTCGTGTTATCAGGAAGGTGTGAAACCTCTTCCATAATTTATCATAGCACAGCTTCTGTCATTGGTCACACAAAGGCTGTCTCTAAATCTCCTCGTTCTCAAATTCTTAGTCGCCCTACAAGTTCTAAGTCTTTCTCACAACTCCATCCCTGACTACCCTTTCCTTCCTTCCTCTGTGCTTAGCTCAAAAAGACTTACAGTACTTGTTTGGTGCAAAAGTTTCTGCTTTCAACGACGTCAAGAAGAGAAAATAGAAACTCCAAATCATTCTCAGGTAACAGATCTTTCGAAATACTGAGCTGAACTAGAACCCCTAATGAAATAACATACTTAAAAAGTATTCAAATTACTATTTGTAGTTGGTGTTCTAGCCTCTTTCTGTTCACGAACAAGAGTGAAAACATGTCAAATGAAACAATAATCTAAGTTATAACTGCTTATAAGTTTATTCTTCTTTATACTGGCTAGTCTTTTAACATGAGAAATGTGAATGTCCTACCACAATCCTACCATGAGAAAAAAAAGAAACAAAGGGTAGTTCAGAGAGGAGAAAGAGACATCTCTTTGTCGTGACACCACCTAGTGGCGGTGGAAAGCCCAGTGGTCCTCCCCTTCCTCCTGCAGGAGACTCTGCACAACGCACTCTAGGTCCCCGTCAAACTTGATCAGCAATTGCCGGTTTTTCTCGCGGTTGGCGAAACCCATCTCGATGAGCCGCTGCATTCCTTGGATCTCTCTCCGCAGAGCTGAGTCTGCAATGGTGAGCGACGCGATCGGGGAGGACTGCAGCGACACAGGGGGCGATGATGACGTCAGAGAGGAAGCCGAGTTTCTCTTCACAGCCGGCTCTTCCCCACAGCTTTTGACCGCGGCGTCATCAGCCACATCCGAGTTGTTGGCGGTTGGCTCATCCACAGAGCTCCTGGCTTCAGCCTCAGTACTCCCCCCATTTGCTACGGCACTTTCCTGCCTCTCAGACCCGTCTACTACACTAGGAATGGCTGACGGAGAAGTGGCCCCGCATAACTCTGCTGGATCGCAGTCCGATCCGACGGAAAACCACTCATACTGCTGTGGCGCCCAGTCCACCTGGGGCGGTTTCCAGGAGGATTTTTGTGGCTTCCAAGCGGACTGAGGCGGTTTCCAACTGGACTGAGGCGGCCTCCAAGTGGACGGAGGTGGCTTCCAAGTGGATGCTGGAGGTTTCCAAGTGGACTCTGTTGGCGGCATCCAGTCTTCAGGGGGTGTCCAAATCGATTCCTTGGGCACCCAGCCTCCTGGTGGGACCGCATGTGGTACAGCTCCAGCATTTGTCAGAGCTTTATACGCCTCGCTGTCACCTCTCACTTTCACAATTATGGGTCGTTTTGGATCTAGAGCTGCATCTTTTTTTTCACTCTGACCCTGCATCTTCCTTTCATTCTGTTAAAAAAAAGAAGTAAAAAATCTTTGTTGGGACATCCAGCGCTTTTCTACTTTGAACTCTTTCTACCACCCATTGGTCCACAAGACATGACCACATCAGAAAACCAATCCAAGAATAAGAAAGAAACATCACATAATTTTTCTACGAGAGCATCTCTTGTGACTTCGACATGAAGTTTAAGTAATGACCTATATCACCGGTGCTCTGATGGAACCTCACGAACTCGAATTTTAGTGTAAATCATTTTTTGGCCAAAAAAAATTCCTGATAGCTAGATACATGTGTATAAATATTAAATTCAGATTCAAACTACAAAAGCGGGAAAGTGCAATTAAAATTCTACTTGAACCTCACTATCCCCCATAGCGACATAAGTGATCCGTCAAACCTCTCTGACACAATATAGCATGGTTTCATCAAAGCACCAATCGATCTTCACAGGTAAGTGAACCACACTATCTTCCTCCACATGGTTAGAAAGTGAAGACGAAAGCAGACGACAGAACATGGTTTGGAGAGCAGGAAAGGAGGGGAAAGGAGAAAATTTTGGAGAAGAAAATTGTCCATCGCATTCCAGTTTAGAACCCGAGACCTATTGAACGAGAGGCAAACACCGTAACCCCTAGACCACGAGAGCCTCCACCAAATATGATTGCTTTCACTCAGTGCTTACAAAAGTAAAAGCACTGCTTACTTTTGGACAATTTTTAATGTTTTATGTACACATCCAAGCAAAACAACATCAGAAATAGATCCCTCATACAATTTTCCTTCAGAATTTATCAAAATAAATTTTCTGATATTTTATCACCAGACCAGGGTATCTTTCTGTCTTTTCCACAGATTGCTTTGACCAACTCAATTCTTTTCTTCAACACCAAGATGTCAATCCTTTCTAGAACAGATCCCTCTGGGTCCTAATTCCAAAATTCCAAAACTCTTAGACTTCTCAAAAAAGAAAAAGACGAGCTATTTCAAAGAATTCAGAGACAGGAGCAATCTTAGTCTCCCTCTCTAAACAAAGCATGGATTTCAGGTTTGGCAAAGCAAACCATTTCATAGACAGGAGCAATTATATTCCCACAACAAAACACTGATTTCTATTGCGTGAGGACAAACCACATAAAAGAATTCAGAGTCAGAAGGAGCCCTCACCTGCTTGGCCTGCAGCGAGTAGAAGACATCCTTGGCGGTAGAGAAGGCTGTTGACGCCGCTTTGGAGACTCCTGAAGCCACATTCTGGATAATGACGCTCGCTGGTCCCGCTGGTTCTGGGGCGCTGGAGAGAGGAAAAGTTTTATTTTTAGTAAGTGTTTTACGGCACTTGCAAAACATATAAGGTTACATAAGCGCCGAAGATTAGAGGTTTACAAGGGAGTAACAAATACAAAAAAGAAGGTGGGGAGATAAAAGACGACAGATGTTTGATAGGAAAAAAGAAGCAAACCACACCAGAGCACCCGCCAACTACCCACGAAGAAAGTTTGAGGCAAACACAAGCATGTTGCCAAAACAGAAGGGTTGTTAGAAAAAAAAAAAGTGACATTTTGTAACTAAGCTCAGTCCCTCTGCTCATGATGCAAAGTTGTGAGAGAAAAGGTGACGACCGAGAGGTGTAATACACCAACAGCTTTTGTCAGACATTCAATGTTTTCTTGCCATTGCACTACAAGACTTGCTCTCCCCAAACATTCAATTTTTTTTTTACTAAGCTGTACTGCTTTGTTGACCCTTCAAGGATGTAGCAAACACGTATTCTGATAAGCAGCAGACCAGTGGCAATGTTGCAGCACACTTCAAACCATCATACACAAATCAGAAACATGAACTTGCATATTTCAGGGTATACAGATTGTTGCCCGCCCCTTTGTTTTCAAAGGAAAAAAATAGAACTGCAAATTCTTTATGAATAACAAAACCATGCTAATATTCTCAGGTGCCCCAAAACAGAGCGTCTTCAAAAATCACCCTAACGATCACAATGGACGTCTTTGTTATCATGTTGCCAGCATATGTGTCAGTGAGAGGGGAACACACATGCACATTGGGATTGACGTAACAAGACAGAAAAATTGGGTGCAAGAGATAAGTACACTCGTGTGAAAGTCTTCGTGTGGAGTTGAGATATAAAACAAAGGGAAACAAAAGAGCAGAGCAAAAGTAAGGAAGGTGAGACCTTACAAAGATGAAGCACACGTCTTAATTAGACTGATCAGTATGAAGTCTTGAAATACTCCAGCAAGAATTTTTGGAAAACAGGGACCCGGGGCCAAAAAATACTCCTGGCCCAAAGAGTTAACCTATCAACTAAACTGAATATACGAGTTTGCACAAAACCAAATAAAGTAATCCATATGAAATTCCAATGAGAATTTAAAAAATTTTCCTTGAGCGCACTCTACAATATGCACACAAATAATGAAAAATGTAGTCCTGAGCAAGATTTTAAACTTTCATGCAAGCAATCAGAATCCGCTAAGAGCAGTTCAAAATAGGCAGTTTTTATGCCCACATGCTGTCAAAAGTAGTACTATTCCTTTAACTCACTCAAACCCAGGCCTACACTTCCGGTTGTCAACTCTTCCTACAGATTTTTACCACTTTTTGAAAAATTGAAAAAAATACTAAATTTTAAAATATCCTACCCAAATTTGGGACACATTTTATTAAAAGCTTTACTTGTGTGTATTGAACATTTCAAGACAAAATATGTCATGGTTTTTATGCAATACTCCGAGGAAAGAGGTCTATATTCAGAGTCAAAAAGTAAACAAAAATCAAAGAAAGGAAGTACGTTCAAATTTCGCACCCCATCACATGGTTCATGAATATAGCTTTTTTTGCTCTAAATTTGAGCTTGCACTTCTCGTAGGGTCATAGTCTGTCTTGACTGAAAAATGGTTACTCTTCCAATTAGACTACAATCTGCTTCACACAAAAGTAGTGTTTTTGGTCACGAGAGCGAAATTTTCCATACCGGTACTGTCGACGTTAGGGTTGGAGCATTGCCCGTGCATATCAATATTATCGGCGTTAGGGCCGGGTGAGTTAATGATTCATCCCCTAACTACACTCTTTTTTTAAAAAGGGCAAATAGGGAAGAAACCACATTTTACATCAAAATGATTTTAAAAATCCCAAGGACCCAGTGACTTACGTCTGGCAATCAACATCCCGCACAGTCGTCACAGAGGTCACTGAACTCGAATCGGTCTTCTCCGACTGTCCACTGCTTGAAGCCACTGACGTCTGCCGTGAAACGCTGCCGCTGACAGCAGCTGGGTTCTGCTCCTCCAATTCAGCATCATCTGACAAAGAGCTACCTGCAATCTGCTGTCGGATCCTCTCCTCCAACATTCTGGTGGTGTCTATGTACTTCTGGCGGTCAAGCTCCCGGAGGCGACGCTCAATGTCGGCCACGGCCTCGTGGTCACCGGCGTCCAATGCGGCAAATTTCTGAACCTCGAGCTCCAACATCTGATTCAGGTGGTGATTCCTGCGAAACAAAAAGACAAAGCAGCAATGAGAATGTCTTATAACACTTTGTCCCCAGCAACAACAACAAAAAAAAGAAATGACAACACTGAAGAATATCGAAAATAATTTTGTCAGACAGCCCAATCCCATTCCTATCTGATAGGCACCAGTGGCTAGTTGTCCAAACAATACAAGTAATATTTTCTAGGATAATGTTTCTGCACAGCAGCAGAAAATATAACAAAGACATAAAATTAATAATTTTAATAAAATAACATAAACGATAACAATAATCATTAAAAAAATAATAACAGTAATAATAATAAGAGTAACAATCCTGTCTTCTCATACAGAGCTTCAACCCAACAAATCTTGGTACTTCACATTTTCTAAACAAAACGAATAATTGCAAAGTACAGCACATTGCACACAAATAGCCATACATATATTAGTGCAAGCACGCATCCATTGTTCTGTCAAAGGTATTCAATATAATCACACAAGACTGATCTACAAAACTGAAAATATTTATTCTAATTGTAGTTCTGAAACAAAAGGCATCTGCAAGAAATCTACAATAATCAAATTTTTGCACAGGAAGTTACAAAAGAAACTAAGGAAGTGCCTAAACATGATAAAAGGGAAAAAAAGAACCAAGTTACATAATAAGTCTCTCTCTCTCTCTTAACTTATACCGGAGAAGTAGAATGGTACAGACTGCCTATGGACCTCATAATGCTCTTCAACAATAAGAAGCACAATAAAAGCAGACCTAAAAATATACTACAACACATCAGTATCTGTGCAAAAAAGGTTGGTCTCTTCCCCTCGTACACAAAGGAATCCTATGTGGGGTAGACACATCTCCATCTTTCTGCAGGAATGTATCCCAAACAACCCACGCTGGCCTGACAGGCAGATTCAAAGACGCCTGTCTGATACATGATCTACAACTTGTTGATAGAGGAAAAGTTTGGTTTTAGTAAGTTTTTCGGCACTTGCAACACAATTAGGTTATATTAGTGCCGACGATTAGAGGTGTTACACGACAGTAACATACAGAGAAAAAAGAGAAGAAATAATGATGATAGATGTTTGATAGGAAAGAAGGAGTAGAGCACACCAGAACATCCCTCCAACCCACCCACATAGAGAAAAAAACGAACACACATATACACGAACCCATATATGACAACAAACATTCACTGCACCACTCACCTGCAGACAGCTGGATTCCCCTTGACCCTCTTCAGGACATAACTCTTCTGCTCCTCCGGGCCCAGCGCTCTGAACGCATTCTTTGCCATTGGCTCCTTCTCTTCCTGCTTCTGCACCTGTGCCTTCTCACTTCCAGCCTTGACCTGTTCGGCCCCGGCCCCGGCCACGACTCCGTTTTCCTCCAGCTGCTTGTTCACCAGGGACGCCTGCATGGCCTTCACCTCCAGAATCTCCTTGTAGTCCTCCTCTCTCAACATTTGCATCCTCTTCCTCTGGAGCAGCTTCCTTTCCCTCAGCCTCTCTCTCTCCCTTGTCTTCAATTTCTTCGACCTGTCCTCTTCTAACCTTTCCTCAATCACCTCCCGCTTCTCCTGCCCCATTTGTTTCTCCTCCTCTGTCTGTTTCTCCTTGTCCAGTTCAGTCCGCAGCATTTGTTGGTACAGCTTCTTCTCTTCTTCCGTAAGGCTATGAACCAGCTCAGCAAAGCGCATGTCAGAACTATACTCCGGACTCTCAAATGCCTCCTGTATCAGTTTCATCCGAATTTCATCATTTTCCTCATCAGTGTCTTCCTCCTCCTCAATGTCTTCCACCTCCTCGTTGTTGTTCTGCTCCTCATTGTTATTCTCATCCTCTCCCCTGGAAACGACCTCCACCAATTCCTCCCCCACTCCCTGCTGCTGTTGCTCCTCGGCATTGCCTGGAGTCTTCGCCTCATCTGTCGTGTCAACCACCTCCGCAGAGTCCTCGCAGACCTTCTCTTTCTCCTCTTCCACACTAGGGACACTTGTCCCAGCCTCTTTCTCAGCAGCCATCATCAGCTCCTCTGCTTCATCCTGTAACGTGGGAAAAGAAAAAGGACAAATGTACTTCCTATACTTGCGAAAGATATTTCAGAGAAAAACTACCACATCATGAAACCTATATTCAAATCAGTTAACATTAGAGCTAAAACTAAAACTTGTCCAATTGTCCTGTCATTCCCTTTGCTATATCGCATTTCAATTGACCACTAACATGGCATCATCAAAAATTTCTTACACTTTGCTTTTACACACAATTTTCAACAATGTGGCGACTCATAAATTACCTTCACTATCTCTTCATAATCTTCATGCGCAGGCGGAGTCAGGATGCAAAATTCTTCACTGTCATCAGAATGGAAGTACTCATAGGAACTCCCACTGACAAAAGAGTGAGCATCATCGTCGTCATCATCCCAATGGCCGGCAGAACTCGCTACTTGTCCCTTCATGGAATCCACGTCGTTATCAACCTTGGGCTCATCTAGAAAGGAGGAATAACAGAAAAACAAACCATTAGTGAATATGGAAAGTTTGTTTTTTGATTTAGTAAGAGTGTTACAGCACTTGCAAACACAATTAGGAAATGCTGAGGATTAAAGGTGTTAAAAGAGAGCAACAAACACAAAAAAGGAGGAGAGATAGGGACAGTAGATGATTAATAAGGAAGAAGGAGCAAACCACAACAATCACCCACAATAAGGTAAGCAGAACCCCATTGTAACAACAGATTAAAATCAGTACAACCAAATCACTCAAAGATAATAAATACGTGAAGATTATGCTCACGTTGACATAACTTAGATAATTTAAACAGGCTGTTTTGATCCTGTCTTCGAGGGACAACCCAAGCTGAGAAAGATACAGCAAACTGGCAGAAAGATAGACACTTGATAATATAACTTTCCCTAGAGTTTTACGGCACTTGCAACACAAATAGGTCATATAAAAGCCAAAGATTGGAGATGGTAATATGCAAATAAAAGGATGAGGAAAAAGAGAGAGACAAGGACAAAGAACTGCACACACACTACTTCTACATCATGTACATCTACAATATCAGCCACTCAAAAGATTATTTTAAAAATCTTGAAGCAACCAAATCTGTCAAAGACAATTCTTATGGTTTTATAATTTCCTAACCTTTCAGGATTGCAACTAAGAAAAAAAAACGTTAGTTTTAGTAAGAGTTTTACGGCACTTGCAACACAATAAAGTCATATAAGTGCCAAAAAATAGACGTTACAGGACAGTATCGTACTAAAAAAATAGGAGGAGAGATAAGGACGACAGGTGTTTGATAGGAAAGAGGGAGCAAACCACACCAGAGCACCCACCAACAACCAACGAAAAGTGATATCAACATCAACTTCATAACAGAAGAAACAAAGCAGTGCCTGTGTTGAAATAAAGAGCCCGACACATTTTATCTTAGCAAATCTGAAATTTCCACACAGCTATTTCTTAGGTAGAAACAGTAACCCTAAAAAAACAATGGACATGAATTGGTCACCTGCTCTTAAGGCCAACAGCCACCATCAAAAGGCAAACTCAAAGCTAGTATCCGCAACGAAAAAGAAAGAGAGACCAACTAAAGAACACATTGCGGCAAGAGATGGAATGGGAAACAAAGGGGTTGTGGCGTATTGTCATAGTGTTGCCATGTATAGTCTAACTCTTCTTTTTTTTTCTTTTTTTCTTCTCATTTCTAAGATAAACGTGAACGTCTGATTTGTTGATTCATAATATACTTTATCAGAAAAAATGGAAATGTCTACAAAGGATAACTGCCCGCCACTTTAAAAAAATTTGAATACCAAATAATCCACTATGAAGAGGGGAATTAAAAAATAGTTACATTCCATAATAATGGCTCAAGTCTGACTTACAACATAATGGCAGCACCGCGACGATATTTGAGGACAGATGGAGAAATTGAACCTGAAGCCATGCATGGAGAGCTCTTGTCAGCTGCCTATGCCCCGGGTGGGGCCACATGCCTATGTAAGCATTTCCTAGAAAGTTATAGTAAACAACGGTATCCACAAACCTGTCAAGTTAGGCAGCAGTGGCAGTTTTTGCTCCACCTCCTCAGACTCGGTCTCCTCCTGACCGTTGCCCTCTGAAGGAAGGGAGACCACATTGACAACAAGTTCAGAGCGGGCAGGAGTTTCAGAAATAATGACGGGCAGGGGTGGTGATAGACGAACAATGCTGCTTCCAGAAGAGTCACTCGCTAACCGTTTCCTCTGGACTGTAAAACAAATGAAAAGGTAATAACAATATATAAAGGTGATGACAAAACGAGAAGGTAATGCACGGGTCTCAACTCAGAATTTTTAAAAAGGGGGAACTTTCCGGGTGATCGCGACAGCAGCCCATTTATGCAAGACACCCATTATTATTTTACTTTTGAACCCTAAAATGCTGAAAGAAAAACCATCAATTTATCAAAGCAAGATTACTTCAAACCAATTTGAGGGTTGGGAAGATAATTTCAAGTAAGATTCACATACCAAATATTTACAATCTTGATTATGTACAGAAAGTGGTGGCACACTGGGATCTTTTGCGACTTATTCATATTTTCCCTTCATCATATTCGTCTGCATATATATAAACTATATAAAAATGCATCTTGTCTTGAGCCTGAGAAGAGGCCTAGACCAGAATATCGACTGTCATGAACCAGTCTGGTGTCATGACTTATATCATATATAATAAATGTGAAAGACAAAAGTTATTGCTCAAACTAAGAATAGAGTTATAACTTGAACAGCTCAAGTAGACCTATTCAGTGTGAGGGGTGTAAGAACTGTGGGAGGGCAAGATGCAGTGAAACTGAAAATGTGCGAATCCTGAACAGAAAGCTAAAATATAGAGATATAATTTACTGTCACCCATCCAATGAAACGAGAACACTTAGGCCCCTAAGTTCAGAACACGCTTACAAGTTGTGATGGATCATGATTCCACACAAGTGTATACACCAACGCGCACTTTACTTTGTAGAGAGTTGTGGTAGTAATCAAAATTCTAAATATTAAAAATATGCTTCCAATTTCAGTTTTTTGTCCTCTGGTGTTGCATCCAGCCCTCCCCTCTCCCCGAGTGTATCTTTTTAAAAAATCAAAAATCTCCCCCATTTATAAATAAGAATGCAACTGAGTGGCTAGTACTGCCTCACACAGAAGGTATTTACAAAGGGCAAGAGCATTTAACATAAGGGTGTGAGCATCTCAAGTTTCAGATGGAAATAAAATATCAAACTGTCAACATTCCGGTCTTCACAAATATAGCCTTGTTAACAATGGGAGATCACAACTGCAAAATAATCTATCCAGAAAGAAATGAAAAGCAAAACTGTATACAAACTCAAATTTGACTCCAAGTAACATGCTGCTTCTCACAGGTAATGTGTTCCCTCAATAAAACCAACAAAAATACAGTTTAGACCTACTTCAACAGTACATTCGTTTGGTCAAAACGAAAAGATAACTTGGGGACTCCTGTGTTGTTGTTTTTCTCACCCCTGATACTAGAATTTAGAACCTACTCTCTTGGGACAAGAAAGAACAAAACGAGATCTTGTGCATAAAAACCCAACTAAAAGCACTTTCTCTACACATTTAAAAACAAAAGAGTTTTCTCACTTACTGGGGCAAAAATCAGGATCATCCCCATCTACAGCCTCAGTGGACAGCGTTCTGCGGCGAGTACAATCATTGATCATCTGAAAGCCAATAGAAAAGAGGAATGCAAAAAGACATTTTAAAAAACCGCCAAACAAAAACCCAAAAAACTTTGCCAGTAAGGGGTTTTTTTGTTAGTTCTTTCTTCATGACAATCCCCTTTTCCGTTAAATTATGACATCATACTTTCTATTTAAATATCTGGCAAAAAAATAGAGCGAGAGCTCATCGGTTCACAACCTCGTATCTTTTAACAGCTAACTACTACAACACATGCAAGTGAGACACCAGTATCAATACGGGTGGGGGTGGGGGGAGAAGCAGTGAACAGCAGCCCACTTAACAACTAGCCCATATATAGGAATAACACAGGGTCAGGACATCCGGTTGTGGCAGTATGACATACCCCTTCTACTGCCTCTATCATGCCTGTCTTCTCTCTCTCTTGCCACACATCAAACACTTCTTGCCCATCTGCAGGTGAAGAAATCTGAAAAATAAAAACAAACAAAAAATTGAAAAGAAGATAAACAAAACTGCTCTTCAGGATAACAAGATAGTTTTTTTTTCAACTCTGTGCCAATTAGATAAAGATAATGCACAAACAGTTAATTTTTAGTTAACATCTTTGACATCTGAACAACATGTGAGGCAGCGTGGTGAAATCAGATGATCGTCAAAATAATTAAAAGAAGTAAACCAGCATTTTTCTGGTCGTTGGGCAATTTTTAATTTTTTTTAGTTTTTGGGCTTCTATGTCCAGTGAAAATCTCATTTCTCTAAGGATTGTACTAAAAAAAATCATTGATCAAAAGAACAAAAAATGTAAATTTCCCGTTTCCAATGACACCCAAGCTTAGAAGTCCCCAAACTTCGGCCACCATTTTCTTGCTTAATTTACCTCTGTCATAAGGCAATTCCCACCTACTCCAATAACAAATATAGCGATTTCTATTCAAAATACATCAGTATTTTTTTCGCCAAAAGCAAGGCAAATGAACAGGCTTTAAGAATATATCAATATTTCCAAATGCCCAAAAATTGACAAACGTCCAATTCCACAGTGTCATGGCAAAAATAGTCAACTTGAGTGTGAAAAATAAAACTATTGTGCAGATTATAAATCTACCACAATGAAGAGCAGAAACATTCATATATATGGATATTATTTGACCACAACAATTTGAAATAGTTCATACCCAGACTCAAACTCAACTGACATCTTGGATCAAATGGTGAGGTAAAATAAAAATTACAGAATGCAAAATCTTGCTGCTGGTTAAAACTTTATCCCAACAAACTGGACACTCTACCAACAGGTAAAATTGTCTTATTCAAAGTTTGGGTTTAGTAAGAGTTTTACGGCACTCGCAACACAATAACGTCATATAAGTGCCGAAGATTAGAGGTGTTACAAGAGTGTAACAAACATAAAATAAAAGGAAGAGCGATAAGGATGATAGATGTTTGATAGGAAAGAAGGAGCAAACCGCTCCAGAGCACCCGCCAACCATCCATATTCAAAGTTCAAAAACAGCTTCCTTTGAAAACCTTAACTACAGCAGATACAGTTAAAAGTCCCGCAAGGGTACAACATACTGAGATTTTACAACTAAAAAAAAGGAACTGCCTTGAAGGAACATATCAAATGTATTACAATATCATTATAAGCCTAAACTCACATTGAGAGGAAAACTTTCATAGGGTGTGGCCCACTGGGCGGGCCTCTCTCTCTGCTTCTCCTCTAGATCAGGGCTCAGAGTCTCCAAAGCTTTCACTACATCGTCTCTGCAAGTGGGTATCAAGAAAAACATTATTTCAGTATAATTTCTAGGAATGTGTGTATGTACAACAAATATTGAAAGTTTCAAAAAAGAGAATATAAAATGGTCATTGGAAGCCAAAAAAGGACCCCCCCCAGCAAGACAGACAGACAGACACTACAGTGGTAAGGAAACAAATAAACAAATACTTGAAAAAGATAAGGGTGGATCCTATCAGTACTTTAAAGTATACAGAATTTTTTTAGAGCATTATGCGCTACTAATAAAAGTTAACATTTGAAAAAAAATGGCAATTTGTAATTCTATTAAAACAATAAGACCATTACACAAATTCAAACACTAAAATGAAAACTTCTTGCTCTTGTATAGCACTGAATGGCTCAACACTCACAGATTTTTCTTGGCAATGCTGTTGCCTTTTTCCTCTGCAGCCAACCTCTTCCTTTCTTTCTTTTCTCTCTTCCTCTCTTCCTTTTCTTTCTTCCTTTCATCTTTGGCTTTCATCTTCTCCTCTTTCTCCTTCCGTTTCTCTTCCCAATCCCTCTCTGCCTCATAGATGTTCTCCCTTAGAAGAGGCAGCCTCTCTTTGCCAACACAGCCTGCTTTGCGAGCAGGTTTCCGCAACTTCAAGAACACATGGGTTGGGTCATGAACAAACTCGCTGTTTTCACACTTTTCACAAAGGTCAAAGTCAGCACAGTTCCTGGGGAAAAAAGAAACGTTTTTTGCCAATCACAAAATGAACTTGATCCCTACACTCTTTTCTGTATTGTGCAATTTGTATGAGAGATAGTTAGACCTACAGCTAATGCCGACCTGCAATAAGAGGGGCGGAGGGATGGTGTCGGTTGTCAAAGCCGTAACTATTTCCATGTTATGCACTGATATACCATTGACTTTCTGTACATCATATGACCATATGCTGATAAATTAGGACACATAAGAAGCGAAAAGTTCTCAAACCCAATTCATATTGCAAGGACTCCCAACTTAGGACCGCCTGTCCTACAACACGTAGGTTTCGGAATATCATACTGTACACAAAAGGTCTCCCAGGAAATACTGAATGAATGCTTCCTACTTTAGACTAGAGCTATCTCAGCTCAACAATCACATGCCCACAACAAAACAATTCCACAACAAGACCATTAGGAAAAGGTTCCTCTGTGCCACTGTGAGTTCCAGTGGTGCATACTCAAGGTGACCACGACAATATACTCTCAAACAAGTTTACTCCCATTTTAAAAAAGATTTTTAGGAAACTGGCCAGCAATTTAAATCTCAGAAAAGTTGTCACATAATCCTAAAGGCTTGCCATTTCATACTTCAAATAACTGTGATTTTCATACCGCTAAAAATTTAAAAATAAGTTACAAAACAGGGTGGTCTTTCCCTCTAATCAAAAACAACATCCCCCCACCCCCCAAAAAAAAAACCACAACAATAAAACATACCAGCAAGGAACTAGATTCCTCAGTGAAATATGGGAACTGAATTCTCCATTTTTTCTTAAAATGATAGGTAGACAAATTAAAAAAGCTAGGCACATCATTAAAAACTTAGAAAAACATTAAAGCAGACACTAAAACTCAACAAAAACAATTTAAGACCTGTTATAGCTAAAATGTGATTTCCGTGCAAATGTTGGCAGCTATGGCATGTGTGACACAAACTTACCCGCACTTGTACCTCACACCGACAATCTCCAGGTCACAATGGTCGCAGGTGATTCCCTTATGAAGGATGGAGCCTGGAAGAAGGAAAAGTACCCAACACTGTTTTGGTAACATGCAGGAGAAAAACCATTTCACTGCACTATGATTAAGTGGTGAAGCTGCCTGCTTAACAAAACTGCCCCCCCTCCCCCCCAAAAAAATGTATATTAAAAGTCAAGGCCATTTCATGCCCCCCATCAATACAAATTATAAATTATTTAGAAGGCCGGCTTACATTGTGCTTACAGGCTGAGAGGGGTACAACATCCCAGCAGAAAAACCAAGATACTTGATATAAATGCCCACACCTGGAAATCAAACCCCGATCTCCTGCATGCCACGGCAAAATGCCTTATCATTAAACCACAGGCGCTGTGGCGTTCTTCACAAACAAGAAGAGTAATATCAGGTAGCCATAACCCATTTAGTAGGAAACTGTACGACATTTCCTGACAGGGAGGAGACAACATAATGTGAACATACAAGATTTAAAAATAGTTTCAGTAATAACAAAATGCGACCCAGAATTTGTCACAACTTCAAAGTCAGTGTTAATTTCATATGTAGTCTCGGATAGCAGTTAACCTCATGTGTAACCTCAGAGAGTACACAGTTTGTGCTTTGCCTTATCCCCTTTCACAAAACTGTATTGCTTTCATTTTTCCTTACCTGTCTCACCCTTCACATTGCAGAAACGAAACTCAATATCATGGCTCTCCGAGCGAGAGCGAGAAAAACTTTTCTTCAGGAGCTTGTCTGTATGCTTTGTGACATCCTTAACAATGCTTGAGTGCAGGTCTTTCTTCACCTGTGAACATAAGAACATAATTAATCACCCCATGCATTGTCATAATGCCATAAAACTATCATAGCAAACAGAAGTAGGAAAAGAATTTGAAACAAACTGGCCGTAACCGTAAATTACAATTCACAATGCAATTTCTATTTCATCTGGCTACATTTTAATTAAAACAGATATTGAAGCAAGGTCCCATAAAAAAGGACATCTCACTGAACATCGTTGTCATCAATTTTTCACTGTCCTATTGTTAATTCATTTTGGGAGTTTTTTTGTTATTGTTTATTTTCAACTGGGGGAACGTGCAAACAACACCAAATTTGACTCTCTGAAAACCCAGAAATATGACCTCATTTTCATAACTTCCAAAGAGATAAAGTAAGAGTTTTTTCTTTGCTGCAATAAACCACAACTTCAAATATATAATGTGTGGAATCGCAGTGAAAGAAGCGCTTGTCAAACTAATTCAATTGAAGAAACTAAAATTTTGCCACTCAATAGATAACTTTAAAATCTAACTTTTATTTTTATTTTTCTTCGTCACACATCTTTAATGTTCACAGAAAAACATTTCTGTATGGATTTTACTGAAAAATGTTGATAAAAGGCACAAAAGAAGTAAGTTTGCAGTTTCCAAGGAAACTCAAGCTTTGGAAGTCACCATACTTTGGCGTCCATTTCATACTGGCACCTCCTTCAATTGCAAACATCTCAATTTTGTTTCACAATGGACGAGCATTTTTTTTTCACCAAAAGCAAGGTAATTGAACAAGCTCTTTAGCTCTTAAGATTATACCAGTAACTCCATATGCCAAAAATTGACGAGAACCCGATTCCATCATGTCATTACACATACATCCTCGACAAAACTCTTTTTATATGTAACAAAGAGAACATCAGGCAGGCTGTATCAGCATAAAAAAAACAACCCCAGACCAATGCAATTCAAGTGGCCTTGCAGCTGTATCTTTATCAGTCAAACACAATTATCAGCTGTTCCTATCTCTAGCACTGCGCACTATATCCTGCTTACTATCAGCTATAAAAGCAATGAGATGTGAACCCAATATATCTACAGCAGAAAAACCACTGACTCATATATACACATAATTATGGTGCACTGACATTGGCCAGAAATTTACCTTTTTCATATGTTTCAGGAAATCTTCATACTGCAAGGCCATTGTTTCTTTCTTGGAACAATCAAGCATCACAGCTGTCTCTCCAGACTCCTCATCTTTCAGTGGTTCTTTCTCTCCATCTTTCCACTTTTTCTCCTGCTTCTCTGGTACTTTCCGCTTCGTTAAAGATTCCTCAGCTTTCTTTTTGCTCTTCTTCTCCACAACTTTTGGCCTGGCTCCAACACCGAAAGACTCTGCCCTCTGTACTTCAGTTGACTCCTCCTTTTTCACTTCTGCTAGAGGCCTCTTTTGAAGCACTTTAACTTTCTTAGCAGGTAACTGTTTTGGCTTGCTGGCCCTTTTGGCCAACTCTTTCAAAGTGACAGCTCCTTCTTTTGAAGCTCTGGTCTCACCAGCCACAGGGGCAACAGCGCACGAGTCCGCCTGTGTATTAGCTTTGATCTAGAGTGACAGAAAAAAAAGCAAACACAAAGATGATTAAGGATATCTTTACAATGCATACTCCTTGGGAAAGATCTATATCAACATGATAGTATGTAACAAAAATAAATGCACCAACACACAACATTGATCAAGGAGAAAATGCGGTAATATGTATAACCTCTGCATACAGCAACATTTTTACAGTTTTACTAATAATGTTAAAACAGCTAAGGTTTTGTTTTTAAAAAGGTATCAAAATAGCTCAAAATGTTTAATACATGTTTCAAATATGGGTATTCACAAACTATTTATTCCAGTGATGGGTAAGAAAAAAATGTTGGTACTCATAAGATTTGCCACATAATAAACAAAACAGTTTCAAAACTTACCTCGCCATCCATAGAGGCAGCAACTGACCCTCCTCTGGCTAGAATTTCACCTGTTTCTTCAGATGCTGAAGTCGAAGAGGCTCTGTAAAGCATGAATGCAAAAAAAAATTTTTTTTTAAATTCAAAACATGTTTTCACTTGAAAAACTTGACATAAACATAAAATTAATTGTCAAAGTAGGCAAAAAACAATTATAAAACAACACAAGCAGGTCAGTGGGTATTCCACTCTGCAACAAGATCCTAAAAATGATGAGAACTTCACATGGCAAGAACTATGAAGTGAATAATTCTTTTACAACATTCAATGGGTTATAATATTCAACAGGAACAGACAGTGCCAAGTTCCCACTCAGGTCCTCTTAACCCATTGCACCCGAGCCACGAGTATATTCGTAGCAGCCACGCGCTTCTGTCCACCGAGCTACGAGAATGGTCGTAGCAAAATACCAGTCCACAAAATAGAGTCCCAACCAATTATCCACGTTTCTATTGAAAATAATACGTCGCTTGTAGGGTGTAAAAACTTTTGCCAGTTTGTTTTGATCCAGTTTTTCGCCAAAAGTGAGTTCGTTTTGTTGTTTTGTCACTGCAAATCATGGCGAGACAGCGAGCACTGAAATCCTCATGCACGAGAAACAGCTACAAAAAATACAGTGCCACAGCTATTTTTGTGTTTGTCAAAATACATGAACCACCATGTTTTTAGTTTTGATTTTAGCATAAGCTACAAAGAAAGTGAAAGTAGACGTGAAAGTAGACGTGAATCTAGAAAAACAAGGCAATTGGACTGATTTTAGTGTCTTTAAAACTTCGAAGAAAAGCTAGATCTAGACCATAGATTTACTATAAGTTTCTTGGGGTAAATCAAGTGCCAATGAGTCGCAGTCAGACTTACAATATATTGTTTTCTCTGCTCTTTCCTTCATCTTTCTTTCTAATAATATTCAAAGAACATTTTAAGTAAAATCTAAACGTAAGTTAATATTGATAGCTTAAATAGTTTGGGTTCAATATGTGTCGAAGGTTAGTGTGTCGAGTTCATTCAGACCGTTTTTTTCCCCCAACTCACGGCAAGCCAAGTGGACACAAGTGCACTGCTCGCGGCAACGCAGGGTGAATTGGGTTTTAATTAAACACCATCGGGACCGGCCCCACACCAGCTGATCCTATTCCCACATCCCTTGTAAATACTCGTTTCGAGTAACTTTTAATCAACTCAAACTGGCTTCAACTTTGGTGAATTCGAAAAGGAAAGAACTCTTCTGTGCTTGAACAAGCATCAGAAAACATGGATAATTTTGAATAAACATGGACTGGCTTGAATGAGGGGTATCGCCATCACGTAAATACATGTCGGTGGTTTGCGCAGTTCGCGTGTAAGTACGTTGGTGGTCCTGAAGGTGTTAACTAAAGAGCAAGAACACTGAATAAATCTGCAAATTTCAACAAATCTTACCCGCCACTTGCAGCAATCTCTTCCTCTTTGTTAGATGCTGCTCCATGGTACGATTCTGACTCGGATGGCATTTCAATAGCAACTGCATTAGCGCCCGACTGGGCTCCCTCCATCAAAGGCAAATTTCTGGGCATGGGTACTGGGGCGCCATTCTCCACTTTCTTGGGTAATTTAGCCTTGGGAACCACAGCGGAGCAATAGAGGGCTTTGGTAGCAGCCACCTTAGTGACAGCCGATTTGTCCGCCGAAGCACTGCGTCTTGGCTGAGCAAAACTGGACATAGTAGGAGGAGCCTGGGTGAAGGAGGGGTTGCTTGAGGGGCTGCTACTGCTCGGGTCCACAGACGAGGACCGAGGGAACTTGCCATTACTGCCAGGACTTCCTCGAGGTGTATCTATCGGGGTGGGTGTGAGGATCTCCACACTCTGGCCCCTCTTGAAGTTCATGCTAGCCTGTGCTGAGGTCGGGATAGGAGAGGCTCCCTCCACATCAAATGGGTCTTGGTTGGGGATGTTGTTTTGTCCCAGACACGGTTTGTGTGGGCTGGGATCACTGCACAGTGGCTCCACATCTGGCAAGGCGGCAGTACTGCCGTCTCGCTGACTTTGGTGATGGGCCTCAGCGATGCGCTTGAGAAACCGGATTTTCTCCTCGGGGCTCAGGTTAGCCGCCTGGTCCCACAAGTTCAGGCTTGACTGCTGAGGAGGAGGTGGAGCAGACGGTACTTGACCACGACAGGTCAATGTTTCTTCAGGGGTGCTGGGCACAGACGCTTCTGTCAAGGGTTCTGACGGCACTTCTGTTGGGACCAACGCTTCAACCATGGGCATCGCTGGGGTGATCCTATAAGCAGGAATTGTTGCCGATACTGGAACCAAAGGAGCTGCTGGCAAAAGAGGAGTTGCTGGCAAGCAGTTTTGTGAGCTGTGGGTCGGGTAGACCAGAGGTGCCTGTTCAGCGGGGTAGGGGTATCGCAACATGGGTGCAACATCACCTCCTGGGTCTGTGGTTGGTACGTATGTCACAAACTGGGATTCACTTTGCAAATTAATTCCCAGATCTCCCCCAGGACGATGTTCGACCATACTGTTTTGGGATGATCGGTCAGACATGGGCCCAGCGTCTATACATTCATCTTGCAAATCTATCAGTCTCCCACTGTCTACTCGACGCACCTGCAGCTGCAGGATCTCCCCAGACCTGCTTGTGAACTGTTGGAAAATCAAAAAGGAAAGGCAAAATATAAAAATGTACCCTTGGGTCATTAAGATTTCTGCGGTTATAAGAATTTCATAGTTTATTTCCTTTTTTTTTTTTTAGAATATTCTCAATGTTCTCTAAACAAACTTTCGTAACATCATGATTTCCTGCTTTTCAGTTGTCAATTCACCATCCACAAGTAAAGGCCAATACTTAACACTCAGGAAAATTACAAAAAAAGGAACTTTGGTACCATTCTGGTGCGACTTTTTTCAGTACCCAATATGGTTCACTTTGCTGACAGCATCTATAATAATGAAATTCTTTCTAAAGCATAATATCCGCAATATGACATGACTGACTGTAGTAAATCAACAAATAGTTTAAATTAGAAGTCAAAGGAAATAAAATGTACATTTCATGAAAAAGCAAGTTGCAAAACTTTCAGTTGTAGCCCCACAACTATAAAAGGCAATTATAATAATTGCAACATCTTAAAAAATGAAGGAAGTAAAACTTATTTTACCACCAGCCTCCTGAATTTTATATCTAAACCTGGGACAGGCATAAAAGATAATTTGTTATATAAGAGAAAATTCATAACTTCAGTTGCATAATAATCTATAAACTTTAAGATTTAAGAAAAAGGCTACAGTAATCTAGTGACAAGTGTAGTGTAGGTGGGTTTTTTAAACCATTCTGTAAAATAACAAAACTTCAATTGGAAAATCTGACTTAAGTGTTCAACTTTAATATTTATTCTATCAAATATCTTTCTGTAATTTCCCCAAATTATGAGATATTTGATAGATAAATAAAAGTCCTCAGAAAACATCCTTAAAAGTGTACCTTAAGAGCTTCTTGTAGCTCTGCATCACTTCCAAGCTCAACCTGGAATCCAAAGAAAGGATTATTGATCAAATTACAAGTACATTTTTTTCAGGCCTTTTGGCTAATGAAAAATGGTAAGGAGCACCACTGTACGAATCTCTAACCATGAGAAAACAGAAGATTTAAAAGCATAAATTAAAAGAAATGATACTTTATTACTTTAAAATTCACATTATCATGGTCTCCATGGATGTAACATGACAATAATTCGTTTAAGTTAGTTTTACTTTGACCCTTGACATTAACAGTCAGTTCCTATTGAAAAATGACGGGTAAAAATTAAAAACATCCGTACACATCTTATAAGAAATTTAAATTTTCACAAAATTGTTCTTTTCCTCGTATGAGTTTTACAGCACTTGCAACACAATAAGGTCATATATAAGTGCTGAAGAATGGATGTGTTACAAGAGAGTAACATACACAAAAAAGAACGGGGAGCCATCACAAAATTTTAAATACCATTGACTTGGCAATACTAAAATTATTGGAAAAACAACTTGCAGCACACAAAATCTCTTTTGCATAGATTAAAGAGTTAGGTACAAAGAGAAAAAAGGAAAAAACAACAACCCAAACAATCATCACCAGAAACTCTGAACAGCTAATCTACTGTTCTGCGTAAGACAGTTCTGTCATATGTCACTTTTAAAAATGGCGAATGACGGGAGTTTTACATGAGCAGTTGAAATAAACTTCTAATAAAATTGAAAGCAATGGAAGTCTAAAACAGCTTGCTTTACCCAGTCTCCTTCATCATCCATGTACTTTACTCTGACAGCTTCTGGAGGCTGAGTATATAGACTCTTCAGCTGTAAAAGAACAAAGTAACGACATAAGAAATGAACATGTACATTGTATGAAGCCAAATTTTATTTTCAACAGCAGAAAGTGTCACATCAAAGTCTTACAGCCTCATATAAAGCACAGCAGAAGGCAAACGTCCCTTCATGATCACTGTTCAGTCACAGTCACAAAGCTGTAATTCTATAATTGGTCACTTTTAAGGACAAGCGGGCTAACCCAGATTTCCAGGGTTTCCAGAAATCTTTACCTGCACCAAAAGTGGATATAGCCCTACCTATAGGAGAAGTTTGGTTCATTGAATTGGTGTGTATTTTTGGTTATAGAGAAAACTCTCCTTATCCTTTAAAGAAACTGAACAAGGGCCAAAAACTTTACCTTTGATTTTCTCAAAACAATATTTTTCAGGATAGCCCCCTTGTGCTTAAAAGCGACCAATTATGCCTCTATGAAGCAATGCCAATCGGGCTTCTGCGAGTAGCGAAATTTTTATCCCCGTTTGCGGGTGAATTTTTGGACCGGGTCGGAACGTAAGTGACTAACTTTCTCAAACTTGGTCTGCTCTATTTTTGGACCAATGTGAATGAATTTTAGCAACCAATCAAAAATAGGGCAAACTAATGATACTGGGACTTTGAAGTTTGTACACATAAATTAACCTATACTTTTGGTGTCGGAAACACTTTCATATCGGGAATACCGAAAACTATAAGGAGCTTGATTTTCAACGTCGAGAATGTAAGAGATCTATTTTTCCTCTAGAGTGTCCTCAACTTTGAACGTTCTGTGTCAAGTAGTTGTTTAGACCCTATCATAAAAGTACCACTACCCCCCTGTCCAAAGCGGCTTCACACAGAGACCGGCCATTTTCCCCTCACTCCCTCGGCAAATGTATGTGACCTAAAATCCCTGCATGACTATTTCGAGCCAGTTCATTGATCACTTGAAATAGGGCATTGGCGGATGGGCGCATCCGGTTGTTTCTCTCTATTCGCCTGTAACATCGCAAAGGGAGTATTCCGAGGAGAGTTTATCTTGCCTAAGAGTGTTTACGTTAATGGGGAAAAAAGGTTCTTTAAATGTACGGCATGCTAGATAGAATTAAATTATAATGGTTGGCATGGTCTAAAGTTTGGTTGGAATTTTACAGCACTCGCAACTGCAAAAAGTATTAGTGTAAGGGACACAATTAAGTTGTTTTCATGTTATTTCATAGCTTGGTTTCACATTGCAAGTCGAAATGGTTGAAGTATCTAAAAATATAGGCCTCCACCTACATACATTAAAAATTCATTTTGTAAAGCTTTTTAAAATTATCTCCCCATAAGGGGGCAAGTCCACTGGCATTTTCGTCAGTTGCAGGCCAGGCTCACATGCAAATATGAGCTCGTTTTCACCAGTCACTGACTTTCTTTGCCTGACTACGTGGTTTTCTTGCTTGCACATTTTTTAGTCAGTCGAGCAGGTGATTAAGTAAGCCTCGATTCGACTCATTTTGGAAGGAAATTTGCATCTTTGTAAGTATATTTTTGCTTCCTCATTGCACTTTACATTATCCATAAAGTAGTATTATATTATTATGTTGTACAGTAGTAGATTTGTGTTGAAAAACAGCAAAATAATGGAATTAAAACACTTGACCTAGATTATTTTGTGCTCGAGAACTAAAAATAGGTTAGACCTAGCCTTCGCACAATACCTAGATCACCCCACTCGAATGAGCTAAAATGTATACCAGTGATAGAACGTTAAAAAAAAAACGAAGTGATGATTTCTCCGAACCCTCGGGAAAATAAACTTGACCTCTATTTCTCCAAACAGTTTCCGTTTTCGAGATTTTTTGGTTATTAGCGAAAGTTCGGCGTCATCTTTCATTCTGTCATTCTCTGCGAGGACTGGGAAAAAGCATTTTTTTGCATCGAATTCAATTTCTAGAGCTAGAGATTGTTAGATGTCTGAATATTCAGATACTTCAATTGTGGTTGGGGAAATGTTTCCGGACTATACTTCATTTGAAAATGCGTTCCAAAGGTAATGCTAGAAAACATGACTGCTCGACTTAAGCAATGATCTATTTTGCATTTAGTCACCCCTAAAGCACAAACTAAATCACACAAAAATCCCCCCCACGGAGCGCGCGCAGGCCACTCCATTCGAAAATAGCCAAAAAATCTCGAGAGCGGAATCCGTACAAAGAAATAGAGTTAAAGTTTATTTTCCCCGAGCTCTGAGAAATAGAGCCGGCCAAAAAAAGAGGCAGTCTTGTCTACACCTATACACACTATTCACTATACTTATGTCTCTATAGATCTACACACTAGAATAGAAACAATGCTGAAATTGTAAATAAATAAATAAACCGCCTGTGCCGGTGTTGTCTGTTGTTCTCGCAATCATAATACACTGGGCTAAAAATATGTTTAGCTGATTTGACGCAGTGGACGTAGATCATCTTGAATCGGTTCTACACCATGCAAAAACGTTGTACACAAGCCTGGCCTGGAAGTAATCTTATTTTGGTGGACACGTAGACTAAAGATGGCCCCTGCCTTGCCTTTAAATGAAATTTTTAAAATTCTGTAGACTAAGGATCAATGATAAAGTTAGAGAACAGATCTTTAGAATAGTACATCACAACACTTCCTTCGAGTCTCTCTTCCAAGATCTGGACATTCTATTTGAATGATTGTAGTGTCAATTGTCACCGAGTGACGCGGTGACAATTCAAGCCAGCGTCAATTGCCACAGAGTAAATTGGAGCTGTTCTGAGTTGGTGAGTAGATCTAGCCTATGTGTGCTCGGTGTTCTGCGATCATGAACTTCCGCTTACGCATGCCTCTCTGTCCCTCTGTGCGTGTGTGTGGGGGGTTGTCTCTCTCTCTCTCCCTAACCGCTGTCCCCCTGATTTATGTTCCCAATAAAGCTTAAATTTCTGCTTGAGTTTGTGGCCTACTTCAAGAATCGGTTCTACACCGAAGCGTTGGCTAGCCTACGTCTCATTCAAAACAGTCCAAGTTGAAGTTGGTCCAGTAGCTCTAGATCTAGATGTTCGTCCACTAAAATTCACTTAGACATAAGGAGCTCAAAAGGATAGCCGGGAAACAAGACTTCCATATTACTGTACACAAAATCTTTCAAATGAAATTTAATTTATATCATGCAAAATTATATTACCTGATAAAAATAAGTTTATAGATAGTTCTGAATACCATTGTGCAGGTAACAAGAAGAATTTGAGTGCAAAACATTCGGAAATTGACCTATGAGCCATTGCCAAAACGTGGGGAAAAACACACACATCTCACATTAGTGTGCATAAAATGTGATGCATTAGTATTTATTCCTCCAAAACTTATACACATGTCAAATATAGGATGTAGAACCTGCATTAGCAGTTTCAGACCCCATGTCAGCTTTACAATCTTGAGTTTGTAAATTTTGTGCAAAAAAATGTTCCGTTTTTTAGTGATTCCTGGAGTATCATTTTAAGCACACCAACGCAAACTTCCAAGAATGTCCAAAACTTAGTATTTTTGGGTGGTTTTTTTTTTACGTGTGCTTTGATCCTATGCTATTTGTCATCGAGAAAGGTTAACTTGCTCAAGAAATCGGTTTATTTGTTTGCAAATAAACGAACAATTCGGATCACTTGTGCGTCAGTTGTGTCGTCACGGACTAGGTGTTACAGAAAACACCATTATTTTTCAGTAGAATCACCACAGCTGGTTAAATCTTTTTGCTTTTCGTCGTTTATTCAATACTTCAAAAGCCGCAATGCGCGAAAGGAACATCGGGTTCCTAGATCTATGATTTCAGTCGGCTGTTTAACATTCGCCGTGAATGTCGTCACCTTGCGACGAGCCGGAAGTCCGAATTTCGCCCACTTTTGTTTTGAACGGGTCATCAACAGTGCCCGGATATAATTGTTTTCTTGAGTGACTTCCCCTTACCCGCTTCCCTAGAACAATGGAAGCAACGGGGGAAACAGAAAAACGAAAGTAGTCATTGCCTTCAGCGTCCGGTGACGCACAAAAATCTTTCGTTGAATGTGACGTACTGGACTGTTTTCTGTGTTTTTAGGCTACTCTGTTGAATATTTTAGTGAAATTGCGGTGTTTACACTGGATTCCTGGAACAAGAGTGTGATGTGTGAACATAAACTTCGAGAGACGGATCATTTCTGTGGTTATAGATTTAGCTTTTGTGCTTAGTGATGACATTTGGGGTGTCGTCATGCAGGTTGTACAAGACTGACTTACGTACTAGAAATTACATCGTCCTAAGAGCAAACATTTTTTAAGTCATGTGTGCTCTCTTTACTCAAACAAATAAACAAACATGTCCTTGTTTATCTGTCTAACTCAAAAATACACATTTGTTCTTTGTTGGTATGATATGCCTTTTTCCAATACATTGTGTCATCATTGTTATGTACAAGTAATATTTGTCATCATTGCTAATATCAATAAGTTTTCAACATATATTTCATACATGCAAGATTCATTTAGAAGCGAAATATGCCTTTATTGATCTGTGTATCTCTTAGTGCAAACTTGTTCTTTGTAGGTATGATTATACCTTTTCCCAGTATGTTTTGTCATCACTGTTATGTACGAGTACTGTTTGTCATAATTAGCAACATACTTGTGATCGTCCACTGTCTTTGATAGAACCTGATATCTGTTTCAAAGCAAAAGAAACCTCTCCTGTTTGTTTTTTTTTATTCTTAAAGTGTGCATTTCTCTCTGGAGGCATGACTTTGTCTTTTCCTGTACATTGTGTCATCACTGTTAGTTATGTACAAGTCATGTTTGTCATCACTGTTATGTACAAGTCAGCTCCATTGATTTTGTGCTTTTGCCTCATATTAGTTTAAAAATTGTTTTACACATGTGTTTTTCTGGTACTGAGGCTTTGATAACTGTATTTGTACAGCCTTTAACTATTGTAATGTGTTGTCAATGACAATGTCCAATGTGTATCCTTTCTTGATATAAACAATGATGACATGTTCTGTGCACTGCGCCATTGTTACAAAGCTTGTCATTCATATTACCATTATGAATGGAGTTCATAGTGTACGAAGTCTTTGTTTACTAAACAAATTGAATTTAAAGTAAATTTGCCTTGCTGCTTATCTGTTTTTGTCATCACTGTTACATACAAGAAATACAGTAACTTAGTTGCCAAACCAATAGACCCATATCTCCAAACCCTACATCTCCTTGCTCTGATACTCTAGGAATATGAGCACTAAATGTCAATCTGTGACTGACAGCAAAGAGAGTCCAATTGTTAAGAAAAAATTGTTTGCACCACTGAGTCTCACGTTTTGGCAATTGCTCCTATACTAAGTTCCTTTCGAATCCAAGAATGTGTGTAACTACTCGTTATGACTTATCAACTTATGAGAGGGGGTTAGATCTATAACTTATTCATGTATTCGTAACACATTACGAATAGAAAGCTAAAGATGTTGTTTGTTTTCAGACTAAAAACCGCTTCACTCAGTGGAAATTGACACGAGCCCTTGTTTGTGTGTGTGTGTGTGTGTGTGTGTGTGTGTGTGTGTGTC
>NW_004797288.1:2603128-2627909 GCF_000002075.1 Aplysia californica | reverse complement strand
TTGGTGAACGCGCACCGGGTGAGAATAGCCACAAGACTCACCTGCACTATTCTCACTCCGGGTGAGAATAGAGGTGGCCTTTAAACATATAGTCAAAAATGCGAACTTCCTAACCGACACCGGCAAAGTCACTTCAGGGCTCATTAACCTAGTGACCCCGAGCCGGGGAGCTCCGGCAGGCTGCTGAATCACGCTAACTCGGGCGAAAAGTGACGCCGTGTCGGAGAAATAGACACTTCAAAAATAGATGGCAGAAATACCTCCTATATTTAGGCCAATAACAGAGGTGTACTAGATGCTCGCTGTATAGCATCATGTCTAGATTTCTAAGTCAGATCTACAGGAGGAGGCCTAGACTATAGATCATTCAAAATATTCTTGTAGTCATCTCTAGATCTAAATCTAGATTCTAGATCTAGACTAGATCTAGATCTAGATTCTAGATCTAGAGTCTAGTCAATTAAGTCAAAGTCAAAGCATGTACTGTAGACACAGATCTAACTTTGTTGAATAAACATCGACACTTGCCTGAAAGTAAAATAAAATAAACGAAACATCACCAGACATTACTACCAAGGAAATAGCAAAACAATAGTTCTAGGTCTAGATTCTAGATCTAGAAATCTAGGTCTAGCTAGCTAGTGAAACTGAAACCGTACCAAAATAGCGAAGTGTCGCCATGTTAGTCCTTTCATATCATTTTTGGAGATGTAGAGAGGTTCAGGTTGATCCACTTCGTCTCGATCAGACAGCTGTACAGCAGCTATCAAACCCTCGTTATCCATGGCTAGGATTTACCTTCACGTTAAATGATACAAAGGATACAATGTGAGTGAATCTGACGAAAAAACTGTTCAAATACAAAAGGCGTTTCTTCAAATCAAGATGGCCTTCCCATTCTCTGCTACAGCTGTGCATCCATTTTGTTGTCAGTGTTGAGGTGAAGACCGAGCGTACTAGGAAAAGCCTAAACAAACCCAAGTGCTCCGTTATATCTCTACGCCACCAAAAGAGTTCATCGTACTGAGGAAGTTATCTTGTCATCAAATGAATATCTAATGATTGTAACAGCTATGCAGACTTGAGCATGACATTTTCAATAAAAATGTATCCATACTTTGCAAATATTCTTCTGCACTTTGATCTCAGACTAATTTCTTGTGCAATGTTTACAAACTTTTGCACAGGCCTCTGGATTACTATTGTTGCTATTTTTAGATCATGACGTGTAAAAGTTGATTTGGTTAGCCTAGGCAAAGCTTCTAGATTTTAGACATGGTCAGCCATGTGACCAGTGACAGTGACAGAAAGACCAGGGTTGCTGCGGAGATGGAAAGTCAAAGGCCTACACTTTTGTATTGAATTACTCAATACAAATTTCGACAAAGCTCCTTCTTTTAGCGTATCAATTCCGGAAGCCATACCTGAATCTTGTCAAAACAGTAAATATTAGGCTAATCAACAATATTGTAATCCATCCAAGCCTACTTTCTTGAGGCTATCCTCAACAAGCTCGACTCGCTCAAAGAAAAAGATAAATGAGATCAGTGATAATGGGGTCTATTAACAGCATCTATAGGCAGTTGACAGCAGATGTTGCTAAATGACAACAACAAAAATGGCAAATGAAACTGGAAGCAAAGTACATGTATGTTGTTGAGGTGAACACTTTTCTAAGACTAACCCAAGCCTATGCCTGTTTCCTTGACAACGAGAAACCACTACTGTGATTTCCCTAGCCTATTCTAGATCTAGTTGTTTCTTTTTTATGTCCAAAGATAACAGAGATAGCCTAGGCATACAGTGGTTCGTGGTCCATCTCAGACTCGGAACTCGGTAAGGACCACCATGATGGGCAACAGGTGGCGGCGGATCGTAATCCACATCTGCTGACGGCATTTAAAAATCAAGATCATAATTTTAATATGCTAGGAATATTTTTAAACAATTTAGAATCTAGGCCTATCAAAAAGGGACAACAAGAAAATCATCATCATCATTGCCTTTCTCACCTTGCACCTGGGTAGTATAGGCCACGGACAAACACCTTCCACCTTTCTCTATCCTGGGCTAGCCTCTTATGATGTTATTTCATGTCTTCCCACTTTTCTGTACATCGATTTCTGTGATACTTCTCCAAGTTCCACACGGTCTTCCCTTTGATCTCTTACTCTGTGGGATCCAATCCAAAACTTTCTTTGTTATGCAGCTGTCTGACTTCCTGAGAGTATATCCAATCCATCTCCATCGCCTTTTACCTCACCTCTGACTGGGATCTGTCAAGAAAACCTGGATCCTCTTTATGCAAGTCTGTGATGCGTTCCATGTCTTCCATCCATACAACAGCACCGACTTCACATTTGAATTGAAAATCCTCAACTTTGTTCGAAGTGAGATTTCTGGACTTCCAAATTGTATCCAAAGATATGAAAGCAGCCTGCGCTTTTCCAATACTTACTTACTTTACGTTTTCATCCTCTGTTGCCGTTAAGCGTCGAGGGGAGATGCAGTTTTCTATGGTAGGCCAGCTCCGCAGCTCTTTCAGTAGTTGTGATGTTATGTTTTCTTAGGGTTTCCTTGATACCCTCGATCCACCTTTTGCGTGGCCTTCCTCTTCCTTTATAGCCTGAGTGCTTGGTGGTGTAGGCTCTCAAGGCTGGCTGGTCAGGTGACATGCGTAACAGGTGGCCAAACCAATGTATCCTCTGTCTTTCTATGTAACGCAGGCAGGACTCAGAGACGATGGCTGCTCTTACTTCTTCATTTCTCTGCCTGTCTCGTCTTGTGATGTTAAGGGTTTTGCGGAGACATTTCATTTCGCTTGCGGTGACTTTGCTTTCATGGGTTTTGCTTAAGGTCCAGGTCTGGCACTGATAACATAATGCTGGTATGACTATTGAAGTGATAAGCTGTCTCTTTGTGTCCATGGAGATGTTTGGATGAGATAGAAGGGGTGCGAGCTGGTAGGTGACAGCGTTGGCTTTTTGAGTTCGCATTTCTATTTCTCTGTCTATGGACCTGTTTTCAGAAAAAGTGCTGCCAAGGTATTTAAACTCTTTCACCTGTTTCAGTTGTTTACTTTTGATATGGATGTGCAGGGGACTATGGTTTCGGCTCACTTTCATAACTTCTGTTTTAGATGTGCTTTTTTTCATGTTGAATTTCTCACAGGTGTTGTTGAGTTCGGTAGTGTGATTTTGGAGGCTTTGTTGGTCATGATGAATTAGACCTATGCTTTTCCAATGTTGGACTTTATTTCAGCACCTGTTCCTCCCTCTCTGTCAATTATGCTCCCAAGATAGCAGAAGGAGTCAACGTTTTCTAGTGCCTTTCCTTCTATTGTGACCTGCTCCTTTCGTTGTGCATCTGTCCTTAGGACCTTTGACTTTCCTGGGTGGATCCTCAATCCAACAAACTCCGATAGGCTGTTTAATACTGAAGTCTTTGCTTGCATCTGTTCCTGGGTGTGCGACAGAAGTCGCCTGCAAAATCCAGATCGTCCAACTGTGTCCATTGTGTCCACTGTATACAATTTCTGTGTCCTCTGGTGGTTTCCTTTATCAGCCAGTCGACTGCCAATATGAAGAAAATGTCATACAGGAAATGGTTAGGCCTAAAATGAAATTAATTATCTTGGAGCATTCAGAAAGTGGAGTTCACAGCGAGTGGGCATATTATTATATAATCCAATCGGTAAGCGGACGGGACATGAGTCGGAATAATTTTATTATTGTCCAAGTGCAGGCCCAATAGGCCTACATGTAGGCCCCTATAATATATTAGTAGCCTACAGTACAAGTAGCCTACGTCTTAGTGTATAGATTCTAGGCCAACAAGTAAAATATCCTTGTTAAATTAAATAGATCTAATACCTAATAGATAGCCTAGTCAAAGGGAAACAAACGCGTAAGAGGTGTAGGAATCTTAATTTTAGAAGAAGCATCGATAAGTTTTCGAAGTTTCTTTTCTTTTTTTTTTCTTTTTTTTTTGGTACAAGTAAGTGTTTACGACGCTCGCAACTGCATAGGGTCAAATGAGCGCGCTAAACACACCTAACATTTTCAGTTGGAAGGACATTTTGAATTTTTGCCGGGTGGCGGCCGAAGCCTCTTATCGATTTTTGACCCCCAAAGGATCTACATGTATAACGTGCGCAACTTGCACACGGGCCCTCCGAGATTTTTCGCCTTTGTCCGAGAAGGCTAGGTGTGCATCTTTCCTGGCAGAAGATCAGTGGTGTGGCTGAAAGACAGCAGTAAGAAGGAGCCAAGGAGAAGAATTAGTGGAAAGGCTGCAGAAAGAGTCAGGAGCCCAGAGGAGGGGGCAAAGGAGGTGAAGGGGTGGGGGGCAGAAAGTGGGGACGAAAGCAGACGACAGAATATTGCAAGAGAGCAGAAAAGGAGGTTAAATAAGACAACGTTTGTCAAAGAGTTTCACAGATAGGTCATACCATAGTACAATTGAAAGAGAATCATTTCTTCTTCTTCTTCTTCTTCTTCTTCTTCTTCTTCTTCTTCTTCTTCTTCTTCTCCTCCTCCTTCTTCTGTGTCTTGATACATATGTAGATGTATCTGTCCCCGTTGTTTTATGCAAGAAGAATTCAGAAATTATGCAAATTTAGGCCAAAAATGTGAAATTATGAGATTCTGTTAATTTTAACAAAGAATGATACAGGTAAATAAATCAGAAATTCTGCAAAAAATGATCAAATTTTGCTAAATTATGCGGGGTGCATAGAACCACGGGGACAGCTGTATTGAAGACTAGAACAGGAAAAAACGGGACAATGTGAACAGGTGGTTGGAGGGCGCGCACCACTTGGTAAGAGTAGACACTATAATCTTCTTTTCTTCTGTTATTTCTACCTTTATCGTGCTGTTACTGCACTCATTGCATTAGGCAACGGTTTTAATTGTTATCAAATTGACGTGCTTCTGTTTACTTAAAATAAAATTCCACTGACATTGTGTACTCAGAACTAGGTTGACACAGGACAATTCCAACAATTGCTGTTGTAAGTTCTGTAACACCACTGATTTATTTTCTATTCGTCTTCGTCTTCGTCTATCCCGTGGTTGGGGCAACCGTGGGGGCACCACTGCATCTGAAAACCAGCTCTCGCCATCTATTTTTGTCATCTGCTTTCCTCAGATTGTCACCCATCGTCTTTCCTGTCCACTCTGTAATGTTGTCCTCCCATCTCCTTCTCTGTCTTGCTCTCTTTCTCTTTCCTTGTACGGTTCCTTGCAGGATTGTTTTGGCAAGGCCTGTGGATCTTTTGACATGCCCATACCATTTTAATTTTCGTCTCTTCACTGTGGGCAGTAGATCTTCATACTGCCCTACTGCGTTGGTGATTCTCTTTCGTACCTCAGCATTTGAAACGATGTAAATGAGTCTGCCGTAACATCTCATCTCTGTGGTCTGGATCTTTTTCTCTAATTCTGCTGTTAATGTCCACGACTCGCAGGCGTATAAAAATATTGAGATGACCAGTGAGCGCATTAGTCTGATTTTTTAGTTGTGCGTGATGTTTCTGTCCTTCCAAATAGGCTTCAGTTTTGACAGCGCAGCCGTTGTTTGCGCGATTCTGGAGAGAATTTCTGGTCTTCAACCTTCATCTGAGACGATTGATCAAAGGTATTTGAAGCTGTTGACGGCCTCAAATTTCTCGCCCCTGACTTTGATGTCCCCGTTCATGCCATTGGTGTTATTGGTCATTAGCTTGGTTTTCTCGGCACTGATTTCCATGCCGTAGTCTGCTGAGGTTGTGTCCAGCCGCTCCACTAGTGTGGCGAGCCCCTGTTCTTCTCCTGCTAATCCATCGATGTCATCGGCAAAACGCATGTTAGTGATTGGCCTGCCTCCAATACTGATTGTTCCATTGTGGTCTTCCAGAGTGTCAGTCATGATTCGTTCTAGGAAGATGTTGAAGAGAGTGGGAGAGAGCAAACAGCCTTGCCTCACCCCGACCGTTGTCCGGAACCTAGACGGTCAGTATAAGAAAGAACGTATAGTCCTGAACCAATCCCCCATGTTGCCGTTAAGGTAGACTGCGCTGGAGGCCTTGTCATAATATATATATATATATATATATCGTTCATGACGTGTCTGGTAGACTTTCTGCCTTCCTTCGTGCCGATCCAAAAGAAATCTGGACTCGTCAGAAAATGTCACTCTATTCCACTGGCGGTTTAGCCATCGCCGGTGCAGTCGTGCCCAGTTGAGTCTGGCATGACGGTGTCTTTGGAGGAGACGAGTGCGTCGAGTTGGGTGTCGATTCCGTGGGCTTTCAAGCGTCGACGAACGGTGAAGCGGCTGATTGGTCTATGCCCAGGCCATTCTCTGACAGTTTTAGAAGCTGTTTGAAACCGATCACGCAAGTGTGGAACTCTGATCCGATTGTCTTCAACAACAGTAGTGACACGAGGACGACCAGACTTTGGAGTGTCACTAACCGAACCACTTGCTTTGAAGTGTATCCTTAGCTTTTGGATAGTGTCTCTCAATCTCATCACATTGAAAGCTCTAGCGAGAGCAGAGACCGTCGTATTAGCTCTCAGCATGCCAAGAGCTTCATGACGTTGCGCATCACTGAGACTAGGCACAGTATAAAACACAACTGTAAAGTGCAAACCCCAAAATTTTGACGGCCTTTTCCCTGAAACACGTTGAAGTGTGTAACGAAAAAAAGAATAAAAGTAAAGGCATTGTTAACTTTCAAGAAAAAACGAGAAAACACGTTTTTGGCCAAACGTGTTGTAAACACATTTTACAACAACAAAATAAACAAATGTTGTTCTGACCGACTTTCTCAAGCTCAGCATGTCACTCGCCAAGTCAAAATTCGGGAGGCGATTCAAACAGCACCAATTTGAAAACTGCCCACTTCCTTTTGCTCGCCAGTATATAGGTAATGTGTGACGTTGATCAGGTTGGCGTTGATGTTATATTTCCTAATGGTTGCCCATAAGGCTGCATGCCAGACCCTGTTGAAGGCCTTTTTAAAATCCACCAAGATATGGTATAGATTTTGTTGGTGTTGGAGGAACCTCTCGCACAGTATCCTGAGGTTGAAGATCTGTTCTGTTGTGCTGCGCCCTGCTCTAAAGCCTGCCTGTTCTTCGGAAATGATCTTCTCTGCCTGTGTTTTCAATCTGTTCAGCATTATCTTCAAACATAACCTTACTGGGGTGGCTTATTAGATTGATGGTGCGGTAGTTCTGGCATAGTTGCAGGTTACCTTTCTTGGGGAGTGTAATCACTAGTGATTGTGTCCATTGTGTTGGCCGCTTTCCTGTCTGCCAGATCTTGTTGCAGGTGACAGTCAGAGCGCTTATCATGTCCTTTCCCCCTGCCTGTATTAATTCTCCTGGGATGTTGTCCACTCCTGCTGATTTCCCCTTCTTCAGTGCTTTAACTGCTGCTTCAACTTATTCTCGAAGGATTGGGTGGTTATCGATGTTGGCTGCTGGGGAAACCAGGCGCGGTTCGTCCACAGAGCACGGTCGTGCAGTGCCGCCCAACATTTTTTAATGTTCTACAATGTATTGCGAAAAGCATCCACAAACATTTAATAAAAGAAGTTAGAAACAAACACTAGCCAAATATTATTTCAAAACAAGGTCGTCGCTGGCGCCTTCACTGTCATTTCTGTGTCAAAAGCGCCGTAAAACATCTATTCTGCCTTGCCAAATCCACGTGCTTTAACTAAACATAATGGGAACCAGGCGCAGTTCGTCCATAGAGCACGGTCGTGCAGTGCCGCCCAAAATTTTTATTGTTCTTTTACGTAAAGCACCCACAATAATAAAAAATAAAAGACGCCAGAAACAAACACTAGTCAAATATTTTATAAAAACAAGGGCCTTGCTGGCTCTGTAACTGTCATTTCTGTGTCTACAGTGCCGTAAAACATTACATGTACTATGCCATGCCAAAGCCTACGCGCTCTAACTAAACGTAATAGGAGATTCAACAGTGGTAACCTGACCTATAAATCGCTCTTTGGGATAACCCAAGCGATGACGACACTCGTAGCGAGTTCGGCGGTACTTTGATATTAATAAGTCGGCACATCTCAAATGTGCTCCTGCCGAATAGAGCCGAAACATAGCCTACAGTAGGCAGGCTAAAAATAAACGCCATATACTGTACACTATTCTATGCCAAAATTAGGCTAGGCCTATGTGAACCCCGGAGCAATCCAGCAGAGTGCTGAAGTGAATTCTGATTGGTTCATTGTCTTGCCACTAGCCTAGGCTATTTTAAGTGACTCTGTGACCGTGAACCTGAGGGAGGTGAACGTAACATACTCAATTCACCGCCCTATGATTTGTGTCTTTGAATGGTTTTGTTATGGAGTGGTGAAAGTTATTACTAGAGTGTTCTATTCTAATGCAGGAAGTTTAGCTAACAAAGAGATTTAGTTATAGAAATCAAAGCGACAAGTAAAAGGAATGAAAATAAAAGCACGAGCTCCTCCCGCACCAACCCAAAGATCCTAAAACTATACACCATCCCATTTACTATGCCCTTGACTATCTTCAGCCTGTGATAGTTTAATTAATTATTGTGCACGCCCACTTTTTAGCCCCACGAGTCTCCCATGATGGGAACGTTTAGTATCTCAGGGTTTCCCGTGGCTTTGTAGTTGTACAATCTAACCAGTATTCTGTCCATCTCTTCTGATTATTTTATATAATAATATAGGCCTAATAACCAGGGGCGGCTCGTGGGGCTAAACATTGGGCGTGCACAATTAAGCTTTTCGTAATAGAACATTTTAAAATGTTGGGCGGCCCTGCACGACCGTGCTCTGTGGACGAACCGCGCCTGCTAATAATAATAATAATAATATATATACATATTACAAGCCATGCACTAAATCCCGCACCGAGGATCATACCCCTGGTTTGCGCCTGCAAGTTGCACCGCCTCTCTCTCTCTCTCTCTCTCTCTCTCTCTCTCTCTCTCTCTCTCTCTCTCTCTCTCTCTCTCTCCCTCTCTCTCTCTCTCTCTCTCTCTTTCTCTCTCTCTCTCTCTCTCTCTCTCTCTCTCTCTCTCTCTCTCTCTCTCTCTCTCTCTCTCTCTCTCTCTCTCTCTCTTTCTCTCGGCTTGGTAGCAAAATATATGGTAAACACCCTGTAAAATAATTGGTCTTTTTCTTTGCCTCTTTCCACCGTCCGAGCAATGTCTGGTGGTACTGTAGATCTACCGAAACCTCTTGAGAACCAGATCTGAAACGGATGTCGGCGACCACCACGTACCGATGCTTTGATAAAACGAAACAAATCTATTTTTAAAAAATATTGTCCTGATCTTTTCCCGTCACTTACCCATCTGAACATATTCTGAAAGTTGATAATACAAGATGATCACAGAAGATGGGCGACTGAACAGAGAAATTGAAACACGAGTACAAAGGCCAATGATGTTGTTAGTTACCAGCTTACTCCACTACTGAAACATTGTAACATCCCCATGACCAAAAAAACAACAACTCAAAATGATCAACACCATATTTATCCCAACACTCACATATCTTGCAATGCCAAACATGGACCATGAACAAGACATTAGAACAAAGAATTACAACATGTGAAATGCGATGTCTTAGAAAAGCAGTAAACAAGACCAGGCGAGACAAAATTAGAAACTCAGTAATCAGGGAAATGGTGGGAACAAATGATGTCATGCATCACACCCAACACCAAAGAATCAAATGGTTTGGACGGACATCCCATGCGATTACCAACACACAATCCAGCACAACGTGCCTACATTAAAAAAATTGATGGCAACAAGGCTAGAGGGCGACCGAGAAAGACCTGGATAGATAGAGCCAGGGAAACACTAGCAACTCACGGCATCTCCCGACCCCTGACCAAAGCTCTTCGGATGACAACAGAGACGTCTCTTTCTTCCCGCTACACCCAAAAGGGTATAAGCGGTGGATAAAAGTAAAGTAAGATAATACTTGGTCTTCTTTAACCACCTTTGCTTTTTTATATTTTTCCAGCGAGAATGACGGCAAGATGAAAATGACTGAAGGCCTGAAGCTGCGTTTGTTTCTTCCGTTTACTAGATCTAGATTCTAGTCCTGTTATGTGATAAACACGGCACTCGAATGATAATTTATCATCAGAAAGCTTCTGTCATCGTGAGCAATATGGTTGTAGGCTAATGCTTTAGTTGATCAGCTTTTCTTGGGCGGCGTCGTAGGCTACTATGTGACTGGAGCAACCTGTGTGCGTGTGATAGTCCCTCTTGCGAATGCTAAAATCACGTGTATGGCTATACATGTAATAATATGACACATAGACATCTCGTGTAGGCCTAATGTGCTGCTCGTCCGCATCCCCCCGTTTCAGCGCCTAAGTTTTGTCATCCTGGAAGACAAAGTTCTTCTCAGACAGATTCAGTTTTGTTTTCTGTCTCGACTTGAGAAAAGGGACCTGAAGATAGTACGGGAAAATACTCTTGCTATCGTGAGATTTTGTTAATTGTTTAATAATTGCTTGGTTATGCCCCTTAGACTCAAATAACGTTAGATGTAAAAAAAATTCTCCATGGCATGGAATGAGTTTTTATTTATCTTCATAAACGGGTTGTCAAAGGCATAATATGAATCTGAAAGATGCACGTGTTATATATACTCGTATATTCAGAGAGAGAGAGAGAGAGAGAGAGAGAGAGAGAGAGAGAGAGAGAGAGAGAGAGAGAGAGAGAGAGAGAGATTTAAACTGTTGGACGTGTTTGATATAATTTTCACCTTTACTTGAGATTACAAATATGATCTACTGCTTCTTTAATAATCATCTTGCATTCTGTTTTCTTCACATTGATCAATTTCACCCTTTACGTTCACTTTTCGTTACAGCAGTATCTAGAACCGATTGAATGTCATTTTCTGAATCTGCTATTTAGCAACGAGGACTGTGCCTGACGCTCCTCAAAAACCTGTGACACTCTTTGCTGTTTCTTCATCAAATAAAATTCCTACTCCTCTTTCATGGATTTTTTTCCACCTGATATTAAGACTTGTATTAGAACCTGTTTTGACCAAACCTGCACTCTCCCACCAAACTTATAAAAGATCTAATATACAGTATATTATTTAACCCTTACCGTTGCCTGTCATTGTCTAGTTTGCCTTTCTGGAGCATAGCTCCAACAAGTGGCTATTTCAAATGTTTATAGTCTAGATTCTGTTTTGAATCCGGTACCTGGAGCCTGGATGGCGATCAGGTGCCACTTGCTACCCGTGGCGGACTCTACCGGGTGAGGAGTTCAGAGCTGGACCATGAACCCCCTTAACGCTCGTACCTTTGGAATGTCTTTGGCTTTTCATGATTTTTCTTGGGAGACTTAAGCTGCACTTTAGCAGTATTCTCCCGTTGCCTACTGCCGGTTTATGTACAGTTTTCTCTGCTAGCCTCTGTCATTCACTAACAATCCACATGGCAGTGGGGGGCTTGGGTTGGATTTATGGCTTCCCACCGTCGCCAATGTGTTCCTTCTTTGAATATACATTAAGGTATTTATTGAAGCACCTGTGCACCGAGGTTCTCCTCTACGCTCCGTGAGCATCTCCCATTTGGCTCGCGACTGCTTAGAAGCTGACCTCCATATTATGTATTCTGGAGGCCTTTTCCCGACCCACCACCCGGGGACGCGGTTGGTATATGGGTATGGGGACCCAATACTAAATATATAAGGTGGGTGAAGAAAAATGTCATTTATTGTTCGCTTTCTTCACATTTCCTTTTTTTTTTCGTTACATGGGACGAAGGTTTTTGTGTTGTAGGCTAGCATAGAATAATATCAAGATTTCCCTCAGATTTAATGGCTACGTAGTGGTCTTAAAGAAACCGCGTGCGACTTCTTTCTGTGATCATTTTATGATTTAAAGACGCCAGTTTAGGGAATCTCTCTTTTGTTGGAGTAGAGATACGAGTATGAGAATTTGTCATACTTGATGGCGGCGCCGCTCCTTTCGGTCATTTCTTCCCACCTAGGAATATGTCAATGAGAAGAAAACATGAGAGATAATTAATATGAGGTTAGTTGTGTTTTTTTTTTAGTTTAAGTTTTTTCTTTCTTTCTTCTAAAGGGAAGATGCTCAATCCTGAAGAAAAGAAATTTTTCTTCGACTACCAAAATGAAAGTTCTGAAATGCCAATAATGGTGAACCCCTTAAATTCTATATATAGGCCTTTGAATGCTGGACAATCACTAAAGACAGTGAAAATTAGATAGAAGCTACAGATGTGTTTTTTAAGGAGACTCATGGTGAGAATATCTTGGAAGGAAAAGAAACCAAATAAGGTAGTGTACATAGTACATTATATTATATTATGTAGCTAGCTATTTGAAGAAGTCCACCACTCATTGATAAAAACAAACAAATAACAACAACAACAACAACAACCAGCAAAACAATTTGAAAAAGACAAATAAAATTTTGCTATTTCTGGGCCATAAAAATAGAAATAAAAGCCTTGATCTCGAACATCTTGATACTTTTTATAGCTCTTGCAAAATTGAATGTAAACGATATGATCTCGAGGGGTCGACCCAAATATAAGCAACGTGCTAGTACTTGTTGAGCAAAAACATATGGGGGACGGAGAAAGATCAGGATTATAATTTAATTAATATTTTAAATACTCGGCGTAGCTTCTTATTGAGAGCATCCGAGTAGGTATGAATGGAGAACCATGATCACCATGTCTGTAGGATCTGGCATTTGATGATAATGATGAGTATGGGGCATAGATGTACATATAGAAGGAGATACTCTATGGTATGGGGGTAGGTCTGGTTGATGGGTTTTTATAGTTGCTAATGTTGTCATTTTGAGGACAGAAAAGAAATAATGTTAACATGAGCGAGCACTGCTTGATGTCTTAATTGATGTTTGTGTGGTTAGATTTAGATTGCATCTTTTTTTACTTATCTTGATTTTTCGGTTAAGTTTCCAAATTCATAGACAAATTCTTTTAATAAAATAGTAGAAGAACATAAAGTTCGAAATATCATTTGCAATTTGAAGAAGTGCAGGCTAATGCATATAAAATTAATTCTTGCATGATCAGTCTATGTCAATCTACTCTTTTCCTTGCTGTGGCTGTGACCCACAGAACACCCACACGTAGGCTAGTCCACGCACGTATACGCGCACCAATTCTGTGACGCGCACCCACAGCTGATCAATGACAACGACAACTATTAGATCTAGAGTCTAAAACCAAACTCTATAATGTAAAGAGCGAGCACAAAAATAATTTCGTAACAGTGGTAAAATTCTAAAAATAGATGAGAGCATTTCATTGGTCAAGGCCATCGCCTGACGGTGCATGAATTTGCTGGCCCTAGAACATGTATCGAAAGTCTTAACTAAAGAAAGGTATAGGCAACTCTTTTAAAAATACATAGGTTATGGCCTTCTCCTACAATATTTTCCTTAGCGCTTCCGATACCGGCACACGCCGTTGGCACACCAAACTCACGATTATCCGTAGGTAGGAAGCCTAGGCCAGGGATCGAACCTTTGCCGGTACCGTTTTGATTTGAGTTCAACGTCTCCCTGTTTGACGGGAATCTGAGAAGGTGAGCAATTTCGCAAAATTAGTAAAATGATGTCTGTTGTCGTTCCCAGTAGTGCGTAAGGAATATAATGAAGTTATTTAGGCAAGTAACTAAAATCCAACCCAAATCCGTGATTTGTATAACATTGAAGTTACCAAACGCTCGTGCAGACCATTTGCAAAGTGTTTGCAAATTGTAGGCCCCTAGACAACGGCAGTAGGGCCTAAAATTGAAAAGATCTAGATCTAGATCTATTACTATTAGTAAAAGGTCTAGATCTAGATCTAGATCTAGAAATCTATGTTTTTTTCAGATGGTTTACACAGTAGATCTAGAATCTAGGCTTATTTGTTGCTGTGTTTATTCAGGGGCCAAAACAACGCCGTGAATCATCCACTGAACCCCACCCATGACCATGGCCTTGGGATTCCAGCCAGTGACCAAAGGCAAAATGCCCCCCCCCCCCCCCCCCCCCATGCCACTAGATCAAGAATCTAGACTCTATATAAAAAAAATACGCGTATTGAATTGCTTTCGCCCAGCAAAAAATAAAAGAAATGCCATGGTATCTGAAAACTATTTTTTATGGGTAGCCCATCCCCCCCCCCATTGATTTTGCTCTAATCTAATCTTGTTATTGCTGCTGTCCATTTTCTGGGACACCTTTATTTTTTTAGAGGTGGCCTTATTTTTATCTTGTCCTAATATTAGATTATTAGAAGATCTACTTACAGCCTAGATAGTATAGAGTCCAGATATCTAGATCTAGATATAGATCTAGTAGGCTGTAGACTAGACTGTAGATCAAGATCTAGATGCTAGATCTACACTTTTTGTTGCATGTTTCATGAGTGTCCTTACTACAGACTAATCTAGATCTAGATCTAGGCTACCTTAGTTCAGTATCATGTAGATCTAGATCTAGATTCTAGATCTAGATATATATCTAGATCTAAATCTCTAGATCTATATCATAAGGCCAAGGGTGAAGGACAAAGCATTCATTTTCAATTCATACAATTATAATTGCTCCATAGAAAATCAGACTTTGATTTAGAATTTAGATAGATCTAGAATCTAGATGTAATCTAGTCAACAAATATACTCTGGTCCTATCTAATATTTTATTTCTTTTGATTTTGATTATCTAATCTGATGATGACTCACAATTTACAATATATATCGAAGCCTTGCAATATATAGAGATTTAGAATCTAATTTAGATTTACCCCTCTTGATAAATATTCCTTTCCTGTCGTCTAACTGTTTAGCACTTAGTCCAGTTGAAAATTGGTAATTCTATTGTACTCAGATTGTTGTTTAATTTCTGTTAAAAATAGATCTAGATCTAGAATCTAGTAACAATATTGATATATTGAATTATGTACCTCTAGGCTACATTATGAATTTATGTTATAGCTTAAAAGTTTAATACCGTTTAATGCTTGTTATTTTCTCATACTTGTTTTGTTTGAGTTTGATTTGCTTCTTTCTACTGTCTGTGTATGCTAATATATATTTTATGTTCTGAAAATGTTAATGACAAAAAGTAAAGAAACTTACTTTTGAGAAGACCCTGCCTCCCCTTGAATGATGATGGTAATTACCATACACAGAGTACAATTTCCCTGCTTTTATGTCTGTTTCATTTGACTTATTGTTGTTACTGTCTCTTTGGATGGACTTTCTTTATTACACCTATGTTTTAAAGAAAGGACTGGTTCAGTTGTTTCCTCTTCATATTTTTGTTCTCTTGTGCACTTTCTGTGGTCATAGCAATTTATATTTTAATGAGAATATATCATGTAAATTGATTCCCACCCATTGTTTAAAGCTCTCCAAGTCACGATGAATACTGCTGGGCTAGGTTTTTTGTGTTTAACTGCTGAAATGTTTTGATATCTTTATTTAGCAATTTTTTGTCTGACCATCATGTCACCAAGCTGCAAATCAGAAAGTGTTCTGTCAAATGCAATCAAACATGTAAACATTTGTTGGCAGGAATAGCCCTCGCTGAATTGAATCCCTTTAGCACTGGGTCACCAAACTACAGCCCAGCGTGAGGTCAGTTCGTCTGGCCCGCCGCTATGCCACCATGGGGGGGGGGGGGGGGGGGGGGACTTTGAAGATGTGTTTGCAGTATGTTCAAGACTTTGTCACCAAAATAATTTTAAAATCATCTCAATGAATTCTACAGTGCAAATTAAACATGCTTTTCTGTACTTCCATCTTTTTTGGGTTTTCTCAATCAATGAATCAGTTGGCTGTGAGTCGGTGCGCTCAGCATTCTTTCAGTTATCTGGTCCACTTAAAAAAAGTTTGGTGATTTTAGCTGTCAGTTCATTGATTTGACATTACAATTATGGTTTGTCCTCATCAATCTTAAAAGAGTGGTAATTTTCGATGGGCTGATTAACATGGAATTCCAAGAAAACATTAGGCAAACAAAAATATGTGATGAGCTGTTGTGGGTTTTTTTCTTGCTTTATGTTGGATAACTAAACAATTAGTGGGTTGCTTTTGCCACATTGACAAAAATCAGTTATGAGAGAGAATGAGAACTGATGTTTTGTGTGTATACAAACAGGTGGGTATTGTGTATCTTGATACCTTGGTTCCTGGACAACATCATTCTTAAATCTTAACCTCCAGTTGAGAGGATTGAACAATAGATATTCTTGAGGACTAGATCTATACGTTATATTTATTTCCATTTTACTCGTGCTGTTTCACAAGTAAACTTTTGCTCTCTTCTCGGTGACAGAGAAAATACTTTTTTGTATGTTTCCTCATTGGTCAGGTCATCGTACGCACTAGGTCGGTCACACGCACAATGATGTGAGGTAAAAGCTTCTTGTCTTGAAAGTGTGTCTGTTGCTGTGCTACGGTCTGCTGCACAGGGAATAATCACAGCCTAGCTTATAAAATACGTGGTTAACCCTTGTCTTCCCATTTGGCCCTTGGAAATTTTTGTGCTCAAAGTGAATCTTTCTGAACTTTCAGCATCGCACGGGATTTGTGTTCTAAGTTAGGCTACTTAAAAGTTTATTACCCTACTTCTTCAGTAAGAAACCAGCTACATTCATAAAAATAAAGAACTGGTGCGCCATTTGGCGAGGCGCTGTAGATTTCGCGGTGCGACCGCGTCCAGTTTTCTACAAATCTGTTCTGCTCTTAGAGGGTGACCACGGCCCGAAGTTCGATGACCCGTACATGACCTCGTGCTAGTGGAGGCCAGAGATACGAAATGGTACCCAGTACCCGCTAGCCTAGCCAAGGTTAGGCCTAGTGCGGAGCTTTTTGACAGTGGTAACCCGCAGAGCGTGGTCTCGGAATGCGTCCCGCAGCCAGGGCCAACGCGTGCTACCCCCGTGTTATACAAAATTGTTTCGCGTTGCTGGCTGTCCTTCTTACTGTCAGATTTTCTTCGAGTGCATTGAGCCTCTTGATAATTGATTTATCATACGGTGGGAAATGGGAGACATTTGGTTTCTTAAAATAGTGTTGGGTGAGTTGTAGGAAAGTTGAATTTCAAGTACAGTTGTGTGGGGAGCTTCTGGGAACAGTGTTTCAAGGGTTGAGTCCTGTGGACAATCCCCGACTTCAATTTTCCACTAATGCCCTCCCGTACTTCCTTTTCCCAAGTCATATCTGTTTTTCGGAAAGGCGTTTCATTTTAGATTTCCTCTCTCTGTTCCACCCACTCTCTTTCAAAGACAGCCATTTTCCTGTTTTCGTGAAAGTGTGGTGGGTTGAAAGATGCGGGGATTCTTAGCAAAGCGCCGATTTTCGATTTAGTCGAAGTTAGAATGGCTCTCAGACTAGGCTTCTCTCAGATCTTCATCGAACCATGTCCCGTAATTGGCCAACGTGCAAACATGTCAGCGCCCCTTGAATGGCCTTGTTGCGTTTTATAGGATATGGACGGTAAAACCCAAACGGTAGTTTTGTCTCTATCTTATTGCGAGATACTCTTACGGTTAGCAATGTATTTTGAGTTTTTCCTTGTCCGAGTATGTGGTCGTGTTATTGCTGTCGTCTACTTGATCTAGTATACTATTCGAATTATTCAGTAGGGGAGAACATCAGAGCCGCGCACTTTCGAGAAAAACCTATCAAAGCCGGGCACTATCAGGGCCGCGCACTTTTTGCGATATCGATACAATTAGATGTGGTTTCCTTCATTTTTATAACCAGTTGAGAAAATTAACAAATATTCTTGAGGACTGTCTTTTTGTCCATTTTCCTTGTGCAGTTTCACAAGTAAACACTTGCTGTCTTCTCGGTGACAGAAAGTACTTTATTTATGACATGTACTCTGGCGTCCTTTCAGTTTTGAAAAATGCTTTGTCATTTATAGCGGTGGTGATAAACAGGGTTTATGCTGTGGTTTTTCTTAATTTATTGCGTTGATTACAGGCCTCAGTGCATCAACACAATATGTCAAAGGTATGTCAACTTTTCTCCCTCTTGTCCTCGGCGTTTTTGCTGTCCTGTTATAAAAAAAATTTCCAGTGCTTTCCCGTCCAATTTGGCCGTTCTTATGCCAGGGCGATTTTTAAAAGTTGATTTTTCGACCTCTTTTCAACGTTCTTGCTCTTTGACTAAAAGCGGGTCCTCCCTTAAAAAAAAGATATTGTTTCGGAACTTTCACGGGATGGGAATGTGCGGATATTTTCATGGCTTTGGTAGTTGCATTCGTGAAAGAATAACAATGGGGTCTGCGCACAGCTGAGAGTGATTCTGTCAGCAGGATTTTTTTCTTGTTTTCAACACGTGTCATAGCCGAGTCATTAGGACTTGGATGTTACCGTGCGGGCTAGCTCTGTAGTTTGCGGCTTCAGGCACTTTCAGGTGGTCGTGCTGGCTTTTTTAAAAGTTCCACCTTTGATTTAAGTACATTAATTTCTTCGTTTTTGTTGTTGCTTTCTTAAAAATTCTCCCATCCTTATTGATTATTATGTGTGTCTTGTTTATCTCCTGCCCCCTCCAACCTTCCCACTATTTCAGTTATAAGATTTTGCGATTTCATGTTAATTCGAATAAATAGTTCCTTGGAGATTTTTACACGAGATTTGAAAGAACGCCACCCCCCTCCCCCGCCCCCCCCAAAAAAAAACACACAAAAAACCAAACAGGAAAAAAACCCATCAACAACAACAAAGATTTACACCCCCCCCCCCTCCCAAACAAATCAAAGACAAATGGAAAGAAAACATTACTTTTATTGTTCCCGTTGTGCAATTATTCTCTTGTGAACTAGCACCCCCCCCCCCCTACCCCAGGGCAGTGCTACTGACTGAAGTGTCTGTAGGCCATTCCGAAAGGGGGGATACGAACATGTTCTTGTGCTCAGTAGAATTGTAAATGGGCTGATTTATTAATGTCATGCTCATACCGTGCCTGAACAACATACGGGGAACTGCTGCTTCTTTTTTCCTCATCCTTACTATCGTCATTTTTCCTTTTCTTCTTTTGTATGTGTGTCACTCTCTTGTGAACTGGTATTTTCGGGGTGCCTTGATAGTCGAAGCAGACTTTATGCTGTTGAGACTAGAGAGGTGAGCAGAGTAAACCTGAGTCCCCGTGTGGACTTCTCTGTTGACATCAACCCCTTGGCGCTCACGTGATCTTATAATGCAGTTGCGAGCACCGTAAAACCTTACTAATAAAAAACAAGCAAACAAACGAACTGGAGTTTTAAGACTTTGAAGGAGAAATTAAACTAAATCTATGTAGGTGATTGGCGGGTGCTCTGGTGTGGTTTGCTCCTTCTTTCCTATCAAACATCTATCGTCCGGATCTCTTCTTCTTTTTTAAATGTTTGTTTGTTTGTTACTCTCTTGTAACATCTCTAATCTTTGTCACTTATATGAACTTTTTGTGTTGCGAGTGCCGTAAAGTTCATATAAAAAAATACCCGTGCAGACTTATGATAGGGAGATTCGGGAGGTAATTTTTTGTTTAAAAGGATTTCTTTTTTTGCCATTTCCGCCTCCTCGATGCCATCTTAGAGTGAGGGCTTCCACGGTAATCATTTTTCCGTTGTCCTCAAGAGCTATGTTTGATTATATTGATGTATTGTTGTGAGGGATTTTGCTCGGTCCTGTCTTATTTTTATGCTGTCTCTTTTGCTTTTTTTTTTCAAACCCCACTTATTAGACTTCGTGGGTGGTTGGCGGGTGCTCTAGTGTGGTTTGCTTCTTCTTTCCTATCAAACATCTGTCGTCCTTATCTCCCCTTCTTCTTTTTTTATGTTTGTTACTCTCTTGTAACACCTCTAATCTTCAGGCGCTCATATGACCTTATGCAGTTGCGGGCGCCGTAAAACCTCTACTAAAACAAAAACAAGAGTGAGGGCACATTCCATTTTCCCACTCTCCTGACATAATGAGACAAATTTTGAAGCTATAACTAATAACTGTCGTGTGTCTTTCTGTCTCAGACAACAATATATCCATCATTCTTTCTGTTGTCTTTTTCTTGTGAAGATATCTATTTTTATGAACGGTGTGCTGAAATTGTTAATGGTTTCCTGTTAAAATCAGTGGTTAGTGGTATTGTCGATAGAGTTCTCGTGATGAACTGCTCTCTCTCTCTCTCTCTCTCTCTCTCTCTCTCTCTCTCTCTCTCTCTCCCTCTCTCTCTCTCTGTTGTTTTTGTACGTCGTCCTTGATTTTTCCAATATATAATTAAGACCGTGGCGATGCCGATGTGCTTCTTTCTACTAATATTATCTTACAACCTTAGCTCCTTTCACTACGTGACTCGATGACCGCTGTTACGGCGACGTGCTTTTTAAATTCTTTTTATCTCAAGTGTCTCTCGGTGATGCGAGCTGACCACTTACACAACACTCTGCTTCCGAAAATCCACACATCAGCTACTTTGTTATATGGATTATGAATTTCGTAAGTTGCGGTCAGTGGCCTTCGCTCCCGGTTCAAGGCCGGTGGAAAGACGAGGCTAGAGGTGCTTGGAAGCGAAATCTTTCTAGCCTTGAAGGAATGTGTCAAAACTCGAGTTACAGCTGATAGGTATCCAATGTAACTAAAAGGTTGGTTTGTAAGTTGTTCAATGATTGGGGCGACTCTTTAAGGTGGATGGTTTGGGGGGTTGGGGAGAGGGGATTGATGGTTTCCTATGTGTTCTGCTCCTTCCACATCCGTGTATCGGCATGTGATGACCATCGTGAAGCGTGAGATGTGTATCTTAATTGCAGCTGTGCGAGTACATGTTTATGATACACGTGTACCAAAATGTCGTTGTTGTTGGATGGGCGCGCACGCACACAAGTACACACACGGAGAGAGAGAGAGAGAGAGAGAGAGAGAGAGAGAGAGAGAGAGAGAGAGAGAGAGAGAGAGAGAGAGAGAGAGTTTGGGATTGCCCGGGGGGGGGGGGGGGGTCGAGTGCTCGGGCGTGATGTGCACCTTCTTTCTTGTCAAACATCTCTCGTATTTATCTCTCCTTCTTTTTTGTGTTTGTTACTCTCTTGTAATAGATGTACTTCTAATCTTCGGCACTTATATGTCCTTATTGTGTTGCAAGTGGCGTAAAACGCTTTTTACAACAAAAACCACAATTTTTGTTGTCAGCCCGCGGGTGGTTGAAGTTGAAGGGAACCACTGACTGACTGACTGGCCCTTCCTTTCATTCCCCGTGTTGTTTCTGACTTCCTGTCTTTCTTTTTCCTTGCACTAAATGAACGACCATTTGGGATGCTCTGGCATGGTTTGCTCTTTCTTTCCGATCAAACATCCGTCGTCCTTATCTCTCCTTGTTTTCTGTAATGCTACGCTCCAATTACACCTCTAATCTTCAGTTGGCGCTATGAACTGTGTTGCAAGTGCTGTAAAACTTTTATTAAAACTACCCCCCTCCCAACCACACACACACAAAACCAATGTATAGATAAATATTAATATTGTGCAGTTGTACAATGGGTGGTTATCGGGTGCTCTGGCGTGGTTTACTGCTTCTTTCCTATCAAACACCTGTCGTCCTTATCTCCCCTCCTTTTTTATGTTTGTTACTCTCTTGTAACACCTCCAATATTCTGGCGCTCATATGACATTATGCAGTTGCAAGTGCCGTAAAACTCAATTAAAACTCTTATCTTAACTATCTCTCCTTGTTTTTTGTAATGCGTCTCTCCAAATACACCTCTAATCTTCAGCTGGCGCTATGAACTGTGTTTGTTGCAGGTGCCGTAAAACTTTAATTAAAACTCACCCCACACACAAAACCAATGTATTGATCATTATTGCGCAGTTGTACTTCTTTTTAATCGAACATTTTCGTCTCTGCTCATGGCTCCCCGGACGTAGTCTGCACTGCACATTTTAAAATGTTTATTTGCCGAGTCGTCGGTGTGGTAGATATCGTGGGGATGGATGCCGTTTTGGATGGCTGCAAGACACAATCGTGACGTAACGTTTATTTCGCAACTAGTCACGGAATGATGGTTGAGATCCAATGGGTGTTTGGATGCGTTCTATATCATTCCTTCGTCCAAGCGTAAGTAGTGGGAGGATGCCAGTTGTAATGCTCTCTCTCTCTCTCTCTCTGTCGCTCTCTCTTTCTCTCTCTCTCTCTTTCTCACTCCCCTCTCTCTCTCTCTCTCTCTCTCTCTCTCTCTCTCTCTCTCTCTCTCTCTCTTTCTCCCCCCCCCTCTCTCTCTCTCTCTCCACCTCTTCATCTCTTTCCCTCTTTCCCAGTTGCTGCATTTCCTTTAGCACTTACTGGCCGTTATTGTGTCGATTTGTAAAATTCAAACAAAAACTGTACTGTACGGGAATGCAGCCCTGTCCGTTTTTCTATTAATGTCTGACATTTCCCCTTAGATTTCCTAGGAGCAGTCTACCAGCGGATTGTTGGAGGGTGCTATTGGTTTAGGCAACGCTTCCTTTGTTTTCTCCCTCGATTCCCTGTTTTTATAATAATAGGATGTAATATTACCCTGCTCTTATGACCGTTATTGTATCTATATTATGCGTCTCTGTACTCGAACTATTATTATTATTATCGCCATGCGCTACGATAATAGCCTACGTCAATTACCAAAGAGAATAGTATCTTTAAAAAGAATAATAAAAACTTCGTCTTGATTCGATGTACTTTCCCGTCTTGGTCCGTTATTGTGTCTTTTCATTTGTCACTTGGGAAATTTGTATGCCAATTTACACCATTTCACAGAGGAGTGGGAGACCGTCTTATAAAGAATGCCTTGGTTTGTTACTGTGATTTTGGCACAAATCTATGCCGTTATCGCAGCTTCTAAACAATGTTTTGGCGTACGCAACATTATGTTGGCGTGCTGGTTTTGTTTTTCACACCGCAGCAAATGATGTTGAAGGGGTCGTCTTGCCCCGACCTCCACTACACCCGGGAAGCCACTCCAGCTAGAATGCTTACAATCAGAGGTCGATCGTGTTAGCTTTGGTGGTTGCGAAAATGAAATAATTTGTTAATTCATGTGCACTCGGTTCACAATCTTTCTATCCATGTGGACTATAAATAGTGAAGTGTGTGAGAGCTTGAAAGGTACTACTGGCAGATCCTACTTTTCTTTTCTTCTTCTGTCTGTTGCTTCTATCTCTCTATTTTGCTTTCCATGTGCTGTCCCGCAAAGTTCTTGTGCTTACTTTAAAAAATCCCAGTTTAGAGCAATTTATAGTTGTGTTGTTTAGGGTATCGAGAACTTTTCAGTCAAAGGCTGGTCAAAGCAGGTTCCATCCATCCTTTGATCTGGAACATTTGCTCTCTTGTCTGTTATTTGAGTTATTTTAAGTCTGTTGGCGACACTATTATTTGTTAACTTACGTTACGTTACAGTGTTGAGAGAATCTCGGCTGGCGTCTGCGGTGTTGCGGTGAGGTGTTTCACTGTTGCTCTCGGGAGTTCGTCACGTAGATTCCTGAATGGGGAATAATGTTATCGAGTATTTCAGACTGTCTTTCTGCTAAGATGTTGCACCCCTCTCAACCCAGGTCGGCCCTGGCAGGCAGGATTGGAAACCTGCCTCTGAAATGCATTAAATTATGTCGATGGGGGCTTACCTACCTTAATAAAGAAGGTCTATACATGCGTAGTCGGGGGTTGGGGCCGGGGGGGGGGGGCAATACACTTCAATGTAAATGTGCGTATTACCAATTGGGGACGGAATTTCCCTGCTGGTACTCTACCTGGCATAATATTATAATTATTATACCACAACGTCTGTGGCTCAGTGGTTGCGCGGGTGGTTAGAGAGCGCCGCGGATAGGTACTAATTACTTACTTTCCTGCTTTTTTCTTTTCTGTCCGTCTGTTAATCTTTTTCCCAGCACCATAGGACCGCTATTCTTTCGATGTATCATTACATGTATTATAATAATAATATGCTTCTCTCAAATTCCATCGAACAAGACTGGAAGTGCGTCGCCCTTGCACACTAATAGCGTGGACTCGACTTCCGAGTGAGGTGAATTTTTATCGGATATATTTTCGTCTTTCTTCAGGGGCCTTTTTTTCCTTCTCAGCCTGGGTTGGCCTAGACAGGCACATCGAACCAGCCCGCCTCCTAATTGATATATAGTGTTGATAAGGGCATTGCACCTTTACACAATTAGTCGAACAAGCTCTAAGCTATCTTTCTAAACTTTTTTTTGGCTTGCCCGTCTTCTGCCCAGTTCGCGTTCGACTCAGTTTGTCTGACAAGGATCATTTCTAGCCATCTCCGCCCCCCCCCCCCCACACACACACCTCCACCCAAATTTCTCCAAACTGCACAGCCTTAGGCTTGCATGCTAAGTAATGTTTATTTCTAGTAGAGCGGTGAACCTGTCCAGTAATGCTTACGCCAATGGCTCTTTTTCCACGTCCCTCTGTTGCCACAGGTAGTTTGTTATTCTGTATTTCCTTTTCTTTGTTCATGTCTTTGTTTTGAGTTGCTATTTCATATTTCATTACTCTAAACAGCCGTCATCGTGCCTCCCTTCATTGAAAACTAAAAAAAGAAAGGGCCCGCCTGCTTGATGATACCATCGCCAGATCATGTCGATAGCAATGTCAGCCACAAGTCTTTCACTAAATGGACCGTGTAAATCACACACATTAAGTAAACGCGTTGTCACACATGCTGTTGTGGCGGGTGCAATACGTCCCTCCCCCAGGCCGAATTTGCTTACGTCACGAACTTCAGTCA
>NW_004797288.1:2601190-2603028 GCF_000002075.1 Aplysia californica | reverse complement strand
CCCCGGTCCGCCCATAATCGATACCGATTGCTGTAATTGATATTTTAATACTTTCTCTTAACAAAAAAGAAAAGAGCGCACTAAAACTCTCACAGTGAGTTACCACCTCACCTATCAGTGACAACCCGTGTGGAAAACTCTTCAGGTAGTTTTTGAACATGTTTCGCGGCACGTACATTGCCTACATTATTAAAGATGCCCAAGAGTTGAGTCACAAGTGAGTAAGTGTGAAGAAAATAGTACATAAACACACCCGCTTACCCCTCTCCTCCTCTGAAGGGCACAAAATAAACACACACACATACACACGCACGCACACACACACACACACACACACACACACACACACACACACACACACACAAGCGGAGGAATAATGGCACGATTCACAACACGTTTCTGGTTTCTGCTTGCAGTCCCATTTTGAGTTTTGAAATAAAATCTTACAGGCCCCAGCACTGCTACACTACAAAGTAATCGAGAAAAATTAAGATTTTAACATCGATACCGGGCAGAGAAACGTTGATCCAGCACTCCGACGGTGCTTTTGGGTATTGTGTCTGGCCGGGGGGGGGGGGCACCTTTCACCTTCCGTTGTGATGTATGCATGCACTTGCGACTTATTCAATGCCCAATCGCTTGAGATCTTGGCTTTCTTTTGCTTAATGATAATGTCCATGATAATGTCTTAACCAATCCTTCTTCATTTTCGACTTGGATGCCCCCCACAATAACAAATTAGGGACCACTCTTTGTATTCTGTAGTAATTTACAACTTTTAAGTCCCAAACTGTCGACAGTGTCACGCGAGAAAGTTTTGGTATATTAGGTGCACTATCATTTATTAGCGATCGGAGAACGAATGCCAACTAGGCGGATGGTTTGAAGGCGCCACTGGTAGTTCCCACTTCTTTTCTTTGCCTGCGGGTGGTTGGCGGGTGCTCTGGTGTGGTTTCCTCCTTCTTTCCTATCAATTATCTATCGTCCTTATCTATCCTTCTTTTTGTGTTTGTTACTCTCTTGTAACACCTCTAATCTTCCGCACTTATATGACCTTATTGTGTTGCAAGTGCCCTAAAACACTTACTAAAAACTAAAACTTTCTTTGCCTGTTATTTCTGCCCGTCCTGCGTTTCCCCTGCTCTATTCTAAGAGACTGTTGTCGTGTTTATGTATTTCTCTTGAGATACATTACGTGTAGTAAACTTTTTGCCTTCCCTTCGGAACTTATTTACCGTAGTACGCAGATCCGTAGTCTCCGCTCAACAAGTTATCAACTCTGGGGGAGGTTTAAAGGGGGAGGGGGGATCCAAGGGTATGTTCAGTAGGCGACAAAGTATAAACGTGGGTGGTTGGCGGGTGCTCTGGTGTGGTTTGCTTCTTCTTTCCTATCAAACATCTATCGTCCTTATATCCCATTCTTCTTTTTTATGTTTGTTACTCTCTTGTAACAGTTCTATCTTCTGGCGCTCATATGACCTTATGCAGTTGCGTGCGCCGTAAAACCTCCACTTAAACTAAACTAAAAAAGTATAAACATGGTTAATAACACAATTTGCATATATATCACCATTATCCTTGTAAGTTAACACGATCAGCGGTGGAAGCAATATCAACAATGATGCAACAATAGCAGAAACAGCTGAAGGAACAGCAGTGGAATATATATATATAAAATATCTTATATCTCTTACATTATTGCTATTAATACGTCGAACACATCATCTGTTAATCATTACAGCATTGTTTTATCTTTTGGTTTGACTTTTATGAGTGAAAGAAAACTCTCAATAACGTTTGGTATAAATAACGTTATGATGGCCAACAAAAAAAAGGGG
>NW_004797288.1:2595341-2601081 GCF_000002075.1 Aplysia californica | reverse complement strand
GTATTTTTGCCTTTTTACGTCAAAGTCCTGTTTTGTTCTCAACTGGACAACAGGCTTGTCTTGAGCTTTTGGTTTAGCTTCATGCATCACGTGTGTTGATATGATTGTTTTAAAATTGAAAGTCGCCTTTGATTTCGAATAATCTCAGACGAACTCGGTAGTCTAATAGGGACGGTTATTTTTTAAACTCTCACAACTGCACTGAAAGCTGCATTTTGGTTTCAGCGAATGTCATGGCTATCTTTGGTTCGTGTTCGTTTTTCTTTCTTTTTCTGACGTATCTGCTCCTGTGTCGTAGTGCACTCTTGCACTCCCATAAGACAAACCATTTAGTTGATTTAAGGCCTCCTGTTCTGTCTGACCCATGGTCAGTACTACTTGTGTGCATTGTGTACTGAAGGTTGACTTTTAATTATTTGTTTGAGATGGATTTAGGGCCGTTTTTTTAGGGGGGTGGAGATTCCTTTGAACAGTGACTGCTCAGCGATGGTTTGACTTTTCATCTTTGGAATTCTCCCTTATTTCACGGGTTTGCTCTTGCTAAACATTTATTACATTACTGTTGTGACGCTATTCCGTTGCTGCCGTTTATCGAGTCCGGACATTGGAGGTTATGGGGGTCCTTCTGTTGTCTGTTTGTCCTATTTCTTTACAGCCTTTTCACCGTCCTTTGGTGTTCTTAACGGAGGGTTGGAGGTGCCTCGCCCCATTGAATGTTTCTTTTATTTTTTATTTTTATATATTTTTATATTTATATAAATAAATATATATAGATCTATATTTTTTTCACCCTGTTTTGTTTGTTTTATTTTTCCCCCCAACTTAAAATGACCGTTTTTTTGTGTGTGTCCATGTCCATCTTTAAAAAAAAATTCGAACCAAAGCAATATGTGTACCTGGCGAAATACGGCCGTTGTTACATTGACTCCTAGTAAACTAGGATTCGTGGGTGGTTGGCGCGTGCTCTGGTGTGGTTTGCTTCTTCTTTCCTATCAAAATCTATCGTTGTTATCTCCCCTCTTTCTTTTTTATGTTTGTTACTCTCTTATAACTGGTTAGGCTACCGGACTCGCAATCGTGAGATCGCGGGTTCGGGGTTCGAGCCTCAGCTCGGTCCGACGTTGTATCCTTGGGAAAGGCACTTTACACGAACTTCCCACTTGGCTCGGTCCTATCGAAGACGGACGTTAAACTAGGAGGTCCCGCCAAATTGTGTTGATAGGGGCGTTAAACCCATACCATTTTTTTCTTTTATAACACCTCTAATGTTCTGGCGCTCATATGACCTTATGCAGTTGCGAGCGCCGTAAAGCCTCTACTAACCCCCCCCCCCCCCCCCCCCCCCAAAAAATAGGATTTGGGGGAAAACAGCTATGGTATAAAACGTCGTACTCGACTTTTTCTTTCTTGAACCGTGTTTAAAAAAATAATAAAAGCAGAATTGTCATCTGAGTTGGGGGGCATTGTTTTAGCATTCCTGCAGTGCTCGAGATACCAGTCCTCTTTCTTTGTGTAAGACTTTTGATCTCTCCCCCCCCCCCCCCCTACCCGATGTACTCAAAACCATCCAGTTCGTTAGACCCCACATTTCCCTTAATCATTTGTTATGGTTATGAAAGTACGTTTCGTAAACAGAGGCAGATGGCCTGATGAACTTACGGTTGTTTTACCGAAGCTCGGTTGATTTGCATGTAAACGTACACGCATTCTCGTACAGTATTCCTTTGTAATACCACACGAAATGAGAAGGCTTATGAATACTTTGGTCCAACCCCCATTAACGTTAGGTGACGTCCCCTCTCTCGGCATTGATCCCAAACAAACCTAATGAAACTTCCCTCTGGCTACTAGCAGCGCCATTGATTTGACGATAATGGCTTACTAAAGACGGATGATTGTTGAGCCAGCCAGCATTTTGGATCAGGCTCCTCTCCACAATTAGACGAAGCCATCGCTCTGACCAGTGTTGTCAGTTGGTGGCCATTGGTGTGGTTGGTGGCCATCGAGGAGACACAGATACTACTCTCAGGCGAAAACTTCCATTTGCTGGAGCAGAAGCCAGACCAGGTACGGTAATGGACTGCCGAGTTTTTTTTGGGGTGCTTTTTTTAAATTGAAAAAAGGCGTTTGGTTGAATCTCTGGGGGTGGGTGGATGGCGGGCGCTCTAATGTTTGCTCCTTCTATCCTATCAAGCATCTATCGTCCTTCTTCTCATCATTTTCTTTGTATCTTACTCTCTAGAAACACCTCAAATCTTCGGCGCTTATATGGCTTATTTGTGTTGTAAAACTCACATTTAAATGATAACTAAAAACTGTCTGGGGATGTCCTGCTGCTTCTGCTTCTTTTCAGTGATACTCGTTCTTTTTTTATTTTCCAAGTTGTGTGGTCGTTATCGTGCTGGCACCCTGTCTGTCTGTCTGTCTGTCTGTCTGTCTGTCTGTCTGTCTGTCTGTCTGTCTGTTCAGGATAAGTGGTTGCGTGATGTTTTGTAAAAAGATTTTTATTACGCATAAATACATGTGTTGCTCTTGTCTACTCTCAGTTGGTGGATGGTTGGTGGATGCTCTGGTGTGGTTTGCTTCTTTTTTCCTATCAAACATCTATCATCCTTACCTCCCCTCCTTTTTTGTGTTTGTTACTTTCTTGTAACACTTCTAATTTTCAGTGTTTATATGAGACCTTATTGTGTTGCGAGTGCCGTAAAACACTTACTAAAACAAAAACTACTCTCAGTTGAGTTGTTAGCACAGCCAGTACTAAAACGAAGTTGCAGCTGTTCTGTTGTTTCTCGGTTGGTCTTTTCACTATTGTATTCTTGGGTCTCCCAGAACTGTTTCCTTTATTTGTCTTTCCATATAGTTATGTTCGTGCGTTTCTCGGTTGGTCTTTTCACTATTGTATTCTTGGGTCTCCCAGAACTGTTTCCTTTATTTGTCTTTCCATATAGTTATGTTCGTGCGTGTGTGCATACGCTGATACTACTACAGTGCGTCTATTCTTCCTATATGTTCGATAATGCAGCGGCGTGTCTGAAATGTCAAGCGATATCTCAGCACTTACCGGCGAACGTAATGCGTTGTTGCTTTAGGTAGACAGAAATAAACACTTTGGTGTGCTTTCAAACGCAGTTTTGTGAATGTGTGAGCTTCTATATAGGAAGTTGTGCGGTTGATGTATGTAGTTTTTCGCTGCCTCTTGTCTGTGATCTTTCTCCCCAACGACAATATCCTCTTGGGTACTCAGTTTATCTGCAAATGCAAACTTTGGGAATACAAACATGTCAGTTATTAATATCATATTCTTCTAGGCTTGTCTCTGCTTGTTCGAAAGGTCGCTGGTGGGTGCCGTTTCTGTTCTTTTCTCTCTGCTATTTCTTCTCGCTGGTTCGCTTTTATGCACATTATTAATTGTCGATATACTGCTCTTTTAGGCAACAGGACCTGTATGCCACCCCCCCCCCCCCCCCCCCCCGGCCGGGGGGGGGGGGGGGGACCTTACCGTGTTGTTGTTATTTACTATGTACCAGGCGTGCACCCTCTAGTAGTTTGTCTGGCCCTCGAGTCGACCTGGCAATTAATATTGAATGTTGCACACGGTGGGTTGATAATCAATAAAACAACTGTTTGTCTTGAATATTGTCATCAATAATTTCCGGCCTAGTTTGGAACAATAGGTCTAGTATTAAAGTTTATCTTTTGAATTGCCCTTGGGTGAGAAAGTGTCAGTTTTATACAGTCCGGACAACACCAAATGGACAACTTGTCGACCTCATTACACCGAAACTAAGTGGCGAATTGCCTTGATTTTTTGCTTGTGTCTCTGAATTCCAAAAAAAACTTTAGAAATCTTCGTCCATATGCGACAAATATAAATGGGTGTTTTCTATATAATCAATATTTTATTACACTCTGCCCGATGATTTTTTTTTTATTAGAACAAGAACGGCAGTGGAGTGTTAGTTTTTTGTTTGTTAAAATCTATATTCTTTTTCTGAACTGACTGCATGTGCCGCAAGACTGAGTTGTTTTCAGTCCAACGGTTAGTAGGTGACAGTGGGTTTATTTGGATTGATTAATTAGTAACTGTGATATACAATGAGTAAAATTTTTACTTTGCAGTCTTTAAGATTGCACACTTTTCAATTTGCTGTCGCTTTTTCATTTATCGCCATGGTTAGATTGCTTAATTTGCAACCCCCCCCCCCCAAACAACTAGGATTCGGTGACAACAGCTATGGTATAAAACGTCGTACTCGACTTTTTCTTTCTTGAACCGTGTTTAAAAAAATAATAAAAGCAGAATTGTCATCTGAGTTGGGGGGCATTGTTTTAGCATTCCTGCAGTGCTCGAGATACCAGTCCTCTTTCTTTGTGTAAGACTTTTGATCTCTCCCCCCCCCCCCCCTACCCGATGTACTCAAAACCATCCAGTTCGTTAGACCCCACATTTCCCTTAATCATTTGTTATGGTTATGAAAGTACGTTTCGTAAACAGAGGCAGATGGCCTGATGAACTTACGGTTGTTTTACCGAAGCTCGGTTGATTTGCATGTAAACGTACACGCATTCTCGTACAGTATTCCTTTGTAATACCACACGAAATGAGAAGGCTTATGAATACTTTGGTCCAACCCCCATTAACGTTAGGTGACGTCCCCTCTCTCGGCATTGATCCCAAACAAACCTAATGAAACTTCCCTCTGGCTACTAGCAGCGCCATTGATTTGACGATAATGGCTTACTAAAGACGGATGATTGTTGAGCCAGCCAGCATTTTGGATCAGGCTCCTCTCCACAATTAGACGAAGCCATCGCTCTGACCAGTGTTGTCAGTTGGTGGCCATTGGTGTGGTTGGTGGCCATCGAGGAGACACAGATACTACTCTCAGGCGAAAACTTCCATTTGCTGGAGCAGAAGCCAGACCAGGTACGGTAATGGACTGCCGAGTTTTTTTTGGGGTGCTTTTTTTAAATTGAAAAAAGGCGTTTGGTTGAATCTCTGGGGGTGGGTGGATGGCGGGCGCTCTAATGTTTGCTCCTTCTATCCTATCAAGCATCTATCGTCCTTCTTCTCATCATTTTCTTTGTATCTTACTCTCTAGAAACACCTCAAATCTTCGGCGCTTATATGGCTTATTTGTGTTGTAAAACTCACATTTAAATGATAACTAAAAACTGTCTGGGGATGTCCTGCTGCTTCTGCTTCTTTTCAGTGATACTCGTTCTTTTTTTATTTTCCAAGTTGTGTGGTCGTTATCGTGCTGGCACCCTGTCTGTCTGTCTGTCTGTCTGTCTGTCTGTCTGTCTGTCTGTCTGTCTGTCTGTTCAGGATAAGTGGTTGCGTGATGTTTTGTAAAAAGATTTTTATTACGCATAAATACATGTGTTGCTCTTGTCTACTCTCAGTTGGTGGATGGTTGGTGGATGCTCTGGTGTGGTTTGCTTCTTTTTTCCTATCAAACATCTATCATCCTTACCTCCCCTCCTTTTTTGTGTTTGTTACTTTCTTGTAACACTTCTAATTTTCAGTGTTTATATGAGACCTTATTGTGTTGCGAGTGCCGTAAAACACTTACTAAAACAAAAACTACTCTCAGTTGAGTTGTTAGCACAGCCAGTACTAAAACGAAGTTGCAGCTGTTCTGTTGTTTCTCGGTTGGTCTTTTCACTATTGTATTCTTGGGTCTCCCAGAACTGTTTCCTTTATTTGTCTTTCCATATAGTTATGTTCGTGCGT
>NW_004797288.1:2588940-2595241 GCF_000002075.1 Aplysia californica | reverse complement strand
CCCCCACCCTCTGAGATTTTTACTGTTAACCTTATGCCCTTTTGTTGTTGTCGGGTTTCTGTTTCGCCTCGATTCTGTCCCATCCAACCTTTCACTGGTTGTAGTCCATGCGTTAAAAACGAACCAAGTTGTATTGATTTCATCCCAATGCTCTGTCTTCTAATTTTGTTATGTGCATGAGGTGTATGATGGAACGGCTTTGTTTCTTTGTTTTCTGAGCTGTTCGTTATGTTTTATAACTGTACTATTGTCTAGCGTTATTTCACCCGGCCGCCTCCTTTCTCAACCGGGCATCGTTCTTGGCCAGCTTCCAATCGCCTCGTGCTCTTGGTGTATAATTTGTTTGACATAAGTACATGTACATTCAATTTGACCATATTTTTCAGAGTAAACGCGGACGGTTTGTTCGGCTCTTGCTCTGTTCAAATTTTAAACTGCCAAGATTTTGCGTATGAAAAGACTTGCGAAGTAGAAAGCTGTACGTTTATAAGAAGACATTTTTGTCAATGTTTTGGAGGAAAGCGAAACGACGAACCGTTAATCGTGGTTATGACACTTTTCCTTTCCACAACTTAAAGTATATAATCGCTCTGTCTTTGTGGACATAATTTTTGTCAAGTTACTTGGTGTTTCTGCTGGAACGTTGTAAACGGTTGTAGTCGTCTCTTCCCGGGTTGTCCCTGACAAGGAACGAAGCCCGCCAACGAAATTATTTAAATTGTATCGACGGAGTGCAAAAGACGCTTATACGGGAAAAAAGAAAAAAAGAAAGAATAGCACAGAATACGTAAAGTATAAACCTTACGCCAACGTAGATATTTAAGTTGGAGTTGTGTTCTGGATCACGATTAAAGTATCTGGAATAATTCAAATCTTCCGTAATTCGAAAGTTCTCCACACCTGCAAAGGACAAGATAAGATGGATATGCCTAAGAGACAGGAATCTTTTCCTCGCATAACGTCACAACGTCGTTACCACCATTGTCGGTTCAGAGATAATATTTCATAGAGGCTCCCGAGCTTCAAGTAACAGTTGTTTTTCTACTACTAGAGAACGCCAAAAGTGCTTTTAGTTCGATTATAATCTCCAGTTACTATTTCATCTGACAGAATGGTCCGCCAAGTCAGTAGCTGGGCCATAACAATAAACATTTGATGATGTGGGCAGTAATCGCTTCTTAATCACGTGAAAAAAAACACGTTATAGACCCGTACCAGTTGGCAGTGGGGGCCATTTCTAATGTTTTTGTGATGGAGCTGCTCCTGCTTTTATATTATGCAAATATGCTTTTTATTAATGTTTACTTTTATCTCCAGCTGTGATGGGTGGTCAGTCAAACGGATATTTTGCTGTTGGACGCTGACCCGAATACACTGACTGCTGATACACTTTATTAGGGTGTTTACATTTGTTTAGATAAAAACTTTCAATCAAGGGACTAGAGCATGTGGGTTGCAGCTAGCTAGTTTCAGGGGGACTTAACAGCTCAACAGGTATGGTGGTCGCCCTGTCAACCTGGAGGTCCGGAGGTAAATCCTCGCTAGCATCGTGTTATCGATTCTGTCTTCTACACTTCCTGAACCCGACATGGGCAGGATCGAGCGCCTACCTAGTCTTCTCGGATAGGGACTAAAAATGTCACAGGTCCTGTTTGGAAGTTTGGCAGTTCTAATATCGAAAAGAGAAGGCTCCACAGGCTGCTTTGAAAATTAATTCTTACCCAAGACTGAAGCCACTCTAATCAGTATTAATAAATATCAACAGTGACTTCGAAAACGGAACATGAGTGTCTGTCAGGCAAGGGATGATTGTACGTTTTATGTACAGAGGACCCCACTTATAACAGTCTGGGTTAAAACAGGATTTCTGCAAAAGCAGGCTTATAATAAATCCCCTTAGTCTTATAATGCATGTGTGTAGTAAACAAGTTCTTTAATATCAGGCATTCGGACAGACATCCTTGGCTGTACCCGTGGTCAAACAATTGACTTATGCTAAAATGCTAAAACGAACGGACAAGAGAGCAAATGAAGCAAACCAACAGCCAACATTGGTATCGCATCGTACGTGACTCACAGTAGGCATAAGTTGACTGTGTGCACATTTTGTGATATGTCATACCGTGTGTGTTGGGGTGGAGGCACTTTGGCGTTGATGCAAATCCAGTCAGTGACATAGCGTGGCCTAGCACATGGTCACATTGTCTCCCCGTTGTTTCGGGAATGATAATAGTTGAATGAAAAGTAGGCTTTCGGAGCAAGATCTTCTGCAGATCTAAATACATGGTTATTATTATTATTACATGTATTCAATAACGAATATTGTGAAGCGCACAGAGCATGCTTTAGACTGTAGAGCATGAATGTGTGCTTAATAAATGCCAGCATTATTATTATTACCCGGGCGTCACAAATTGTGACTAGTCAACCTCCTTGAGACTAATATGCTGGAAAAAACAAAACAAAACAAAGATGAGAAGGGGGCTCTCGTGGCCTAGAGGTTAAGGTGCTGGTCTCTCCTTCAAAGGTCCCGGGTTCGAATCCGAGTAGCAACCGAAAAATTTTCTTCTCTAAAATTGTCTCCGTTCACCTCCTTTTCTGCTGTCTAGCGGTGTTCTGTCTTCTGCTTTCGTCTCCTCTTTCTCTCTTTCTGCCCCCACCCCCTCACCTTCTTTGCCCCCTCCTCTGGGCTCCTGACTCTTTCTGCAGCCTTTCTACTGCTCCTCCTTGGCTCCTTTTTACTGCTGTCTTTCAGCCACACCCCTGATCTTCTGGTAGGAAAGTTCTACACCTAGCCTTCTCGGACAAGGGCAAACATTTCTGAGTGCCCGTGTGCAAATTGCGCACGTTAAAGATCCGTTGGTGATTTACAATCGATAAGAGTAGGCTTCGGCCGCCACCCGGGCAAAAATCAAGATTTTCTACCAGCTGAAAATATTTGGTGTGTCCCGCGCGCTCATAATATGACTTTATGCAGTTGCGAGCGTCGTAAAACACTCTCCCCCCAAAAAAAACAACAACAAACAAACAAACAAAAATAATTTTTTTTTAAATAATAAAAAAATAAAAAAATAGATGAACAAAATATTTCTGGAAAAGGCAGGAGCAATGATTGGCCAATTGGTTGTTAATTAACTATATTCATTCTGCTATGTACTTGACTTGAAAACAAACTACTGTGTGGGATTGTCTTATCGTCAGTTACTCCTAGAAATCTAAGTAATAGGGGCACGAAAAGGTGATGACCCAGACAACCAACGAGTTAGCTAAACTACAAAAAAGGGCCTAAGTCCAATGGAAAATAATAGATCTAGTGGTATGAAACAAAATGATTTGAAAAGAACAGCTTAACGTCAGCAGGCTCCGACAAGCACCAGATGGCGTGCAATTAAAACTGATTTTCTGGTAGGCCTATGCACCGCGCGATGATGTATTATTATCGAGAAAAAGTCATATGAGAGAATCGATTATGATTGTGTGTGTGTGTGTGTGTGTGTGTGTGTGTGTGTGTGTGTGTGTGTGTGTGTGTGTGTGTGTGTGTGTGTGTGTGTTGTATTTAAAGATGACATGAGGTCCAGAGGAAGCCCCTTAAAGTCCCCCGTCCCCCGTGCCGGGGGGAAAAAAACCCTCAACAAAACAAAGCCCAACAAAATCTCGAAAATCCTACTCTTTCGTTGTTCAGTTCACTTTTTAAAAGTTCTTTTTTTTCGAATTCAGTGGTTCTTGTATGACGTTGAAAGCTGTGTCAGCTTGTGTGTTGATTGTCCTACCAAAGGTGGGTGGGGTGTTGCTGTTCAGTGGCATGACAGCACGGGATTTCAGGCATCATGTTAGTCATTGTGGGCTCCGGTGGCTGGAGGGTGCCACCTATTATGTGTTCTTTGTCTGTTTCCCTGTTACGTGCGTTCCAGCTTCATGAGAGCATGGTTGGTAATAGGCTATCAGGTTTGTTGTGGTCTTACTACTGGCTTTCTGTGTTAACTATTCGCGGGGGACAGGAAGGCGCTACAAGGCGCTACTGTTCTACTCTGTCCTTGTATCCATCTCTAGTTTTCCTTTCCCTTTGCCCCCAGTGACTGTTATTGTGTGTTTCCTTTTCTATGCTTAAACATGACGCAAAATAGTGTTGAAGACCTGAGTTCGGTCCCCGCGTGGGGGATACTTTTTTTTTTCTCGAGTGTTTCAGTCTTTTTGCTTGGACTTTGTACCTACCCATCTCAGCCTGGTTTGGCCCTGACAGGCAGGGTCGAAGCCCAGACGCCCAGGGTATAAAAACGTATAGGTCGAAGCCCATCTTCTAAATTATCTACATTGTATCAACATTCGCATAGAACACCTACATTAAAAGTAGCCAAAAACATCATGTCCTTGGTTATGTCTAGCAGGAAAGAAACCACAGAACGGTTGTGTCGAGCCGGAAAGAAACCATAGAATGTCCCTTCAGTGTCGGTGCGATGTAAGAATCTATTGTAAAACTCGAAAATTAATATCCATCCTGGTCCATGGGCCGATTATGTTCCTGCTCTGAAATCATTCTTCTTCCTGCTGCTTTTTTCGGAGTATACCATTATATTATATAGCGGAATACACTTGTTTTTGTTTGCGCAAGCATTATACATGTCATCACTTCAAGCTTCCTCGGGTTACGGATGTTCTATAAGCCGTCGGTTTTTTTCCAGTAAGATGCAAGATTGCTGCACTCTATAGGGGGGACTGGGGCGAGTCCTAGCGACGCTAATCGGTTTAAGTTTAGCTCCGATCGATCTGGGTTGACACTGGCCAATTGCGAAACTCACCGGGCAGCGCCCTTCTCTGTGAATGGTGTCCAAGTCAAACAAAACTCCACCTGACATAACGCTTTCGTTCTCTGTCTCTGTCTCTGTCTCTCTCTCTGTCTCTCTCTCTCTCTCTCTCTATCTCTCTCTCTCTCTCTCTCTCTCTCTCTCTCTCTCTTTGTCTGTCTGTCTGTCTGCCTGTCTCTCTTTCTCTCTCTGTCTCTGTCTGTGTCTCTCTGTCCCTGTCTCTCTAACTCTCTCTCTCTAGCTCCCTCTCTCTGTCTCTCTGTCTCTGTCTGTCTGTCTGTCTGTCTGTCTGTCTGTCTGTCTGTCTGTATGTCTGTCTGTCTGTCTGTGTCTGTCTGTCTGTCTGTCTGTCTCTCTCTCTCTCTCTCTCTCTCTCTCTCTCTCTCTCTCTTTAGCTCTCATCTTTTGTGTCTTCTTCTCCTCCTGTCTTTCTACCTGTCTGTTTTTCTGTTTGCTTGTCTGTGTGCCCCTCCCCCTCTCACTCTCTTTCTGACTAAGAAATAGTAGACTACATGTTGCTCCAGTCGTCGATAAGAACCCGAGGTACAGACCGGGCAACGGAACTATGATGATCCCTAACTAACTATGCAGACAACATAGTCACTTCCTTTGCACCCATCTATCCTCCATTGAAAAACAACGGAAAGACCCCCCCCCAAAAAAAAAAAAAAAAAAAAAAAATTATTAAAAATTTTTTTTTTTAAAAAATCAACCCACAATAAATTGATAAAAGACTATTACATCTTGAAAATAATATGAGCTTGACTGAAGACGCAACACCCCGACGCCGATTTTCCAACCAGAGGGGACACCCCCCCCCCCTCACTCCCCCTCAAGCCGTTCCCAGTCTGTTCAAGTGGTCCTTTGGCGGGTGCCCTATTTGGTTTGCTCCTAATGTCTCTACGTCTCCTCTTCTTTTGGATGCTACTCTCTATTGTTACACGACAAATCTTCTTTATGCATCTCTTCAGTACATGTAACACCTCTTATCTTCGGCACTTATAAAATGACCTAGATCTAGTTGTGTTTTAAGTGGCGCAAAACTCTTAAACTAAAAGTTTAGCGATGGGATGTACGCAATGGTGTCATTCTCGATGAAAAAGGAAAATGTCAGCATTGTGTGAAATGCTTGGCTGAAATGTGATAAGGTTCTATCTACTATAAGTTTAAGGCACTTTTTGTACGTGACAGTGTGCAGCTAAGAGATACCCCCAGCGGGCCAACGAGAGTAAATCAAGGATCTTAATATTATCTGTTTATAACCTTCATGGGATAAATTATAGTCCAGTCTCACCGACACGGGATGTTTAGGGAAGGTGAAGGTGCAATAACCACATCCGCCTGCTCGTTGAGTGCCACTCTTACGCCACTCCTCTATAGCGTGGAGGCGACCCTCTTTTACCTACTGTAACTGGTGTATAACTAGTCTTCTGTCCAGTCTTTTACGCTGATTCGTCTACACAGAGAGACTAGCTTAGTGAAAAGTGTACTCGTCTCCC
>NW_004797288.1:2531133-2588656 GCF_000002075.1 Aplysia californica | reverse complement strand
CCCCCAACGCCACTCTGTCTCTGCCCCTTACCTTCTCCAAATACAGTCCTACCTTTGTCTTGTCAATGTTTGTTGAGGCTCACTAAATGAGCAGCTTAATATGTACCTAGCTCCCTTTCAACAAAACCGGTACGGGTGACTCAAAATGCCCTCTGATCAATTTATGAGCTTCTAAAATAACACTGCACGCAACACCCCCCCCCCCTAATGTTATGTAATAGAATCTCCTGAAGCGTTCATTCGAGCGTAGACTTGTTTTTCAGACTGTGTCGTCCCCCACCTCGCACATAGCTAGCTGGCTCAATGTCTCATTCTCTGCCCCTTTAGAACTGAATATAATAGTGTGCTGCGGCTGCACTTTCCCCCGAGCGAACCAAAATTATTTATGTTCTCTGGTTTGTTTTGATTGATAGCTGTAAGAATAAAAGTTACTACACGTGTGTGAAAAATGTCGTTTCTTCCGTTGAGGAAAATTAATGTACGCGTACGCTGGTGGATGTAAATGGAGAATGCACTTCAGACATATTTGGGTGGTTAGCGGGTGCTCTGGTGTGGTTTGCTCCTTTTTTCCTATTAAACATCGTCGGTATCTCTGTTTCTTCTTTTCTTTGTATGTTACTCTCTAGTAACAGCTCTGATTTTTGACACTCGCGTGACCTTGGGTTTTTGTTGTACGTGTCATGAAAGTAGTACAAAAGCAAAAGGAAAATAAAACTGCGATCCATTCTGTTGTGCCGACGTATTGTCTGTTTGTCTGTCTATCTGTCTGTCTCCTTCACACATGCCAGAGAGAGAGAGAGAGACATAGAGAGAGAGAGAGAGAGAGAGAGAGAGAGAGAGAGAGAGAGAGAGAGAGAGAATAATGTTGGCACATAGCTTATCGAATGACACCTTCTGACCCACAGTGCCTTACTCTACGCAGACATCGAACGATAATTTGCTTTGACCCGTGTAGTTGGCCCTGATGTAAGGGGGAGGGGGGATTTGAGAGTGGGGCTTTTTTTAGGGGGGGGGGTGCTGAGAATCGCGCTATGTGACTGGGAACATGACACGACACCGTGACTTGCAGGTAACTGGAACACTCGCTTCGTCCGCGTCATTCGAAGCTTGCCTGATTTTTCTTTTCTTGCCCCGGTCACGGAAGGCACAAACTGGACCATTAGGTGGCGTGTACTTTGCTCTCTCTCCCCGCCCCCGCCGCATGTCCACTCCAGGCAAAGGAACAGTGGTTTACTTTGCAAAAAAAAAGTAAATAAATAAAAAACAAACAAACCCCAAACAAAATTAATAAAACTACTACCACAAAAAGACTAAAACAAGCGAACTAACGTTCTCAGAAAATAGCCACAGAAAAAATATGCGCACACACAGGAAAAGATAACATATAGGCCCACACATATTTAAGTATAATAATATTGTAGACTTACGCACTCGGTCCGCGATGCGGGCACGCGCGCGCGCAGAGAGAGAGAGAGAGAGAGAGAGAGAGAGAGAGAGAGAGAGAGAGAGAGAGAGCGAGGGGGAGAGCGAGAGAAAGAGAGAGAGAGGAGGGGGAGAGAGAGAGAGGGGGGGGGGCGAGCGAGGGAGAAAGGGAGAGAGAGAGAGAGAGAGAGAGAGAGAGAGAGAGAGAGAGAGAGAGAGAGAGAGAGAGAGAGAGAGAGAGAGAGAGAATAAAATTAAATTGAAAATGATCCGTCAATCAATGTCGTGGACACGGCATGCTATCCGGCACGTAGGTCTAATTTTTTTCTGACCAGTTTTATGCCGAGGACATTAAAATTCGGTTAGAATCGCTGTGATATCTACTAATTGAATTTGATGGTGCTGTTTACCCTTGTCTTATAAATTTGGTCCATTTTTTGTATCTCTGGTGGGTGGTTGGCGGGTGATCTGGTGTGGTTGCTCCTTCTGTTTGTGTTTGTTACTCTCCTGTAACATCTGTAACCTTCGGCTCTTCTAAGACCTAATTTTGCTGCAAGTGACGTAAAAATTCTTACTGAAACAAAACAAAAATTATACCAATTCAGATCTAATGTCACCCCCGCAACCGAACAATGTCCCGTCCAGCCTCCGTATTAGATTAGGGGAAGAACATATTCTTGGAAATTGTTACCTTAATACAACATGCTACAACAGCTGTTTGAAATAAAGAGTAGGTTAGAGACTAACTGTTCAGTTAAATGGCGTTTTGACCTTCTGTGATCTTCCGTTTCTGATAATCATGTGCAAATTCAAGTCTCTCTGTGCGTGGTTGACCCCTTGCAGTTGCGAGCGCCGTAAAACCTCTACGAAAACAAACGCTCTCTCACCCCCCCCCACTTACATACACACAGACATGTTATGCTGTGTTTATTTTTTTACTTGACATCGCGCAATCCCTCCGTATTGAAGAGTAAATTGTGTATTAATATTTACGTTGAAGATATGTTGTGTGTGTGTGTGTGTGTGTGTGTGTGTGTGTGTGTGTGTGTGTGTGTGTGTGTGCGCGCGCGCGCGTGCGCACGCATGCGTTCATATTAACTCGGCTACTTTTAGGCTTTGAAAAAAACAACAGCAACCAACCAAACGTATAAAGCGCTTGTGGAGGCGCGTTGAAGGTGTTTATTTGAGACTGGCATGCACGAGCCTAGCAACATGGAGCTCGTCGCTATGTTTGGAGTCAAACTCTCTGTCAGTATCTGGCACGGGTCGCATGCAAGAAATATCTAGCTACTTAAATCCGATGACGAATTGGGGACTCGCCAGGGCGTATTCCGGATGATACCGATTGAGGCACATACCTGTCTTTCAGGTACAGGATACATTCCGTGGCTCTGGCTGTGGCGTGGTCGTGGGTGGACGCACATGTCGTGCTTCACGTACGCCATCTGGGTTGTTGCTTGGCGTCTTTTCACTAGTTTCTTGAGAGAAGTTGAAAAATGTTGATAGTCCTAGGAATTTCCTCCAGAGGCAAGCAGTTTTTATTGTGCGGTTTCTGCGTTTATCTCCCCCCCCTCCACTCTCTGTCTGTCTGTCTGTCTGTCTGTCTGTCTGTCTGTCTGTCTGTCTGTCTGTCTATCTATCTATCCTCGTGAATGCTTAGAGAGCGCAACTGGCTGGTCCTTGTTCATGCACTTCCCTCTGTTATTTTCGCGTCTGTCTTACTTTTCACTTGTACTAAGTGGCTGCTATTGTGGCTAAGTGCTTCTCTTTACTCAAAAATCAAAGAAAATACCAAAGCAAAACAAAAGGTGTAATACCCAAATAAGCAAACAAAATCCAATCCCGAACAAACCAACCAACAAACAACCACTAAACAACAACAACAACAACAACAACACAATAACACCCCCCCCACACACACACACAACCCCCCCCCCCCCACACCAAAAAGCAACTACTCTGGTGTAGGTTTGCTTCCTTTTTCCTATTAAACACCTATCGTCCTTATCTCTCCTTCTGTATTGTGTTTGTTACTCTCTTGTAACATCTCTAGTCTTCGGTACTTAGATCACCTTATTCTGTTGTAAGTTCCTTTAAAGTCTTACCTATACTAAACTTTTTAAAAAGTACGAACGAAGGAATAGCATACCTATCCCTTTTATATACCCCCCCCCCCCCTCTTTAAAAAAATCTCTTTTTCCCCTTGCTTGTGGTGTACTTTCTATAGTTCGAACATGGTGACCTTGACCATCAATGATTTATTTATAGAGGCACCAGCCATCCATGTCCAGGTGCTGTTTTAGCCTGTAGACCAAGATCAATGATTTATTTATAGAGGCACCAGCCATCCATGTCCAGGTGCTGTTTTAGCCTCTTTTTCCTGTCTGCGGAATAATATTTTTTGGCAATTTATTGGTTCCGCTTCTATGTACCCCATATCTATGGTTCTCAACCTGGAAATCGCCTATAATATGCTGTAATTGCCCCCCCTCCCCCTACCATTTCTCATCACCCACCCCCTTATATTGTCATCATTTATGTTGCCGTCTATGTTTATCAATAACACGATTATGGATTAAGGGCAGTATTAATGATAATTAAGAAAAAAAAACCATCAATTGAATAATGAATAAATAATAAATAAATAAATAAAAAAATAAATAATGCTAATGATTATCATAAGAAGAAGAGAAAGAACAGGAAGAAAAAGAAAAAGAAGAAGAAGCACAGTCATAACATCAATATAAAAAACAATAATACTAACTAAAGAATTGATTTGAGTAAAATAATGAAATAATATTAAAATAATAAATGCAGTAATATTATTATAAATCAACATTTCGTAAAGGACACTACTTGGAATCCGCTGATTGTATGGGATCAGATACTTTGTATGAATACGTTAAATTAGATAATTCAATCCATACAGTTTGGGGTTCTATCTTCAGATCACCATCCTTTTTTTTTTTTTCAAGAGGAAAGCAGATGTCTATTCTCATTTTGTGTTTGATCATTCTATTGAGTTACATCTATAAGACCAATCTCCTCGTGGTCGAACATAGTCTACAGTGAAAGGCATGCAAAGACGTATTTCACGCGTGGCTTTGATAGGAGTGCATTGTTTTATGTAACCGATTGCATTGTTATCGCAACAATGTTAGGTCGTGGGTGGTTGGCTGGTGCTCTTGTGTCATTTGCTCTTTCTTCCCTATCAAACTTTTATCGTCCTTATTTCGATGGGTAGCAGCACTGCTATAGTAACTCAGGTTTTTCAAATTTCACAGGAATAACAAAAAACGCTTCCTGGAATTTCAATTTAATGTGCATCTTCACAAAATAATTCCACGACTTTGTGGTGTTGTTTTTACACACGGCCCCTTTCCTGTTCTCTGGAATATGTACCCCCCCCCCAAAAAAAAAAACCCAACAAAAAAACCAACAAACAAACAAATAAACAAACAAACAAAAAAAAACAACAACAAATAACCACCCCCCAAAAAAACAACAAACAAACAAAAGCAAAAACAAACAAACAAACAAAAAACAACCCAAAAAGCAAAAGCAAACAAAAACAAAACAAAACAACAAACAACAAAGCAACAACGGCAAACAAACAAACCGAAAAACAAACAGTGGTTTTCCCCAAAATCTCATGTTGCGATACTCGAGCTGCTATCCCGCGATTTCTCTTCTTTCTTTTCTTTGTATGTTACTCTGTAGTAGTAACACCGCTATTCTCCGGCTCTTATAATAATATGACCTATTTGTTTTGCAAGTGCCATAAAACTCAAACTCAAACTAAAGTTGTAGGTCAAATTCTCATGACTCGCAGTCAGTGATTTTTTTATGGTTGTTATTGTTGATAATATCTGTCCCTTTCGCAGCAACTATTGATATAGTACGAGTTACTACTTGATAACGCTATCTCTCTCTCTCTCTCGTCTCTCTCTCTCTCTCTCTCTCTCTCTCTCTCTCTCTCTCTCTCTCTCTCTCCCTCTCCCTCTCTCTTTCTCTCTCTCTGTCTGTCCCCCCCCCCTCTCTCTCTCTCTCTCTCTCTCTCTCTCTCTCTCTCTCTCTCTCTCTCTCTCTCTCTCTCTCTCTCTCTCTCTCGCTCTCTCTCGATTGTTGTTAAACACTGCATTGTAACACATGTAAATATTGTGTTTATGTCCTGTTAGACACGAAGTTTACGTTGGGGGTCATGTTTCTTCGATAACCCACTTATCCACTTAGTTGAAAGGGCTGTAAAACATAATGTATACTATTTATATATATGTAAAACATAATGTATACTATTTATATATACACATGGTTGTTTTTTTCCTTAACCCCTCAATGCATCCATAGCCTGTTACATCGAAGACGGCAGACTGAGAGCCACCAATCTGTAATAACTAACGTTTTATTGTAAGTAAAGTGGAGCTCGTCACCAAAGTAACCGACATTCAGTGTGGGTGAAAAAGTAAGACGTACAGACAGATTAAAAAGTAATAGAAATCATAAAGAAGTAGAACCTACCACTGCGCCCTCCAACTGCGCATCTTCTGAGATTGAGTCCGTGCGAACAACCAGCCCAAAGAGTGACATTGGTTGGGACATGTTCTACATTGTATTCATTTTTTATACTTGTTATTAACGATTAGCTGTGGACTTCCAAGGTCAGTGGGTGGTTGACGGGTGCTCTGGTGTGGTTTGCTCCTTCTTGCCCATCAAACATCTATCGTCATTATCTTTCCTCTTTTTGTGTTTGTTACTATCTCGTAACAATTCTAATCTTCTGCATTATATTTGACCTTATTGTACTGCAAATGCCGTAAAACTCTTATTAAAACAAAAGACTGTCTCGAGATTTAAAAAAAAAGCCTGTGAATCGTACTCACTGACTTTAGTCAGTGGCGTCTCTCAGGCCACGACCATGAGCCTTGTGACTTGGGCGGGTGTTGTGATATCAAGGCCTTTCTCTCGATCTTGAACGAGTGCGCAGTTCGATTGTCCTTAAAGGCCTCGTCCATTATGCAAAAGAGCGTGTGCATACGGAGCTGGAGGTCAGTGTCCACGATGTTAACATTGAAAGATAAAAGGAAAGATACAGTGGCTCCTATTGGTTGTAAACGTGTTGTATATCTTTGGATTATTTAAATTCCCCATAACCTTCAAGTTTCGCCATGCTTTATAAGTGAAAGTCAATTACTGTACTCGTAATTGTACTTATGTTGTGGTTGTCCGTGCAAGACTGGAGGATTCGTTGCTTTCTGTCCGAATGTATGTTGTTCTTTGGGCTAATGTCTGTTGGTCTCCCGCGAGGTTGGTAGATGCTCGTTTCATTTACTGGTCTGAACTGCTCGTTTCGCTTACTGGTTTGAACTGATCGTTTCGTTACTGGCTCAGGTGTTGTCTGTACTTTCTGCATCCTCTGGGTGTTTCTGATCTTTTTGTCGTGAAATGGAACTGTTGTTATAATGTGCATTATAAAATAGATTATTAGACTATTCAGCAGGCGGCGATAAATCGATTCCCGGTATTCAATAGAACTGCAGTTGGGCAAAACGGCGCCTCGGGTAAATCCTACTTCTGTACTTCCTCTTATCTGTCTGTCTGTCTGTCTGTCTGTCTGTCTGTCTGTCTGTCTGTCTGTCTGTCTGTCTGTCTGTCTGTCTGTCTGTCTTTGTTGATGAGCTTTTCTTTTCTCAAACAAGCATATAGAAACCAGATGTTTGTCAATTCCAATACGCGTCTACCTTTGGAAAATAATTTCAAGTCAAGCTTGCCGTGCGTCAACAAGGCGATTTTCGTACAGTCTTTGCATCGTTAACTCCTGACATTCGTCGTAGCTGAGAATGAGTGACGGTGATAGAGTCAAGGAAACTGATAGTTAATCTGAGTTAAGCATAGACGCCAAGCAACAAATACATTGTACCAGGAGTAGTGTGACTTGCGGCTGTATGGCCAGCGATACTGTTAGGTCCTATTTGTTTTGTTTCCCTCTGTTGTTTAACATCTCTTATTTTTTCTTTAGCGAGCGCTAAATTACCGTTATATTATGAAGGCGTGCTTCTTTCCTTTGTTAAAAAAAGGCCCGAGTTTATTTGCCGTGATGGGCGATCTCTGCTATAAATTTTTTCTCTAGTTACACATGTGGACCTCAGCATTGTAAGTTGCACTTTGATAGTTTTTGCAGTCTTTTCATTTCGTGGCCTCATCTGCAGAGGTCAAAAGCAGTGTGTCTCTGTGTGTTAAAACCTGACGCTCGCGACCAAGTGCAGTTAACGTGATAGTGCAGTGGGCACGCTGTGATCACAACGCTGTTCCCAGGACACTTGTACTCACACTTAAGGCAGGGTTATAAAGGCCTACAGATGCACACACTCGCACCCACCCACGCACGCACCCACCCACGCACGCACGCGCACACGCAGACATAGATACATGCACACATAATATACGCATTATTGTGGCTGAGTGGTTGGTGAGTTCCGACTCACAAAATTTAATGTCAAGCTTGTTATGTCAATGACACGGTTAATGGTTGTGTGGTCGCTGGGATATGTCTTTATGAGCAAAGCACGACGAAGCTGGTTAACAGAAAGGGTGCTGCAAAGTGGCGACCTGCAGTTGTTGTTTTTTTATTGTAGTGTTATAGTATATTTTGCATGTATACTGTAACATTGTTGGTTTTATTTTCTGTATGGAATATATTTGTGCTTGTGTTTACTCTTATGTGTATATCGTTGTAATGAAGTTTACCCAGGTGATCAGTAAAGTGGAACTTATTAATAGGTTTATTTATAATCTGCACTGTGCTGATTGCGTAAATGAGCGCCAACTCCTTTTATTCACAGTGTGCACATAACACATACCATGCTTGTAGTCAGAAACAAGCATGTCGTGTGACATATACCTATTGTACTTGTCCTACAACAAGTTTATTGTTATAGTTATACCTGTGCGGGAAATGAGGTTAAAGTTTCTCAGGGCTTGTAGTAGTTGCGGGCATAGGCAACAAATTACAATTGATCTATAGCCGATTGCTGTTACTTTTTTTGTTTGAATAGAAAGATTGCAAACTTTGTACTATAAGTGCTGTTTTTTAAAAATCTGTTACTGTCTCTAACATTATGCATGCATTGTTTCCTGAGTTGTTCTCCATCTCCCATATATTCTTGCTGATTCCCTGTTTGAGACGTGTGTATTCACACATGGGATAGATGGCTCATTGATAATTTGTTTTCAGGAAGCCATATTCAACTCAGGATGTTATTAGAGGCAGAGGGTGGAGAGTTGATATCTGGATATGACTATATCATCATGTGTCAAAATGCATAAATTTATGTTTGCCTATTTTTGCTTCATTTCAGAGACATTTTGGACTTAAGGCAGAGGTACATCGGAACTGTAGGGCAGGAACCAGCATTGTGGACAGTTACTCCAAGAACTTATTGAAAACTCAGTACTACATGAAGAGACAATCTTAACTTCTTCGGTAGTGAGATTCTATTTTTCTTCCAAAAAAGATATCAGTTAACAGGGAGGCTTAGATTTCTTCTGTCATCAAGACGAGGGGAGAAATCGAAAAGGAAAAACAAATATAAACTACTGTTTGGTGTCCAGATCCAGCAGCAATGGGAAAGGGTGCGCAGGGAGAAGCAAACGGCTCTGTGGACGTGAGTCGTCCTCTGAAGGAGTTCACTTGGGATGAGGTGCGTGAGAAGACTACCAAGGAGTGCCGCTGGCTGGTCATTGATGGCGAAGTCTACAACATCACCTCGTGGGCACGCCGCCATCCTGGTGGCACCAAGGTCATTGGGCATTATGCTGGCCAGGATGCCACGGTGAGTTATGTTATGATGAGAGACTTCTATTTTCTTCTCACAACAAGAAGTTTGCTTTGGAGCAGTTTATTGAAGAAAAAGGCATTTTCTCTCTCTTGGTCTCTGTCTCTCTCTTTCTCTGTTTCTGGCTCTTGCTCTTGCTCTTGCTCTTGCTCTTGCTCTTGCTCTTGCTCTGGCTCTGGCTCTGTCTCTGTGTCTCTCTCTCTCTTTCCTTTCATATTTTTCATCCTTCTATTTATTCTCTCCCATTTTCTCTCCACCCCTCTCTCTTTCCTCTCTTCTTCTTTTTATTCAATCTTTTTGCCTGCCCTCTCACTCTCTCCCATTTTCTCTCCACCCCTCTCCTTCTTTTTATTCAATATTTTTGCCCGCCCTCTCACTCTTCTCCCATTTTCTCTTCATTTCTTTTTCTCTCTCTGTCTCTCATGCATCCCTCTCTCTTAGTCACTGTTATCCTGCACTCAGCCTTGCTCAATCATTGGTTCAATTACTTACTCTCTCACTCTCTCACTAACTCTCCAAAATTTACATCTGTATGCCAAGGAGTCAACTTCTTGCCCATTTTTTTTCCTCAATGCTGCGGACATCTTGATTGGTTAATATGAAGCTTCCCCTTTATCCATGAAGATTCTCAGTGCAATAATGCCTCATAGCTCTTGAAAGATTTCAGTTTCTTCATTTTCATTTGAATGCTCCTGCGTATTGCCTTTTGATTAAACGTTTGACTCTAAAAGGACAAAGGGGACACATATTTTTGTCCAATTAGTAAACAAAAGGAAATGTCACAGCTCATATAGAACCCTTATACTTAATTCAGAAATGTGATTAAGCATATTTCATAACGAGCATGTTTTTGTCTGACTTTATAACGTTTAGATGAGGAAAACAGAACGAAAAAAAATCTGTCTTAATAATGAAATTACACTTGTACAGTCGAACCTGCCCAGACGGCCACCTCTATAAGACGGCCACCTGTACAAACGGCAACTTTTTTCTATATAATCTAACTGTGTGAAACGGGCAACCGTCCAACGCGGCGTGGCCATCTTATTTTAACACACAACCCCTATCACACTAAACAATAACACCTCTCTTAGACGGCCACCTTAGTGACTCCATTACGTTTTGTCATAAATCATGCACTGGGCCCTGGTGTTGTGGGCGAGCCGTCATAATCCAATCACCTGTCGTTGTTGTTAGGTAGTCCCTCCAACCGATCATGTTGTGTAGGCTCCTCCCACTGCTGTCCAATAGGTAACAAATTTTCAGCTGCTGGTGAGGTAAGCGTGTGATCCCTCATAACCCTTTAGCCTTGCCCAGAACTCTTACACAAATCGTGAGATCACTGTTTACCCAGTCTGTAACAAAGTAACATGAACTTGTGACAGAAGCGTCACTCGTTCTCCGAGTGGTGGCGACCCGTGTCGTGTGTTTGTTTTACTATAGCACTCGGTCCATTTCGTTTTATTGTTACCCTTGCACAAAAGCAGCAACAAAAGAACCCCCAACCTGGGAAAACAACAACATCAACAACAACAATGCTGCCTTTTCGGTTGGGACCTCAGAAAGGAATGGTTTGTTTCTTCATATTGATCAGTCCTGCCTAAGACGGCCACCTGTCTTATACAGCCACTTTTCTCCTTGACAATAGGTGGCCGTCTTACTCAGGTTCGACTGTACTTGTTTTTCGTAAATGCCCCTAAAAAGGTGTGTCTTCTAGCATTTCCGTAGAACTAGAATGTACATTCTCAATGAGGCGCTCACACATATGAATATATTTGACATATATTGTGTCACCTTTGTTACAGTCCTTTTAGTATTTTACAAAACAACTGAAATGTTCATATTGTATGTTAAGAAAATGAAAATGTAGGGATTCAGATCTTAAGATTAAAAGCTTAATGTGCATTTCTTGCTCATTCTAATATTTAAAAAATCTTTGATGATGTTCTTGTGAAATGACTATTTTATTTTTGCCTTCCCCAGGATGCCTTTAAGGCTTTCCACAATGACTTGAACTTCGTCAAAAAGTACATGAAGGCCATCCACATTGGCACTCTGAAAGAGACCCAGAAGGAAGTGAAGCCTATTGAGGAAGACTTCCGGCAGCTGAGACAGACAGCTGAGAAAATGGTAGGTCTGAGATAGATAGTTCAGAAAATAATGGGTCTGAAGGTCTGAAACAGACAGTTGAGAAAATAGTGGGTCTGCTGAGAAAATGGTAGTGAGATAGACGACGGCTGATAGAATGGTAGGTCAGCTGAGACAACAGTAAGTGGGTGGTTGGCGGGGGCTCTGGTGTTGTTTGCTTCTTCTTTCCTATTAAACTTCTATCGTCCTTATCTCCCCTTTTTCTTTTTTATGTTTGTTACTCTCTTGTAACAGCTCTAATCTTCCAGCACTCTTATGACCTTATGCATTTGCGAGCGCCGTTAAACCTCTACTAAAACTAAAAACAACAGTAGGCCTGAGACAGACAGTTGAGAAAATGGTAGATATGAGACAGACAGCTGAGAAGAGAAAATGGTAGGTTTTAGACAAACAGTGAGGAAATATTATAAGGTCTGAGAAGGTAAGAGTTTACATGTTGGATTGCTAGCTACTCTCAAATCTCTAGTTGGAAAGTATTATTTAAACTGACCCTGTAATTTCATGTCTTAAACTTGTTCTCTCAAGTGTTCATGATTTTTAATATGTCTTCTATACTATGTGTTTTCCTGTTTGTCAGCTCTTCTTGGTTGTTTTTTTTTGTTTCTTCTTCTGTTTGTCATTGTTTTCTCTTTCTATCTTCGACTTGCACTGTATAATTTATATGTTTCCGTTGAAATTTGAACTGAGAAAAGAAAAATTGTAAGAATTTTTTTTAAATTACAAGATAAAAATTGGATGAAATGCACAAAAATTAAAGAGATTGCTCCCTCATCTGTCGTTCCTGCATTTTTAATGTATATCACTTCCAACCATTCCATAACCACTGGCCACTAACTACATACATAATGCTCACTCCTCCTCTATTGCATTGGGAGAAGTTTGAGCTTTCACAAAATCTATCAAATTAATTGTATGTTGTGGGCAGGTGTTCTAGTCTGGTTTGTTCTTTCTTCCCTATCAAATATTTATCACCCTTATCCCTTCTTTTTTTCTTTGTATTTTACTCTCTTTTAACACCTTTAATCTTCGGCATTGTGTGATCTATTTTGTTGAAAGTGCCGTAAAACTCTTCCTAAAACTGGAAAAAGACTTATCAAATGAATTGTTTGTGACCAGGGCCTGTTCAAGCCCAGCGTTTTATTCTTCACTCTGAGTATGTTGCACATCCTGTTCCTGGACTGGGCAGCCTGGGCTGTCATGTACTACTTTGGCACTGGATGGGTACCCTATCTCCTCTCTCTCATTTTTATCACCACAGTTGAGGTAAGGCATTGGTTTCATTTGTCTTGAGGCTTATTTTAAGTTTGAGTTAAAAAGGTTGTTTGTTGTTCTATTTTGTATTAAAACTTTCTATTGTATTTGTGTGTTTGTCGGTGCATATCTTTTTCTCAATTTTCCCTTGCCTTTAATATCTCTCTACCTCTTTCTGTCAATTTCTATCTCTGTCTGTCTGTCTGTCTGTCTGTCTGTCTGTCTGTCTGTCTGTCTGTCTGTCTGTCTGTCTGTCTGTCTGTCTCTCTCTCTCTCTCTCTCTCTCTCTCTCTCTCTCTCTCTCTTCCTCTCCTTCTGTCTGTCTATCTGTCTGTCTGTCTGTCTGTCTGTCTGTCTGTCTGTCTGTCTGTCTGTCTGTCTGTCTGTCTGTCTGTCTGTCTGTCTCTGTCTGTCTCTCTCTCTCTCTCTCTCTCTCTCTCTCTCTCTCTCTCTCTCTCTCTCTCTCTCTCTCTCTCTCTCTCTCTCTCTCTCTCTCTCTCTCTCTCTCTCTCTCTCTCTCTCTCTCTCTTTTTTTTTTTTTCTCCCAGTTATGTGTCAAAGAAAGAAAGGTTTCCAGTCTTTGCTCAATGCGTTTTCTTGTTTTTGTTGTACATGTCTGTTTTTTGTCATCTGTTTGGATATGTGTGATTAGAATGTTAGTTTAACTGTTAATGGCAGGCATCATATAAAAGAAATGAAGAGAACGAAGAGCCTCTCTACATCTTCATTTTTACTTGTTGGAAGATAAGGATGCTTTATGTTGACTTGGCAGTTCTTGAAGAGATGTTGGAGACTTATTTAATGTATTTTAAGAATTATTTTGAGAAATACATTTTGTGACTAACTTTCATTTTGTGTATTGTGCTTTTTCCCCCTTTTTAAATAACTTTTCTAGCATCGGTTTCTGTGATATGGATTTATGTCTTCCCTGTTGCAAATAAAAAATAGGTAGCTTCTTTTGGCCCTGCTTGGCAGGGGAGTAAAAAACATTGGAGTTACTCATTTTTCTTGTGACAGCGATGATATTCTTATCTTTGATTCTCTTGATTAAGAGTTGTGCATGATGTAAAGTGATGTGTTATTTTTTAAAATCTCTGTAACCACCATTCTTGTAAGTTTGCAGCACGTGCTTCAACTGCCGGAGACAGGATTGTGGCAGTATGATATGGATGACATATATATATATTATAGCCAAGTTTGATCAATACATACATATATTATGCTGCTTTAACGTCTTGGCAACAAGACAGCTCCTCTTTCAGCGTGACTTCACACTTCTTTTATGTTTTGTTTACCAGGATTTGTGACTTGTCTCTATCATCCCACTGCTCTCCTTTTTTACAGTGTGTGGTTGGATAAGGGCACTGGTGTGGGCTACTCTGTCGTCTTCTCTTCAATCTTACATTAAGTGTAGTCTATTCCAGGAACTAAGTTGCTGTTAAAACTTGATCTACTTGAATTGCATCACGGTAAAAAGTTAAAGAATTTATGCATTTGACACGTTTATATTTGGGAATGAAACAGTTCTTATGCTTTAATCTCAATGGGTTATACGAGATAATCTTTGATTTGACCTAAACACCTTTGGTCTTCGGGAATATGCTCTGTGAAACTGCATCCGTGTTGAACCCCAGATGAATTTTTCCTGTAGTTTCATGCCGTTTGCTAGAAGCATGTTTTAGTAATTGGGTCTAGCTGTGTCCACAATTGGGGGTTCCATGGGATCGTAAGATTATTTGAAGTGTTAGGGTCTGTGAGGATCGTTAAAGGTGTCTCCTGTTGGCAACCATCTTTTGATAACAAGTATCAATGATTCATTTTAGTGTGTGACCTTGTTCAGACTGGTTTCATATTAATTGTAGGTTTCAAAATCTCGTATTACTCTGTGTTTTTTTGCATTCGTCCATCTTGTGTGTGTCTTTTGGATCTATCATTTGATTTTACTTGGCTCTTCTCCTTCCCTTAGCTCCTTTGTGCAAGTGTTTTCTCTTGCTGTGTCATTGTTAACTCAAGTTTTCTTATAGCGCCTGATCAATAGTAAGCTGTTAGCATGTGTGTGCGGGCATTTGTTCTCAAGTGCATTAATGTTAACAGATTGTATATGTGTGAGTGTGTTTGTGTGTGTGTGTGAATGTTTGTTTTATTTTTATGTGTAGTTGCCCGTGGTCAGAAGGTGCCACTTAAGGATCTCACTTCCTTCTCGTCAGTATTTCTATTTTGTCTATTACCTTTTCTTCAACCCTTAATAACAGTTACCGACAGACACACATACAAGTGCGTCTTCTTAATGACTGTTTGTGTTAGTGTGTGTATGTGTAAAGTGATGTGTAGGTGTTATGTGTGTGTGAGTGTGTGGATGCGTATGTGTGCTTGTATGTGTGTGTGCGTGCGTGCATGTGTGCGTGCATGTGTGAGTGCCTGCCTGCGTGCCTGCATCTGAGATACTGTAGGCCAGGCTGCTGTTATTTGATGCACTAAAAGTTCCCCCCATGCCTCTTTCTCAAAGGGTCAGTCCAGCTGGTTGCAGCATGACTTTGGCCACCTGTCTGCATCCAAGTACACGTGGCTGGACCACGGTTTACATTACTTTTTCATGGGCTTTATGAAGGTAACCGCAATAGCCTGCGGCAGCCAAGAACTTCGATTGTCTCATCTTCATCATCATCATCATCGTCATCATCATCATCATCATCATCATTTCATCATTATCATCGCCACCACCACCACCATAACCTGACACTAACAAACATCATCATCTGTGTAGCAGGCAGAGTTGCTTTTTTCTTTTTCTGTCACTCTTTGTTCCTCTCACGCTCTTTTAAAAAATGTGAGGGTTACTTCCTTTGCCACCTTCACAGTTTTTTTACTTCTCCCTTACTTAATTATTAAAAGAAAATATATATTTTTTTCACATAATGGCTGTTGCTCTTGTCGCCTTCACTTTTTTCTTTATTCTTTTGTATATATTTTTTTAACATGGGTGGGCTGTGTTGTGCATAGTCATCATTATTTCACTTTTTCACTTCTATGGAATAAAAAAGTTTGAAAGTTTGAGATTTGGCTACTGTAATCGTTGTCTTCACTGCTTTCCATCATCACTTCTTTGGCACTGGGTTGTATTTTTGTGTGTAATGAATGAAGGTAGTTTCATTCATACGCTGTAGAGACACTGGAGTGTGGGTGACATCTAGTTCTTTGGAGTAGTCACTTATTTATCACAAAGTTTTACCTTTGGAAGGTTTTGTCTCGCGCCTACTCCCTTCCTTCCCTCTTCCGTCACCAGCCTCTGGCTTGGATTTCTTGCTCTTCAGTTCGCACGCATCTTCCTAGCAGTGGCAGCTGAAGTCTGGCCATGTAGCATATTATGTAACTTAGTACCAAAGTTGGAGTGGCTGCTCTTAAGAGGTGTGAGTGTATGTATGAGGATAAAATGTGGCTGTTTTTTATTAAGGATTGCTCCACATATATGGGCCAATGTTGAGTAGATTTAGTGAACAGAGGACGAAAAAAAAAATGTCTTTTAAAGGAAGAGAACTTTAAGATGTTGCCATTGTTGAGGAACAGGACACTCCAAGGTTTCTTTTACAATGACTTTGCTTTCAGCCAAGTTTAAAAGGTGTCCAAACGGGGAAAAACTTAGTTCATAAGTACTAATATTTCTCCGTTAGTTTACCGACCAGGTCTTTTTTAACCCTGTCTTTCCTCAAGAGGCCATATCGCTGTGGTGGGTTACAGAAAATAATAAAATGCTCCCAAAAACAATTTGAGTATGTGTATGAGAGTGGATCACACAGCTAGTATTTGAAGTTGAGTAAGAAACGTTACTTTCTAGCAAAAGATGCAAAAGAGTCGGTCACTCCACCCTCCTTCTGAGTAAGAAACGTTACTTTCTAGCAAAAGATGCAAAAGAGTCGGTCACTCCACCCTCCTTCCTGGCCTGTCCCCTTTCCCCTGAACTGTCCATCCAGAGATATGAAAAAAATTCCTAGTTATTGCTCATTTTAAAAGTACAGAGCATGAACTGTTGTTCAGGAAGATCTTTGTCAGGCTTAAGATATGGGTTTAGAGGGAGAGCTTTAAAATAGATTACATGTTGTTGGCTGGATGAAAGACTCTGGCAAACGCCATTTTGCAGTTTGGTGTTCTGTTGGAGTGTTGCACCCAGCCATCGATATCCTAGCCTTGCTGTTGTGCTCAATTTTCACTCTCAGTAACTATCATATGTGCTTTACTTTGTGTGGAGTTTATATATTCTTTTATATATACTATTTCTGTAATCTCTTTGTTGCTCTTTCTTGTCATTAAAAAAGAAAAAGCTGGTATGGAAAAAAAACAACCCTTGGACTACATAAAGTATTTGATAGTTGTGTCCTTGAATCAAACTGGAAGTTCACGCTGAATTACTGATTAACTGCACCTTGCTGTGAAAGCCTTATTATGCACCATAATTGCGATGTCAGGGTTCCCTAAGCTGTTTAACATTTTTTTATGGTCTGACAAATGAGAAATGAAATTATGAACAGTTATCAGTGGTATCAATCCTATCATGTTGTTCACGGCAGTTCCTTAGTTCACACAGTAAAGTTGTTTTTTTTATGGTAACAACGGGGGTCAATTTACTGAAAGTTTTTGTTGTTGTTAATTGTCCACAATACCCCTGACTTTTGTAGGATTCATGAGGTCAAACTGGTGTGCTTTATTTAGCTTTTTCTTATGGGAAAAGATGTAAAAGATAATTCGCTTTACAAACATTGACAAGTGTTGAAAAATACTGAGTGTAATTTTTCTGGTTTAAGGAATAAGGATATGCTGATAGGTATATTATTTCAAACTGTTTAAATGTTTCTAATAAAATGAAGGAATCTGCCTGTGTAAATGGTATTTCAAAGTTTCTGTCCAAGTATTAGGGTGTGATTTTTGCTTTGTTTTTTGCTTTGTGTGTTGCTAGGATGTCGGCATGGCGAGTAGAAAAAGCATCGTATCAAAACTATCATACTCTGGTTGCTATTTTGTCTCACTTTGGATTGAAGTATTGTAGGTAATGTGTGGCTGCGGAGATAAACAGCATGATATGCCTTGTCCCTATATCGAGGCTTACATTTTGTCATTTCTGTAATTCTTAGAATATTTTTGGTTGTACAAACATTTTTAATTTTTTTTTTTGTTGGTTTCATTGGACTTCTCATTGTTCCCTTAGTCGTAGTTTCTTGTTTCTTTTTCATTCTGGACACTTATTTGTGGCTCTTACAGGTTTCTTTGTTTTTATATAAACAGCTTTATGTAGTGGTACTTTTTCCAAGGTCAGTGGGGCTAATGGCGATGGTGATATCTGTTTGCAAAGTAGGTAGGCTTTCTAAAGCACCATGATGAGTCTGAGGATTTCTTGGCTAGTCCTTGGCACATATTTGAGTGTTGAGTGTTGGCTCTGTGGGAAGGTTATGGGGGGACCATAGCTGACTCTTACTGGGTCAGTCGTCGTAGGTTGGGAAACGAGGGGCACTGTGTCAAGTTTTTGCTGTTTGATAATTAACTGGATGGATTTTTTTTTCAGACAAGCCCTTGGCAAGAGAAACTAATCTCATTGCTCTCTTTATCACATTTGTTTCTGTATAAATTTGTGAAAATTTTGGGGTTTTTTTGCCTTTTCACTTTGAAGCATTTGCTTCCCTGATTTACAGTCTTAACTGGTTGTTTTCTTATAGAAAAATGACACCTATTTTTGGAAGACAAGTGGCGAATATTTACTAGAAAAGGTTTTCTTAAAAGATTTCTATGTGGCAGAAGTAGAAAGTTTTTTTTTTTTCCATAGGCCATTGGCATGTTTTTTTGTTTTTTTTTGCAAAGCAAGAATTAGCTGTATTAAGTGGTATGATGTATATAGTGTGTGTGCCTAGGTAACAAATATTGCTTGGTTATTGATACAGTCCTTTTATTTGTTGACTGCGGAAGATGACACGGTTTGCTCTGACAATGCTAAGGTTTTCTTCAGAGAACATGCTTTATATAGAATACGTCTTCAGTGTTTCCTGTTCAGTTGCACTTCCTGCTCAGCTCCATGTTCTCAAAGTTATACCGGTCTTTCTCTTATGCTTTCTATGCATGAGAATGATTGCTGGTTGCCCACTGTGTCCCCTTTCTCGTCCTAAAACTTTGTTTCTCCTTTACTTTCCAGTGTTCCGTGGTTGTCATAGTGTTGTTGTGCTCCTCCAGGACTAAATCTGTCTGATATAGTGTCATTGATGTGCAGATTTACAATTGTGTGCATCGAGTAGGTCTCGGGAGTTTTTTTTTTTTCTTTCAGTTTTTGCTGATAGGAAGCGTTGTTTCTGCCAACATGAGTCTAGTTTTGCCTGTGATTGTACCAGTCCGGCACAGATTGTGTTGTGGTGTAGTTACTTTTAAATTTTAGTTGGCAAATAGAGAAGGGTGACTGGTTGACGAAAGGTTTGTTGTCTGTCTTGTTCTCAACTACAGTGTTGGTCTTTCTGCTTGACTGCGAGGATGGAGGGATTCCTTTGTAGGCTTGGCTCAGCCACTTTGACTGTAGATTTGTACAAGGAGAGTTTCAGAATGTTTTTTTTTCTTCACTATTTACTATGGTAACAAGAGTCCTGACTGCAGAGTTTTCTTTTATCTTCTCTGAAGTTGAGCTTTTAATTTGATATTTTCAGTCTTTTGAATCTATATTTCTCCAGTGTTTGAATATTTCTGCCCAGATAATGATGAACTTGGCATATATATTTCTCCTCTGTTGAATATTTCTTCCATGTAACTGATGGAGTTGACATATTGTCTCTGTATGATTGGATTCATTCTCATCTCAAAGAGGGATTACTTCTCTTTAAAATTTGTTTTGACTGTTACCGCTTCTGTGGCTAAACGATTTTATTGTCAGCAAAAACAGAAAGCCCCTTTTCAGCCATGAATTAAAGTGTGTTGTTAAAAAAAAAGTGTTTTTACATCGGGTTTAGGGTCAATGTTGTTTTGCAGGTGGTTAGCTTGGGCTCTGATGTAGTCTTCTGCTCCTTGTCATTTTTGTTCTCATTTGTTTCTGGTATAGTGTGATGGTTAATGGGATTGCTCATTATAAACTGCAATTTGCTTTAACCAGTTTGTGACTTAAAAAGTACTTTATGGGTTTGAGGTAAATAGGATAATGTTTATATACTGAATTTATGACAGTGCTTGAGGTTAATGAGGAAAAAAACCCAATGAAGCATGGATGTGTGCATACTTTCACTTTGCATAATGAGCAACCTAGTTAATTTGTTTGACCACTTGTTATGAACACCATGGGAGTCATTAAGCATTGCCTTCCAGGCTTGGCTACAACTTTGCTAGTAGGCTGTGACTGTTTTGAAGCTATTAATAGTGATTTTCCAACTGATTAGTGCAGTAGATTAGGCAGTGCTAAATTACCAGTAGTTGGGTAAGAGGGCCTTTTGTGACTCAGTATTATAGAGAAAGACTCTCTATGTTGACTCTTAGCCTGGGGTTAATATCTCCCCCCCCCCCCTCCAGTTTTACTAAAGGCTCTCTGTACACGCCAACGTCATTCCTTTTATCCATAACCCTCGTTAATGTCTTCACCTTATGCTCCTTTGCGGAGGCCACTCAAGTCTCTTTCCATCCAGTCCCTTATTCTTGATTCTTATCTAAATGTTTTTCATTTGCAATTTAAAGTGGATTGGTAGGGTTAATGGCCAAGCTGACATCTTGTTAAACACTAATAGCTGCGTTGTCCTTGGGTACAGATTGATGTCCCGGTGGATTTCCCTTTGGTATCATTCAAAATGCGCTTTTTCAAAAATGGGCTTTTTACACAAAGCATTTTGAAATTGATGTAAGAATGCTCTGCCTGACTGAGGACATAATAGGTTATAAATAGAGTTCCTTGAAAAAAAGATTTCATTTTAGAGATTTAAAAGAAAACCTAATTTTTTTTGGGCAGCATTGCTCTAGATCTAGATCTAGAAAGAAATTAGGGTGTTTTCAAGTGAGTCCCATTTTCTGGTAGATTAAGCTCTTTTCCCTGAAACTGAACATGCATTTCAAGTAATCAATATATTTTGGCTCTTGAATCATAAAACCCAATGTGGCTAGTCTTTCAATAAATAGTGTGTTTAGACACGTTGTATACTCTCACTATTATTTCTGTCTCTGATGAAGATCTACTTTCATCTTTCTTGTTTCCTGTCAGATTCTTTTGACATTGACATGAAAGGCCGGACTTACTTCTATCTGAGTATTGGAATGTCACTCTTTTTTAATGGAACTCTTTTTTAATGGAACTCTTTTTGACGTTGTACCTTTTCCATTGGTGTAATTCATATTTTATTTCCCTTCGCCTTCAACCTTTTGGTGAGGATCATTCTCAGTCTGCTGATATTCAAGAGAGCTGCTTTTTATTTTTATCTTTGTAACTTGTACAAAAAGATTTGAGAGAGAAAGAAAGGGGGGAGGGGAGAAGAAAAAGAGAGAGAGAAAGAGAGATAGAGAGAGGGAGAAAGAGAGATAGAGAGAGAGTCTCAACTCCAGTTCATATCTGACTGCAGAATGTGGTTGTCAATAGTCTGTTTCCTACCTTACTCCCCAGTACAAAACACCTGTTGTGTGTTTGTTCCTTGTGTGATGTGTGTTCATTGCCCTGCCAGGCCAAAGTTAAATGTTCATCCACCGAGCCTCCCCTCTTTGTGACTGTTGTCCTTCTCACAATCGCCACCGTTTTTTTTTTCGCACACACCCAGTCATCCCCCCATTCCAACCCAGTAGAGTTCCTTCTCCCTATACAGTTGCCATTGTTTCTTCACACGGGCCCCCCAGTAGTGTTGTCCCTTCTGAATTTGTTTAGTCTGATGTGCAAGCGTGCATCCACCTGGGCTTGTTTTAGGACCCGTCGCCACCTCTCTTGTTCGGAAGTCTGCTACTAATTATACGAAAAAGACATTGTCACTAATGGAGCTGAATGTTATGTTTCTGAGAATATCTTGCTGCGTAGTATAGGCCAGGCAAATAGGTTTTTTTAAACATTGAAAAGTTGAAGCTTTTAGTATTTTTTGTTAGGTGCAGGAGACTGTCTTTTCTAACAGTGTAGATACTATGTAACTTTTACAATATCTTGTGCTCTATGACAGGCGCACTTATGTTTTTCTACCAATATAGCTGCCATTGTTGTTTACTTGGCTGGGTGTAATTGTGCAGGTTTAAGGTGTTTGGTCCTGCGGAAATGCCTTGTCCGGAACTTTCAATGGGATGGTAAATCAATCAGCTTTATTGACTTACTTGAGCCTGAGCTGTTTTTCATCCAACAACCATTGCTGCCTGACATTTTGGGATAAATTGAATTGTTAACCACAAAAAGACCATGAGAGCTATCATAATTTTTTTAATTCAATAAAAGAAAGAAAGAAATGGTCTCACAGAAAAAAGAAAACTGCAGCCAATTTGTCAGAATAGTTTTTATTCTTTTTGAAACTGCAATGTCTTGGGGTTATGTGATTTATTTTTTTTTGGCGCCCAATTTGTAATGAAAGTCATCTATAACATCGCGGGGGCGACTGGCTTAGTCTGTTACAGCTAAAGATGTATCGTACATAATTTCACCAAATTTTTAACGAAACAAAACGAGTGGGTCAACTGTTGGCTTGCCACTTCCCGTAGCTTGTTACTGAAAGACACTGGAGATATCGATCGATAAAGCGCATCCCGTAATTACACTGGATCCGGCTTCTGGGCCAGCGGACCCTGATGTGGTCAGCTGACATTGATACACTATTGCTGTTACCATGGCAAAAAAGTGACAGATGTCATGTTGGAAACTCTAGTGCTAACAAAAGTGGTTGGTATACTTTTGACTTGAAATGAATAAAAGCAGCAGCATTCTTCCTTTTCAGATTCTTTGTCTAGATTTTGATGCCAGTGTATTCAGTCATGATGCATACTTGGGCGTGTTTTTACCAGGGATGTTCAGTCTTTTATCTTTATTGAAGACCTCTTTGACTGTGACTGAAAAAATTATTGCCTCTACAAACTGTTTTTTCTTTATATTTTTATAACATTTCTAATTTTCAAACTAGGTCTAGTTTGATTCTACAAACATAATTGTGACCTTTTCCTCATATCAGCGAAGAATCTTTTTTGCTGTGTCTGAAGTCTTCTGACTAATGCAATTTACACAAATTATTCAATTTCGTATTTTTCCCTATCAGTTTCAGGATTGTATATATATATATATATATATTTAACGCCTGGGAGTGTTCATTGTCAAATTCATAATTGTTGTTGATTGAGGTACAGCTTTCTTTTTTTCTAATTTGGCCTCTTTTTAGATTGTAGAAGTGCATCAATTCAGTTCAAACGACCATAAGTACAATTTGAATGCAGCTTCACTACTGCGATCCACAAAAGTCTTAGGGAAAGTAGGTTTTTAAGAAAGGTTTTTATCATGGAGACTATTGTTGAACATGTTGTTCATTGTCAAGTTCATAATTGTTGTTGATTGAGGTAAAACTTTCTTTTTTCTAATTTGGCCTCTTTTTAGACTGTAGAAGTGCATCAGTTCAGTTCAAACCAACCCAAAGTACAATTTGAATGCAGCTTCACTACTGCGATCCACAAAAGTTAGGGAAAGTAGGTTTTGATGAAATGTTTTTATCTTGGAGACATTCTGTAATATTTTATGTTTACATAAAGAAAGGACAATTGAAGTCTGTTTCAACGAGAGTTTTCAATGAACACTCCCTTATTTTGGTGAAAAGTTTCAGCTCGACCCAAGCTTAACATTTCTCCCGACGTGGTGTGGCTCTTGACGTGGCGCTGATTTTTTTTCTCTCCTTTTTTGACGAATCTTTGCATTTGGTTTTTTTTTGTTTTTTTTGCTTTTATTTTTTGTGGTACACATGTCCAGAACGCACTCATGAACCCTTAATTGTGCTGCTGTGCTCTAAGATCCAAGACCATGGAGACCTTCTTTAAACACATACTGTGCAAGGTTACAGATCGCACAGCAAGGTCTCAGCAGACCTGCCCCAGCAACAAGACAGCTTTCTGCGATGTCCCAGTGGCCAGATTGAGACTTAATGTATAAGATTTATCTGAGGTAGCTCTGTATATCTTTCCTGACCAGGCTCAAGTGGGCTACATACAACATGATTTCGGGCATTTGTCCGTATTCAAACGATCCAAATGGAATCATGCCCTTCACTATTTTTCTCTCGGATTCATCAAGGTAATGAAAGGTTGGATGCCTGGTGAGGGAGCATGTGAGCCCCGGCAAAACATTTTTGAAGAGAGTGGAGGAGGGTTTCTCTGCTACAATCAGCACCTAAACAATTCCTTATCTTTGTTCGGCTTTGCTCATTTGTGCTTACAGCTAGCTTTATTTCCCTACTTATCCCCATGACCTAGGCTTGTTTCTCTTTCACTGATTATTTGTCAGGTTTTTTTTAGCTTTTCTTGAAACTCAGTAAGTGACAGTCGATGTAAAATTTACCTGTTAATGTTAAAGTAGATCACCAAGGTCTGCACTTTGTTATACTTAAATTTTTAGTAATTTGTCTGATGCGTGAAGGCGCTTAAATGATGTTTCTGTTTGAGGCAGTAAATTTTTTTAATCTTTCAATCCTAGCGGATGTTTCAACAGTTATGATCTCTGAGACTTGATTCAATTTGAGTGTATATTGAGCTAAGCAGAGCAGCAACATGTTATAAACTGTTGACTGGAGAACACCCTCCTCCACCATGGCTCACAATCTCTCTATTTTCTGCTTGAAAATGATGCATGACAGTCACTCTCTTGTAGTATTCCCCCTTCTTATTCCACTTTTCCGGATGATGGCTGCAAACCTGTCCTGCCTGTAGAAAGCATCCACTGCATATTTGATTGTACCTTACAGAAAATCATAGTTGCAGCTAGAATATGTAATCTTGAGCTTTGGTTTTTTTTTTCCAGGCTAATCATTTACAATTTTTTAACCACCTCGCTTGAAGCTCTAACGTTTTGTTTGCTGCATTTTATTTCTTGTTGAATTAAACTTCTACCTTTTTGTATCATTGTTATTTAATTCTGAGTGATATTTTGTTTTAAATTTACTTAATTTTCTCCAAGAGATCACCTAATTGACACTGTTTTGTGAATGAAATTGTTAACAAGACGCAGATGAATTAATGATGAAAGAAGAACATTATGTGAACTTTACGTATGATGTATATGGTAGCTCCAGCAATATTGGTTTGCAAACTTGCGGATGCTTTCAGTCAGACAGATGGAGGTAGATAGCCAGCATAAATTACGAATTGCTTTGGTTCTCTAACTACCTCCAAATTCTTCTTTCTTATGTTGGGTTGAATGGCTTGCTTCATTTTTAAAAATTATTTTAGTCGCTCATGTACTTTTTACTGAGTTGTATTGTTCAAATTTATAACTGCATCTCTAGCTAGGCCTGGGAGAGGATGGATTGAGTTTTCATTTGCATTGGTGGGTCCTAATGATCACATCTGGTATAGTAACTTGAGTTTCACCTAATATACTTTATAGCTCAAAGTTCTTTATTTAGTGTGGATGTACCGTTATGCCTTTCTACGGTCAGGTCATGAAAACCTTGAGAAATAAAACTTTCACTAATTACCGGAGGGGGGTGGGGGGGTCATGCAAAGTAAAAAGTAGGGATTATGTCAAAACAGCGTGGGTCCTAAAATTGGTTTTGTTGAAGACGTTATTGGTATGACGCCTTGTATGTGTCCTTCCTAAGTGTGTGAATATTGTGAATTGTGACAAAAATGGTAGTTGATTCAAAGGAATGTAAATTGTGATGAACAGAAAAAGTTTTTGTTGCTAGAAAAATGAGTATCTCAGTTTGACTCTTCTTGCAGCAACAAAGAGGTCCCTCTTGGTATCACTCTTTACCAGCTCGAATGTAATTTTATAAATGTTGTATCCTATTCAGTTGATATTACCAGTGCAAGTGGGTATTAATATGGGTGGAGTAGGGGGTATGGATGTTCCAGGATGTAAAAAGATGGCAGAGGTATCGTGACATGAGAGTTATCGTCAGCTTCAACACTCGCACTCCACTTTAAGTTAAGGGTAACTGCACTCTTCCCTTTGATCAGTTGAACTTTCTTTTTCAGTTACTAGTTGGGTTTTGGGAAGAGGTCTTGATACAGAGACCTCTTCTTGAGTTGTTGATTAATGTTAACTCTGTACAGGGTCAGACTGATATATTATGAATTTCACTGGGATATGTTTCTTGTTATGCCGGAACTGGTGACCACTGAGTGAAGGCAGCACCGATTGTACCCTGAGAGCCAGTTTTTGTTGTATGGTGTGGGTGTAATGCATGCTCATGTTACATGGAATTTGTTCTAAAGAAACTTTCCATTTCTTTGTGTGTATCCGGGGAATTGGATATAGTCTCTGGCCCCTTTGCAGAGTCATAAAGGGGGGAGGTGGTGGCATGTCCTTTTTGTTTCTTTCAGTAAGACCTGGTTTTGTCCTGAATGTGTCCTAGATGTGTCCTAGTTGTATTTTAAATGTACATGTTGAGCCCTGATGATGTTCCCTGACATTTGTATGACTTGATGCTGAGTGAGACATGATTGAATTGTGTAGTTTCTCTCACCCAGTGGAAAATGTGCCTGCTTCTTTTTTTTCTTGTTTGTCGATATTGGACAGATTGTTGTTGATTTAGTGTGAGTTTCGGTGGATTCTGCTGAATTGTGTGTACGGAGTGGCTGGTGGTTCCTTACATGTGGTTGGTTTCTCCCTTTGCCCATGGTACCATTGTCATACCGTCCCTCCTAGCATGTTTTAAAACCAAGTTATCTCCAAAGTATTGTAAAATTTGTGCACAGCATGAAAGTTTCCCTTGATTCTGTCTTTGATTTTGTTGGTTTTCCCCAAGTCGAATGTTCAGAATGCATTTCATGTTGTATTACGTAGGGTTATTCATTTTGTGTGCTTATTTAGTTTCTGTATTCTAAAAAGAATTACCTAATATATCATCTGTACTAACAATACTTTGCTTCACCTCTACTAGCTTAATTTCTTTCACCTATACTTCGCTTGCAAAGATTCTCCTTGGAATTTACCCATTAACTGAACCCATGCATGTATGCTTTTTCAAATCGCAGTAATGCAAAAAGTCGTAGAGTAAAAAGCAGTAATTCAAACAAATTGCATTTTTCTCCCTCTTTTACTGTACTTCAGCTGGCTATTCAACTGCTTTTCTACAATTTATCCTGCTTTGAAATAGATGTAGATGATAGTGGAACCAGTATCTCAGGAGTGCTCGTACCATATGTTTAGCTTTCTCAAAAGAGGGACCCACTTCAAATTGTTAATGACGTTATCATTTGTGAAGAGTCATGATTCTGCGTGAAGTGAAGAATAGCCTTTGACTCTCCTATGAAGTTACTGAGTGAATCACGTTTGACTAGAGTGACAGTAATTTTGTTCTCAGGGGTAAGAGGAGTGATGGTGGCGACTTTTTTGGCCTGTAGTTATGTAGTTTTCTGTTTTACTTCCGTAAGATTTAATACATTTTAGTTGGTGGTACCTTAGGTGTTGGCACTTGCCTCACCTACACTAAGGTGAAATATTTCCCAAACAGTGTTTAGTGAGTACATTTTCAAATTTTCATTTACTGTCCGGTGGGAAAGGAAGCTCCACTTCCACTCTTGGAGTTATTGCATGCTGCCTATGTTCGTTTGAAACCGAATTGGTATGGTTTCAACTACCAGGGACAACACCCCCTCCTGCAATTTGTTTCATTTTTCTCTTCTTCTGCACATTTTAGAAATTCAACTTGATAATTTTTGTCAACACCTTTTGTTCAGTATTGAGATTCACTAAAAGTCAATTCTGGTAGGTGCCTCACCCCTAGTTTTCCCATGAAAACAGTGGTTTTGTACTAATTTTTCAAGAACATTCTCAAAACCAAACAAAATTTCGTGTCAGAAAAGGTCAGAGTGATTCATATGTACAAATACACCCAGCCACTTTCAGATGTCAATATTTTAATAAGTTATATCGTTTTCAGTCGGATGTCATTAAGCAAGGTCAACTTTCATTTGCATCCCACTCTCAAATACTATTGACATCAGAGGTCCATGTCTTGTAGTGAGCCTCTGGGTGTTTTTCTGCTCTGCTGCCCAAGATTCTTTCTTTCTACAATTGCTGACACTACACCCTTTTTCTTTACCACCTCTATTTTCTTTACCTGGCTCTGTTCATCTACCTCTTTCTTATGGTCTCATCAGTCTATGAGGTAACGTGAGGTCTATCTATAGCTCTGTATATCCACCCTCTTCAGTGCTCATCGTCCATCTTAAAGATAAGAAAGATATAAACATCGATCTCAGGGATTTTTTTGTTGTGGTTATCTCAATATTGTCTGTGTGAGTCACTTACTATTTAAGTCTCATCCTTCATTCCACTTCAAGTTGTTGATTTCAACCATACATTGTATCTTTGATAATCTTTCTCTCTACTTAAATGTCAATCCCACATCTTGATCTTGTGTGTTCATTATCTATAAATATTGGTTACTATAAGCTCCTTTCTATTTAAAAACCCATTTTCTCTTCTTTTATTTTGGGGGTAGTCATGGATGGTATTTTGTCCGTCATATGATATGCCAGTGTCTACCAGTATTTCTCTGTAGTATCAAAATGAAACACGAGGCAGGACTTACCTGGAAGTGCTAGACAAGAGTTTGTCAATGAGTTGTGACCATTTTAAAGCCATTTTTAGTAAAAGAAATAGGTACAGGCCACTGACTTCCATGTTCGTATGCATTTTTGTATACATTCAGGGTTGCTTTTACAGTAAAGGGAAAGGCAGTGGTATGAACTGTTTGCACTTTCTGTCCCTGATATTCTCCCAGTCTGAGCTAGTACCTTGCTACATGACCCCTATGTCTATAATGCCTACTTTAATATGTGTAACTTTTGTACACTTACAGCACATATTCATGAAATAAGCCTGTGCCTCGTTTTATTTATTGGGGAGACAAGTGACTGTATACATCGAAAGGTCATCCTTTATCTATCCCTATTGTTGTGGTCCTTACTATACTGCTACTTGTTCCCCCCTGCACACTATTACATGACTCACATTGACACTATATTCATTGTCATCATTTAGGACCTCATCATCATCATTGTCATCCTTAATTTAATTGGATATTATTTAAATTGTGTTCAAAAGTACTACACATAGTTTGATTTACATCATAATTTTTGAAAAGATAAATCTTTTATGCCTGTATGAAATGCTTGTCAACTCTATAGATTTATTTTTTGGCTGGATTTTTTAAGTCATTTGACTCTTTTTTTTTCATTTTTAAAACCAAATTGTCTTTAATCAATGCAATAAGTTCTGAAATGGAAATAATTTGCTATCATTTTATCTGAGAATGTTAAGCAAAATGTTGCAAACTTTTTAAAATTATATGACAGAGTCAGCTGTGAAAAATGTATGGTTTGCACTTCTTTCTTGTGGCCTGTGTATGATGGCTGTCCTTTTGTTTCCTTCCAGGGTGCCTCTCCAGCTTGGTGGAACCACATGCACTACCAGCATCACGCCAAGCCAAATGTGGTCAGTAGTTGTAATGAGCTGGACACTCCAGCTCTGTGAACTTGACTTAGTGGGTGGTTAGCGGATGTTCTGGTTTGGTTTGCTTCATCTTTCCTATCAAACATCTATTGTCCTAACTTGTCTCTTCCTTCTTTTGTGTGTTTGTTACTCTCTTTTAACACCTTTAATCTTCAGCGCTTCTCTGACCTTGTTGTGTTGCAAGTGCTGTAAAACTCTTTACCAAAACTTAAAAACACCAGCTCTGCCGTACCTGTTGCCATGGGTGTTTATTGTTTTGTTATTTTGGAGTGTCTGTGTTTTAGAAGTTACATGTTTTACAATTTTCTTTCCCTTTTTTACTTCTTTTCTCTCTCTACTTTCATTGTTACCTATCAATATTTTGCTTTTTCTTTGCACTAAATGACTGTCATTGCTCCAATGTACTTTTCTTATAGCCGTCAGTGTTTCTGTTGTTCAAATCTGTTCCTTAACTTTTTATCAGTCTGATTTTCCCGAACAGCCAGAATGAAATCTGTGCTGCCATTCAGAATTTGCGTATATTTTTGTATCACAATTACAGATTTAAACCTATCTCGTTTGTCATTCAAAAAAGTTAATGAATGGCAACATTAAGGAAGCATGGAAAAAGCAGGGGTATTGTAGAGGAATTTCAGTAACAGTTCTTAGTGGGAAAACGACCTGGACTCTTGATCTGAAATTGTCGGTGATTCAATGTGTTACAATTTGAGAAATACGGTGTGCCTTCTAGTTGCGAATTCTCCCAAGGAAAAAAGTATCGTGTCTATTTTTAAGTTGACCAGTATTATAAACGTGCATGTGGAGGACTGAATGGAAATGTGTATATTAAATTAAGGGAGATGAAAAGGACGCACCGTGTGTCGTTCTGGCGGATGGGCGTAAAGGAAGCGATGTGGAGTGTCGTTCTGCCTGATATGAATTAATAAAGTGTTATCATGCTGATTTGCCATTACATAAAATTCACACATAGATTATAAAACACCCTGGCTTTATTCCATTTCCTTCTATTTATAACACATATGGTTGATGTCTATTGCGTACTGTAACTACCAAAATGAGTGAATTTGTTGAAATAGAATTAAATGTGTAAATGTCAGAGTCTGGTAAATTCATGAGTTTGTTATAAGTTATATACAGTTGAACCTACTGTTACAACCACCTGCCAAGACAATCATCGTCGGCACTAACAACCACCTCCCACACCACCATGTGTGTAATTTTATGTTATAATGACAGTATCCAAGTGAGTGGTTGGCGGGTGCTCTGGTGTAGGCTGTTTCTTCTTTCCTATCAAACATCTATCGTCTTTTTCTCTCCTCCTTCTTTTTTGTTTTTGTTACTCTCTTGTAACACCTCTAATCTTCGGCACTTATGTGACCTTATTGTGTTGCAAGTGCCGTAAAACTCTTACTAAAACTAAACTAAAACAGTATCCAAGACGACCAGTCTCTTAGATGCCCACTGCTCTTTGACAATGGGTGGTCGTCTTGACAGGTTTGGCTGTATTATACTGCTTGTCACTTGTCTTTGAATTAACCTCATGCACTTTGTTTGTGGGTGGTTTGCGGGTGCTCTGATGTGGTTTGCTCCTTCTTTCCTTTCAGACATCTATCATCCTTATCTTTCCTCCCCCTTTGTTTTTGTGTTTGTTACTCTCTTGTAACACCTCTTATCTTCCAAACCGCGGGTGGTGGGAGGTACCATTTGTACATCCCCCACTTCTTTACTTTTCCCCTGTCTGTTTATTTATCTTACTTTTTCCCAACGGTAAATGACCATTATATTGTCTTGATAACTTCCCTTTACTCAAACAAACAAACAATCAAATGACCTAACTGTGTTGCATGTGCGGTAAAACTCTTAACTAAAACTAAACGCTTTGTTTTGTGACACACTTTCTGAGTGGGTGGTTGGCAAGTGCTGTGGTGTAGTTTGCTCCTTCTTTCCTATCAAACATCTATCGTCCTCATCTCTCCTCCTTTTTTTTTGTTGTGTTTGTTACTTTCTTGTAACACCTTTAATTTTCAGCCTTATTGTGTTGCAAGTGCTGTAAAACTCTTACTTAAAAAAAACCACAAAACTTTTTCAGATGGACAAGGACCCTGATGTGCGTCTTGATGCTCTGTTTGTGGTGGGTGAGCATATGCCCGTGGAGGTTGCCAAGAACAGGAAGAAGAGCATGCCCTACAACTGGCAGAACTACTATTTCTTCTTGTGTGAGTATAAGTATGATTTTGCATTAGACTGAAAAAGTATCAACGTTTTTCAATAGCAATGGCAAGTTGACTGTTTTTAGGACAGTATCTCTGATGATTTAATATGTACTGAATATGATTCCTTCCTACTGACAGAGTAAACTGATTGTAGGAGGCAGGGTCGTATAAGAATTGTTTAATAAAGAATCCATTTTGTTTATTTCAGTTGTTAATTTATACTAAAGGTTTTCTAAATTTTTTGGTGAGCAGTATTCTTTGAGAGGCACGAAGTACTGCTGCTAGTTCAAATGGCTTTCTGTGGCTGGTCTGTCACTGTAATGTGAAACATGATGATCAGCATTCTTTCACCCTGTTATTGGGTATAGGCCACCAAGAAGAGCCGGAGATCTGCTTCTAGTGTGTGTGTGTGTGTGTCCAATCCATCGCCATTTTCTTTTTTTTGATCTCATGGTCAATTGTTCGTAGTTTGCTTCGCCTCCTTAAAATACTACATTTCCTTCTTTCCTGTCAAACATCTATCTGCCCTACTTTTTTTTGGTGTTTATTGCTCTCTTGTAACACCCCTAATCTTCGGCACTTATATAACCTTATTGTGTTGCAAATACTGTATGGCAGTGTTACTGACTGAAGTGTCTTTAGGCCATTCCCAAAGGGGGGGGGACATTAACATCTCGAGTTCTTATGCACAGTAGAATTGTAATTGTAAATGAGCTGATTCATCAATGTCATGCTCATAACTGTGCCTGACCTGCAACAGGGAACTGCTGCTTTTTCTTTCCTAATCCTTGTTATTGTCATTTTCCCTCTATTTCTTTTGTGTGTTTGTCACACTCTTGTGACCCGCTATTTCCGGGATGCCTTGGTAGTTGAAGCTGACTTTGTGCTGTTGAAGCTAGAGAGGTGAGCAGAGTAAGTCTGATTCCCTGTAAGGACTTTTCTAACTTATGTTAAAAATAAAAAATAAAAATAATACATTCGAAGCATGATAAGGCAATGATTTTTACTTTGTATTTTCGTTTCAGTGGGACCACCTCTGCTGTTCCCGGTGTATTTCCAGATTATGCTGTTTAAGTTCATTTACAGCAGGAAGGCATATTTGGTAAGAAGGCTGTTAAATTTGTTTATAAACTGAAACTAATCATCATTTATTTTTGTATGACATTTATGTTCCCTATGCCTGCTGCTCAGGATAAAAATGACTCGTAAACTGTATTTTGTTATTCAAAAATAAACATTTGATCCTTTTTTATATTTTTTTCCCACCAGGATCTACTGATGGTTATCATCTTCTTTATCAAGTTTTTCTACCTGTTTGTTCCTCTCTTGGGCGTCGGTGGTTCCCTCATCTACTACTTCAGCTTCAGGTCTGTATATACTCTGTGTGATTTTTAGACCTGTGCAATAATAGTTTGGGACTTTTGATGTACACGGAGGTGTCCTGTGCTCCTCGTATTACTTTTCAGTTCTATTTTCCTACTGCGCCCCACAAAGACTGGTGGTTATCATGTTGACTTATTGTAAACTACAACTCAACAACCCTAGCTCAGCAATCATTTTAAAAATTACGGTATGCAGTTTTTAGTTTTACATGAGTGCCCATAGACTGAATGTTGTTACCAAGGAAACAACATTTGCTTTAAAGGAAGGTATTATCAAAATTGTATTCCTAAAAATATTGATTTGAGATGTTTGCAAAGGGTTTGTTTTCTGGGAAACATTAAGTTTTTTGACTCTCCCGTAAACTTTAAAAAACTGCATGTGCTGTACTCTTAAAAATGACCGCAGAGCTATAGAAAAAAGTCCAGTCGAATCTGTTGTAGTGACCACTTGTCCAAGACAATTACTGTGCGAATGACCACTTCCCACTGCCCCCCTTGTGTTTCTGTTATATTATAATGACATTGTCTATATTCATATACTTTTTAAAACTGGGAGTCAACCTCAATAGGGCTGGAGTTGGCAGACTGTTAGATGTTTTTTGGTTTTAGCGTTTTCAAAACTTTTTTGTACATTTGTTTAAGTAAAGAATAACTGTGGAGTCTGCTTAAACTGAACACAGTTAAGTCTAAAACAGCGGCTAACCGAAATAAAATTTCACTTACTCTCTTCTTTCTTTTTTTTCACCAAAACCAAAAACCTGGCTAAATCGAAGAAAGTCTGGTGGCCCCGCAGATTTCAGTTTTAAGTGGACTCCACTCTATATCATTAAAAATATGTTTTATCAAAGAATAAAAAGAGGAGCCGGATAAACCTTCCCTGCCCAGTGTGTGTAACACTCTGTTTCTTCCTTCCTGCCCCTTGTGTACACAGATGTCTGGAGAGCCATTGGTTCACCTGGGTGGCCCAGTCCAACCACATTCCCATGGAGATCAACCACGACGAGGGCCTGCCCTGGCTCCAGCTGCAACTGCAGGCCACCTGCAACGTGAGCAAGAGCGTCTTCAACGACTGGTTCACCGGCCACCTCAACTTCCAGATTGAGCATCAGTGAGTCACCTCAGGCTACATGCTCCTCTTGTTTTGTTGGCTTTTTTTTTTCTTGAAGTCCTTTGCTCGTATTTATAAAGTTTGACGATTGGAAGATGTCACAGGTAGATCTGACTTTGTTTTGTTACCTCTCCTTTTCTGTCTTCTTTGCCTGCTTTCAGTGATTGTGTCGATGTGCATCTCTTTGCTCTGAGCTTTCATGTATATAAAAAGTATGTCATCTGATTAGTGTACCTTACAATAAATCAGTTTCAAGTTATTGGTCTCCAGCCCAAGTCTGTGAAGAGGATGTCATCTGATTAATGTAATTGTGTTTTAGATGATAACTTGCCTTTTTTTGTAAGTCAGTGGGCTGAGATATTTCTCACTAGATCTGTTTCTGGACATAAGTTGTTTTGGGGAAGTTATTAGCGAGTTTCACCCCTTCCTGTGCCTGTGGGAGAAAGCTTCCGAGTGTCCTGGTTTTCATAGGACACTCCCTCACTCCGCCGCAATGTTCCTTTGTAGTCATTGTTGTTCTTGAATATATATGAGAGGCAGCGTGGTGGAATCAGGCTCTCGTCAATTTTGAGGCATGTAGAGTTATTGGTATCATCTTCAAGCTTGTTCACTTATTTTTACTTGGATGAAAAAAAATCCATTTATCTTGAATACAAGTCGAGATATTGGCGAATGAATGTGGTGGGGGTCACCTGTTTTCAGAGGTAAAATTAGTGAGAAAATGGCCGCCAAAGATTAGTTATTTCCTTAGCTAAGAGTCCGTGGTAACTGAAAATTTACATTTTTTGTGCCTTTAATCAACGTTTTTCAGAAAAACCCACGCAGAAATGAGTTCTTTAATGGGTGGAGAGCCAAAAAACAAAAATTTGATAAAAATGCAAAAACCTGCAGAAAAAAAACAAGTTTCTTCACTTTGATTATTTTGACGAGAGCCTGATTCAACCACGCTGCCTCACATATATGTCTCTGCTTGTTTTGTTAAGAATATTGATTGTATTAAGAAAGGAACATTAGTTTCCTGGAACCTGTTTAGGCCCACTTCAACAGTGAATTTTAGAGTTTTCTATGAGATGGTTTGCCATAATTTTATGAAGAGGGACTGAGAACACATTTTGACTATTCCAGTCAAGGACTTATCTCTAATTAGAGCTATAATTTAGTTGTTTATATTAAAGTTTATTTGATTATTTCAATCTTTAAATTGGGTATTGTTTAATCAGTATGTTCTATAGCATTAGCCTCCTTATTTAATGATATCCCTCCCCCCTTTAAAAAAAAAAACTTTTATGAAGATGTAATAATCAATCTCCTTGTTCATGCTCTTGCCATCTACAGTCTGTTCCCCACCATGCCCCGACACAACCTGTACAAGATTGCTCCTCTGGTGAAGTCTCTGTGTGAGAAACACAATGTCTCCTACGTGGTGAAGCCGCTGAGCACAGCCTTTGCCGATATTGTCAGGTGGGTGCGCGGGGAATCTGGCACAGTGCCGCTTTCTTTGTTGTAGACTTTGCTTTCAATGGTGTTCTGATAAAAACATGTTGCACAATTTTACAGTTTAAAACTTGTGATCAAGCAGTTGAAAAGGTGGCACTGAGGTTGTCCTTTCTGTGTTAATTTAAGGGTGCCCTAAGGCTTGTCAATCCTGATTTGGAGAAGTTTTAGATGGTTTCATTGGGCTGATTGTGTGCTCTTTGGAATGTTGACTCTCATCCTCCGTCTGGGTTGGCTTCCCTGCAGGTTTTGGTTTTTATGTTCTATTAAAGATTTTTCGGGAATGTGGAACTGAGGTTGTACTATTGTGTGTTTTATGTTATTTTACTTGAAGATAATTTGTGCTAAATAAAATTAAGTATGTTAAAAAAAGGAAAATAAATTTTGTCATAATTAAAAGCTCTGCTGTGGGGTTAACAATGACTCTTATGTCTGTCAGGTTCCTACCTCTATACTGCCCCCTTTTCTCTTGTGTGTATTTGTGTGTAGGTGTTCGTGGGGGATAATGTGGTGGAAGGGGGGGAGGGGGATAATGATTGAAAGTCTGCGACAGCTTCTGCTTTTTGTTAATTGCAACTCTCCTGACTTGCTTCGGATTAAATGGGCCTGTTTTTGTGCACACCCATGATCAATTAAGAATCGACAACAGCAATCACGTGTCTCAAGCTCTGCCATAAACTTGTTTTTGCGTATTGATCTGATCTGTGTCTGATGCCGTTTCCCTTTGGTCCAGGTCTCTCAAGCACTCTGGGGAGCTGTGGTACTCCACCTACCAGGCCTTCCATGCCTCCTCCTCCTGAATACATACCGGGAGACTGCAGACCAGCATGTAGCTTTTTTTTTTTTACCGAATTTATATTTTCTAAACTGACCATCAATTAAAATTTGCAAATGGTTTATTGTACTTAGCTCATTATGACAAGCTGAGCTCCGACCATGACTTGTTGTTTAGTGTTAGTGCTGTGCCATCTAATTTTCTTGGGACAGGTGCTAGTAATAGCACATGCGTTTGCTTAAATGTTTAGGTTTTTTTTATACGTCTAGGTTTGGCTGAAATGAGTAAAATGGCACATGTACTGAAGTTGATCCATCTCAACTGTTTGCCAAGTTGTGACAACTTCATCCAGTTGTTCTTGGTTCAGAGCCCCGACTCTTGAAGATCGCTTTGTCAATGTCTTACTTTGGGGACGCTAGTTCTGTGGAGTCAACAGTTCCAGAAATTATATTTTTCATCTAACATTCTGAAAAAGAATGAATGTTGCAGCTGTACTCACGAGCAGAACTATTGACTGAACTGTTGTCAGCTCAACAAAGGAAATCTGTGGTTGAATATTTAGAACTGATTCAGTATATCTTGTCAACAACAAAAAATCGTGTTGTAAAGGAAAATGCGTTTGGTTTTACAGGTGCAGTGGAAAATTCGAGTAATGTTATGATATCTTGTCGATAATAGAAACTGTCCAAATATCTCAAATTTTGTCATTGTTGATAGTTCTGTGTGCTTTTCAAACGTGAAGTGTGTTTTATATTGGTTATTGTTAATAAAAATTTCAAATTGTAGAAGTTCAATGATCTCTAGTTGACTCTTTAAGTTTGTTGGAGTGATTTGAAGCCAGGTGTTTTCTAAAGTATGAATGCTTTTCTTTTCAGTTTATTACTTTTGGGTTGCTGTAAAAGTGAACAGCATTAATACAGAAGTTTTTTTACTCTCCTGTAACATTTGTTGCCCAGGCTGTCACTAAATCTATGTTTTTTGCCTTCTGTTTGGAGACAAATTTACAAATGGAAGAAAAATGAGTACTCTGTTTTCACCAGAGTTTTAAATTTTGATATTCTTGTACAAAAATGATGTTGACGTTAGTAGATCTAGTACTCTGTTTGCGCTCTGTAGAATTTTTGTCACTCTTGAACATACTGAGTGGTGGATGTTTTTCTCTCACCAGCCGCTGGAAAGTAATAGTAATAGAATCACAGGGTAAGAGGAGGAGGTCTGACTTCTGTTTCTGATGGACAGACTTTAGGCAGTGGGTCTCCTTCCTGATTGTAAAGTACGTTTGCATTCCTGATGATCTTGCTCAGAATCAACACCTTTAAAAATAATCACAGTCTTTGGGTGTGTATCTGACAAGAATTTACATTTTTTCTGGAGTGTAGTTGAAGATCTCTGCTTCTTGTTTCAATTCATGCGGGTACAACACCATCAGAGCAAAAGAGTAGTCATGTTGGTTTTTTTAAAATAAAGTGTTGAGTATGCTTTCTTGAGAATGGTAAACTGACCCAGTGATGGGAATGGGCCAGTATTCTATTTACTTGTGCGAATAAACATCTTCTCCCAAGGACGTGTCCTCCTGTTAGGATTGTGCTTTTGTTCCCATGTTCCAGTTGTTGATCATTGTTGATGTAAATATTGTTTTCCTTCCCTCCTCATATTTGTGTGGTCAAGAGGGTTGTGCTGACACCCTTCAGATTTTCACAGAATCTTAGTTTTGCTTACTTGTTGCCAAGAAAACTGTTGCTTGTTGTCTTGTTGGTTTTTTCCCTTTTGTAAAATTGATTTGACTAAAATTGGATTGGCGTTGGGTATTTCTTCTTTGATATTTGCTGTGTTTTGTTCTTTGTTGTGTGCAGTTAGTCCCTGTTAAACTTGGTCATGCTGTTCTCATTTGCTTCCGTACACAAACCCAAGATAATTGTTACTCTTTTAAGGAGGCAGAAAAATCAATCTCAACTCCATTTGAGAGTAGAACGCCTTTGACCCCATTCAGACTTTTAAGTGATAGAATATTGAAATATTGAGTTGTTTTTTGGGGGGGTATTGAATAACTCTTGTATGAGTTACTGCGTGACATTTTAAGAAAGCTGCACTATTCATCTTTGAAAATAAAATTGTTTGTCAAATACTTTTGATGCCGTTGATATTGTCTTGGAGGTTGTAGAATGAACACAGTTTTGCTGTGAATTTGAAGATGGAGCTGGCTTTTAGTTTTCCAGCGCTATACTTTTTTCCCAATAAATAAACTGTTACTCGTTATGTTTTTCTCTTATTCCAGTGCTGTGGACTCTGAAAATGGTTATGTGTATTGGAGAGGGGAAGGGGAGGTTTGTTTTGCTTTTTACTCCCATCTTGTCCATCTATGTACTGGTATGTTAAAAAAGTCTCTGAGTTGAAGGGAGAAATAGTGTATTCAAGTTTCTTGACTCGTCACTGCCGTACAAACTTCGGGCTCAAAGATGGACTAGTAATAGAAAAAACAGTTTTGATCATGATAGGCTCTGAGAATATTTGTGCTTTGAGCTACATTCTGGGCTACTCCTTAAAATTACAACTCTCAGTCCTCTGTCTTCATATTTGCCAACCTATGCATTCATTATTCATTTTTGTTGGGGAAAAAAGCACTTTACCAAGTGATTAAGAGACACTGAGCCCGACTTGGCATATCTGGATCCATTGCGGACAGTCTTAATCATCTTGTTGTTTTGCAGGAAGAATTCAACTATACATTCCATTTTAGATCAGATGCTTTGCTTTGAAACTAGCCCTGACCATACTGCAGAAAAGACTACTGAAATATTCCACAGCACAAAATCATGGTCCGTTTGAGCATTTCCCAGCAAAGGCACAAAATCAGAAGTCCTGTTGTGTTATAAGAAAAAGCACAATAACAAGGTGAAATTCCAAAATAAGAAATGTTAAATGTCTAAATATCGCCATTATAGTGCGTCTACTTATATTCGCATCGCTTTGTATGCTTGGAGGTGGGGTTGTGTAAATCCTATCCTACTTACTTGTTGACACCCATTTTTTTCTGCCGTAGTCATATATTTACCAATTACAATATTATGTTGAGGACATGTGTAGTCCTCCCTACATATGACTTCCCTCTGATCGTTTTTACAGTTTTGTCTGGGGGAAGGTTACTCACTGAATTTTTTAAACAGTTCCCAACCCCCCCCATCTCCTGTGACCATGCTAAACTTAACCAGTGTTTTTTTTAAGGAGCACCATTGTTCATTGTCTTTATTTACTCGTCAGTCGACCGGTCAGAAAACTATTTATTTTACACACTTAAACAGAATGGAAGAGTATCTGCTTTTGTCTGTTGGTTCTTTTGACCTCCCTGGAAAATATTTCCTCTCAGCCTGATGTCCTACGGTGGGACAGAATTTTGCCGAAAATCACCTTTTTTGTTATCAATAAAGTGGTTCTTATGGGGGGGGGGGGGGGGGGGGGGGGTGTTAGATCTATGCCCATTATGAACATTAGAATGACTATAGATTGAATAAATGGTGCTCAGTTTGTGTGTTTACTTTTCTCAATGAACTGAGGTCCCTTTTCTGTTCAGAGAGTTTTGGGACATTCTCTTTGAGACTTGGTTAAATCTCCAAACTGGGACATTTTTCTCTGTTGAGAGTGTTTTAAATATAAACTACATGAATTGTGACTGAAATCCGCCAACTTTGGTCTGCTTTTTAAAGCACAGTACAATGTATTTGTTGTTTGTTGTCTTTCAGACTGTCTTTAGTAAATTTGCCCAATCTTTGTGTTTGGGGTTGAAAGGGTTAGAAGAACATTAGGAATGGCCTCTATAACATGTCAAGTAGAATCAACAGGTATAAACATTTTACTGTTGCAGTTTAATTGAAGAAAACATGCTGCAATATTACTGTAATCATAGGTCATTTGTCATTGTGCCCATTATCATCGCAAGACCATTGCAGCATATCAGTAATCACATAGAGGGTAAATTGTATTTGTCTCTCCAACAAGACCTTTCTTGAAATGACTAATGGTTTGGATCTTATTGTAGTGGGCAAAATAATAACCAGTGCCTAATTTTCCTTCCAGACAAAATATTGTTGTACTGGTTTATTCCTTGTGAATTAAACCCATGGGACTGCCTAGTGCACAATTGTTTTAGTTATTAACATTTAAAGTCCCTATCAAGCTAACCATGCAGTGATCATCTATACAAAGTTTCACTGCTCAAGTGTTGGGGACCATGTTTTTTACCTTTGAAATGGCCCTTTACATTGTGTGCTCACTTCCCTCAGAGTGAAGGAGGCTCCTGGGTTTTGTAAAGGGTTGAATATATATATCGGTGAAACGTTTATAATTGGGCTTTGCTTTGATTAGCATTCTGTTTGTTTGGGTCAGTTTGAATAATGAGAAGACACTAACTGCCACTTGCGAAAAAGCAAAATAGACCAACAGAACCGAGATGGAAAGAAAAGTAAGACCTACCCCTACTGGTGGTGGGTTCTGAACTAACTACCCACTGATCTGTGTTTGCAAGTGGTCTGTCTAAAAGAAAAGGTTACAAGTCTAAGGCAGTCCTTGCTGTTCTTGGAACATCTTGAGGCTGTGAGCTAACAGATTGCCTTGTGCTGATATATAAATGTAACTACAGGGGAGTCTGCTTAAACCGAACCCGCTACATCGGAAAGTGGGAAAACTGAAAGAAAACAAAATCCCTGATCTGTCTCTTCTTCTATTCAAGCAATTTTTCTAAATCGAAAACCCGAATAAACTTAAGAAAATATGGCGGTTCCGTAAATTTTGGTTAAAGTAGACTCCACTATTTGTTGGTTTGATTGAACTGCTGAAGTTCTCCAAATTTTTTTCTACTCAACCCGGTGTCCTGATGGTGGACCAAGTCCCCTGCCTTTGAAAAAAATCTTTTATAGCTTTGTTCCTACTTAAGGGCATTAATCTTCAACAAATAAAGCAAAAACTTTTGTAGATACAGGGCTAAATGTGTTGAGATTCATGTCGGAAAAGGAATGTTTTTTCAGCTATGTTGCTGGTTTATTTTGTTCAGTCAAATTTTCATGTGTTTGTTTTGGATGTGCTGTTTATAACTTGTTGCATCTTGTGTTCTTCTGACAAGAATTTGCCTGGCTTATATCAAGGGAGACAGAAACATACTTGAATGACAAGCAACACACCAAATGGAAATACTGCAGCACATCGCAAACGCATATATTTACCTTCTTATTTCACTTTTGTTTTGCAGTTATAAAAAAAATCTTGGCAGTATGATTTGAATCTTTGCATCATATTATAATTTGCTTTAGATACTTTTAGTTAGCAGCCTTGTGATTCATATATCTGTTCCTTGCTACTTTTGTTACTTGAAGTGGACTTTTTGTAATTATCTTCTCGGAAAACCTGTATTTATATAATTCTTTTCTTAGGGTATTTATAAAACTATGTTTTTATAGGACTATTTTGTGACAATGTATTGTTTTCTTTAAGACTTTGTGAGAGATTTAATGTCTGCCTTTCAGTATTGGGGAGAGGACACAGAGCAATAGATCAGTTTGGAAAGGTTTGATTTCCTTTCCGCTTTCTTTTAAAGCTTTTCTGTAAAGATAAGATGTGCTGCCTGGAAGATTTTCACAGCAATGGGGTCCAGTCTTTTTTATATTTTTTTTTTGGCTATTGTCTTTGTTGTTGTTACTGTTGTTGTTGAACTTCTTGAGCTGACATAATGTACTATGACATTGTTGTGAACTGTCCTGCTTGCCTGTACAGAGATGTACTACACACCGTGTGTCTAAATACTGTCCTGCTGTGAAGCGTTTTTGCTGTTTGCCTCAAGTTCCTGTGGCTTATGTTGTTGCTCCAGTGATCGCTTTTCTGTGGGACCCCCAACTGATATTTTCTCCCTCAGTTAATGTGAACAACAGTGTTTTTGGACTGTACACTAATGCATGATGTGACAATATTTGTCAAGTTAACAGTTTGCCGCTCAGACATACTACGGTCGCTTCTATTCAAACTCTGACAAAGAATTATGTCTGTAGTATTTCAGGGTGGGGAATCTATGGACGGCTACATGGCAGAACTCATTATATACCAAAATTGTGTCTAAAGACGTGTTCCTTATTGACCTTTTACCTCCGAGCCACTTTTGCAAAATTAGTTTTCTTTGTGAAAAAACTTGTCTCAAATTGCCTCCACTGTGTTTGGAACCTTTGTTTCAATTTATCTGCACTTTTTGTGTGAATTCCAGTTCTTCAAGTTTCCATCAGTTCAAGATTTTGGGGTATTGTGGGTTTAGCCATGGAGCCATCATCTTTTCTGTTGCACTAATTTCTTTCTTTTCTAGACAAATAAAACTATTTATTTCAATATTTGAGAGTTTTTCTTACTTTTGTATTGTTATTGACCTATTTGGCACAGAAGTGTTCATGGGAACTGTCAAGAAAATAACGTGGTGATGAGGAGTCATTTTTTTTCTTTTTAACAGTTATGAACTGACAGGCCTTTGATTGGACAAAGCAAATGCCTGCCTGAAAGGCAAAGGGTCTTATGTTCTTGAAAGAAAAAACAGTATTGTAAGCAATATCAGCTATGTTATAGGATTCAAGAAATCAGAACTTGTGGTTGTCAAAAGGGACCAAGTGAGGGAATAAAGAAAAAGAAAATATATTTACATTATATATGTACTGATGTTTTCCTGGCCATATTTAGGGAAAGATCTTGTGGGTGTGTTTGTGTTTTAGTGCCTATAAAATGGCAGCTTGCACTACGGGGTGATTCCCGGAAAGCTGAAATCATTTCAGAATGTTATCGGGTCTGCTCGAGTAATGTATAGACTGTAAAGAACATAGAGTTGCTTTTATAAAGGGGGAAATTGCACTTTATGAATGCTGTCTGTTATTTTAAGTGTTGTAAAATCATGGTCAGGCCTGGAATTCTACAATTCCCTTTGTTAGTTCTGCCTTGCTTTTCGAAGCCATTTATTGTCAGTTGTGTCAATGTGGTTCCTTTTACACGAACGGAACCATGTACATGTAACTTTTCCTATTGCTTGATCTTGTTTTTTTCTCAAGCAAGCGGGTAATGTTCCTCTCATAGCACTTTAGTACAGATTCATTTAATTAAGAGAAGCAGACCTTGTTATTGGAAGTTGTGATCCATCCAAGCCTCATCGTTTCTTTCCTCAGTTCACCGTTTGACAGATTAGAAAGACTGTACTATGCCTCTGTCAATTTAGGAAAAAACCCACAGAATTAACCAGGAAAGCAAGGAGCTTAGAACTAACTTTTAATCTCCTTGCAGGAAAGTGAAAGTCGCCTAATAGTTTTCCGACTTTTCCATCTTTTTTTTCATGACGAAAAAGAAATTAGGCCTATACAAATATAACTGATCAAATTTCCTGTGGATTGTTGGAGACTCTTAGTCTCTCTAGTTTTTCTATCAGTTTTACTCTCTTCCCAGCTCTGAATGACCATTACTGTGTCAAATATGGTTTTTCTTTTACTTTTACTTGAACTAAACTAGGATTTCACTTCATTTGGTGTTACATAATTTAGTGCAGAGCCATCTTTGTTAGGCCAGAGAAAGCTTCCCGAGTTGTTGTTTTTTTTAGAAAGACGAACATCTGGACAGATGGAATGTAGAGGTCAAATATTAGGAACATATGTTTCACGACGCGGTGGAATCAGGCGCTTGTCAATTTTGGGGCATATGAAGTTATTGGTATCATCTTAAAGCTTGTCCGTTTGCCTTGCTTTTGGTGAAGATAATATCCATTTATCTTGAATACAAGTCAAGATATTGGCGATTGAAGGAGGTGGGGGTGGCCCACTTTCAGAGGTAAAATTAGTTTTAAAAATGGCCATCAAAGTTGACTTATTTCCTTAGTTTGAGAGTCCTAGGAAACTGAAAAAAAAAAAATTCTATAAAAATTCTCAAACCTGCGGAAAAATGCTACTTTCTTGACTTTCATTGTTTTGACAAGCGCCTGATTTCACCACGCTGCATCACATATTAGTATTCAGTGTTTTATTTTAGCTTTTTCATGATTCTTGAATATCCAGAAATATCCCACCTCTTTACTGCGTGTGTTGAGGGGGAAGAAAAAAACATCGAAGTAAAATATAGCAACTGCAAAAAGTAAAATGTATATTACAAACACCCCTCACTCTATAGAAACACATTAGACATGATGTAACAGACTGAAAATACAGGACACATCTGTTTATAGATTACAATAAGTTTAATTTTCAGTGGAAAACTCATGACATGAACAACGAAAGGTGAACAAGTAGAGTAACTATAAAAGACATTAACGTGCAAATAAATATACCATGTTTAGAAAATGTCATGGAATAAAGATGTAACCATAAAATGACCTAAAAAGTATGGAGAGTTCCTTGAGTTAATCAGCTTAAAGTAGTCAAAGAAAGAAACAATAATAAATTATTTTATCAGTAAAGGTACACAGTCTCTTGTCCAGCCATCTTGGGATCAGACTCTTGCCCCAGTTATGGACTGCAACAATAGAGAAATGTAATGTCGAAGACAAACCGGTCTACTGTCGTGAAAAAATGGTAACATCTGAACTCAAACTCAAATAGAGTAGGGGTAAACTGAATGATGGGAGTATTGCAGTTGTTATGTGAAGGTAGATACGTAGGCTTACTACTACTATTTTCATAGCAGAAAAAAGTTTGTTTCAGTATAGAGCTAACTATGGCAGCACAACTCAGATCCTTTTTTTTTTTTCTTCCGTAAATGATGCTTAGGCACTTTTGAAGGTGAAGGTAGATACATAGGCCTACTACTACTATTTTCATAGCAGAAAAAAGTTTGTTTCAGTATAGAGCTAACTATGGCAGCACAACTCAGATCCTTTTTTTTTTCCCCCCATAAATGATGCTTAGGCACTTTTGAAAGAGAAAAAAGAATTACACTAAAATATTGGGGGGGGGGGGGCAAATTAATTCTTTTTCGAGCTACAGGATTCAGAATGTTTGGCTTTGATAAGTGAACAATCTTTTTTTAGTTCAAGAAAAAGAGTTTTATGGCACTTGACTCTTCAACCTTAGCTAAATCTATACATATTATATTTGTGAAAGTTCGTCATTTTCACCGCCTAAAACTTCCGAACCACTTGACTTTCGAATGTGACAGAATTAATGATGGTTCAGAATCATTTAAAGGGTGTACAGTTTCATTGAGGAGCCTGAAGTCACTACAGTTTAATTTTAGTTTTTCATTAGTTTCGTTTAGATCTAATCTTGGGAAAGTCCGTCTTCTAAGATGCATTGTAAACAAGTGAGGTTTCCGTTTACTAGCCATGTGCACTGTTCCACACCTTTGAAATTCTGGAGTGTACAACCACAAAAAGGAATAGAGAGAGAATCAATCTATACATCTATTATATATTTAGCAACTTGGAAACACATGGCATGTGTCACTTTTCTCTCAACATTTATTGCTCCATTCCAGTACCAGTGACTTCAGTTGATGTTAAAGCACCGATCATTCCTTTCATCGAAAGTGGGCCCAGCTAGTTTATTATATTATCATATCATGACAAATGTAGGGACATACAATACATTGTACACTACTAGAATCTATACTAATACAAGAAAGGCATATCATATATAGTGATGCAGTTTACAAAAATGGTTTACCTTGAAATAATAAGCTCTGTTGTACTTGCCAGAATGTTAAACTTGACTGATTTCCATCTAGTTTACTGTGCTTACAACACCACAAAATGTATCTTCTACACGGCTACACAGCCCTGATTAGTTCTAAAAGCATACTTCAATTTAAGGTTTTTAACATTTGAAGGGGTTTACACAAGAGCTGAGGCAAGTCATTGAGGAATCAAAATATATGTTTTATAAACAATTGTGCATAACACACCAAGGCAGTGGTAGAAGTTTTATCAAGCGAACAATTTCTACATAAAGTTGAAACATCTTGAACCCACGTCCACAGACTTTGATAACCAATTCATGCATAGATAGAAAAAAGGTGAAAACAAGTAGATCTAGATTAGATGTACATGTGTGGGTGTATGGCAATGCAAAAACAGATCTGCATCGCAATTTTTTTGCTTTTCTGGTGAATTTCAGGGGAGACCCCAAGCAATCATTAAGACTATTAATACAGGTGAAAACCGGAACAGTTCCCTCATTCTATGTGATTAAAAGGAAAAACCTGATGATAGTTCCGACAAGTCAGTGCACAATACATTGTGTGTCAAGTTTTTAAAAATGAAAAACGTAATATAAGTAAATCTGGGTCACACTGACTCTTTTCAAGATTTAACTGAATAGAAAATGCTCTTATATATACAGTCGAACTTGCCATGACGGCTACCTGTATAAAACGGCCATCTGTAGAAATGGCCACTTTCCATTCCCCCCTTGTGTTTTTTCTACAATGTATATAATTTAACTGTGTAAAACGGTCACCTGTCCAACGCGGCCACCTTATTTTATCAACCTACGGTCAAATTTACCTGCCTCAGATGGCCAGGCATGATCACTCATCACCCGATGCTTTGCCATGAATTTTGAATCCGCCCCTCACACACTGGGGACCGGCCGTCATAATCCATTCACATGTCGTTATTGTTAGTCCCTCCAATGAATGTTTACCCAAGTTAACCAATGGGTAACAATACATTTTCAACTGCTGGTGAAGGAAGCTTATGATCTGTCACAACCTGTACGCTCCGCCCACAACTCAAGCACAAATCGTATGTGAGGTGACTGGTCACCGTTTTGTTTACCTAATCTGTAACAAAGTAACAATGGACGTTGACGTGCACTTTCGACAGAAGCGTCACTCGTTTTCTGAGTGGTGGCGACCCATGTGTTTGTTTTACCATGGGACTCGGTCTTTTTTTCACATAATATTTCGTTTATTTTACCCTTGCACAAATTCAGCAACAAAAAAAAGCTTACCGAAAGACAAAACAACAAAACAACAACAACAAAAAACCTTCTTACATCACCCACTCCCGTTTTTCAAAAGAAAACAAAAACCCTTTTGAACTAGCCTTACTCAAGTCCAAAGTTTTAGATCAGCTTCGGTTCGGACCTCGGAAGGGAATGGTTTGCTTTCTTCATTGTGATCCGTCCTGCCTAAGACGGCCACCTGTGTTATACTGCCACTTTTCTCCTCGACAATGGGTGGCCGTTTCACACAGGTTCGACTGTATAATATATAGGCCTATATATATATTACATATATATGTTTTTGTGTGTGTGCGTGTGTGTGAGTGTGCCTGTGTTTGCAATGTAGTATGAGTGTGTCTATGTGTCTTAGTGTGTGTCTGTGTGAGTCTGTGTGTGTGCTTCTGTGTGTCTGTGTGTGTGTGCACGAGTGTGAGTACATGCAGGTTAGGGATAATTTGAATGTACAAAATAACTGACATCAAATACATTATTACATTAACTTTCACATACAATCTGTGCTAAAATAGAGAAAAAAATTCTCATAATATCTTTCCAAACTGTCAAAGTCAAAGAATATTCCTTACAAATGTTTCTAGTAACCTATGGTTTAAGGCACACAAGATGCTTGGATTCCTGAGTTCTTTGACAATTGCATATTCTGCAAAAGTAATGTATAAGCACATGTAGTACAAATAATATAATCTTTTTGTATACATTACCGCAGCAGTAAAGTAAAGGTCAGATTGCAGGGAGGAATGTTTGCTATAGTGATTTTACTTTCAAATAAAAATTTAGAGGCTTCAACAAAGAAGGGAACAACCCCCCCCCCCCCCCCCCCACAATTTCCTTCGTCAATTTTTTGGTAGTTGTTTGTTTTAGTTTAAGTAAACAGAAATTTCATACATCAGATAAACACAACAATGATCATTTAATACATAGAAGGAGCAAGACTGACACAAATAATGATGGGACAGTAAAGAAATAGGAACTACCAGTGGAGCTTTCAATCTCCGTATAGAATTTTGAGTAATAGAAATGATTTGGGATTAGCGGAGCACCCTACAGTACTTGATGCATTTGAAGTGATTATATTGAAGGTGGAACGAGTGACCATTCCTAATATTATAAGAGCCTACTTTTAATGCCCTTAAAAGGAAGAGAAAAATCTAGACTTAACTCAGGTTCACACCTCCAGTTTTCATAGGAAAGTTTAAAAGTAAAAGCAAAGGTGCCACAGCTATCATTTTATCACATTTAATAATAATAATATTAGATAGCATTTGTATAGTGCATATCCCCGCTCAACAGCAGGCTCTATGCGCTTTACACTATATTATTACCCCAGCAGACCATAGAACACTCCGAAACATTCTCAGCTTACATTTGTAACACAATTTCACCAGTGTTAGTGGTGTAGCTGTGAGGTGCTTTGCCATCGCATGCATGAGACCCAAGTTCGATTCCCAAGTTGGGAGAAATCTTTACCGGGCATCTCAATTTTTCTGCTGGTATGTTGTATCCCTCCCAGCATGGGTAGGCCCTGACAGGTAGGGGTGAAGCCTACCTCTTAAAGTAATTGATCACAGTTGTGTCAATCCCCCCCCCCCCCCCCAACAATTTTTTGTCATTTTTTGTAGTTTATAGAAATGCTGCTAAACAATCACATTCAATCTGCTTAACTGAGTCCACCTAATAACTTGAGCAAAAATATAAAAATTTCAAAAAGTGGAATTTTTTAACACAAAACAAAACCCTGCTACGTTGAGGATATGAAAAAAGTAACAAGCATTATCATCTTACCAACAACTAGAAAGCTGAATGAAACAAAGCAATTGTATTATCATTGTAATGATTTTGGATTACCAGAGTGGTCACATGAGTGGGTGACATTCAAATTCAAGAGAGTTTGGTCAGTCCTGAAAGGGAGGTCTTTTGTTTTGTGTTAGTAGAGGTTTTACGGCGCTCGCAAATGCATAAGGTCTTATGAGCGAAAAGGGGTGGATGTCAACAGAGAAGTCCTTACAGGGAATCAGATACTCTGCTCACCTCTCTAGCTTCAACAGCACAAAGTCAGCTAAACTCAACAGCACAGAGATGGAAACAGACAAGACAAGGAGTCACTGTGCTATTATATTCTGAGAGAGAATGGGAAAGAGAAAAATATTATTTTTTTTAATTAATTAGGACAACATTTGGAAAGACAGGCACCCTCATAAATGCAAAATCTTGTTTTAGGAATAATAAAAAAAAACCTCCTCTAACAACAATAAATTTACTGCATCAATCCAAGGGTTAATTTGAAACTCACTGCACTGCAAAAAAAACAAAAATGCAGGACAAATTTATGCTCTCTAGGTTAACGTGAACACTCCAAAAAGAAATTCATGCAAGCAAAAAAAGCGTGAATGGTAAAAAATTTGTCTTAATAAATAATACTAAAATTTGCAGAATTAAAATAATCAGTATAGTATATGAAAATTGTGCGTGTGCTAATCATGGCATGATGAAAAAGAGAAACTAGGGATTTCTATTTTACAAATTCAGTGACAACAAAAAAACCTTTGCAGATCAATTATGTTCGCCCAAAAGAAAGTATACAGAAGGAATATGTACAGATAACTAAATCTGTACCAGTTTCATTCAATACCTCTTTATTAAAATATTTCTAAAGTGAGTTAAGCTCCTCACATGAAAAAATAATTAGTCACAACCACATGAGAAATTCTAAACTTGGGACTTTGTCCACTGTAACCTTTTCACCACCAACACCAATGTTTATTTGCTACTCTTGAGTCCTCAACCAACGGACCGCAGCACACAGCCAAGAGTTCTCAAATTGTACTTTTCTGTCAGTGCGTCAAACTCATGCCTCAGCTTGTGATGGTGCACCTACACACTGCCATAAGCCGACAAAACACCTTATTTCATTTTGACACCTACATTTTTTTATTTGCTAAATTGAAAGCCTGATCAGTTACCCTACTTGTGTGAAAAAATATCAAAGTGAAACTAAGACTAGTTTTTTTAATAAATTCTCATTCAAATTTCCAAACGCTATTTTTAATGGCAAAGCTGACAAAAAACTTTGTTTTCTCAAAACTGCTGTGAAATAAAAGAGAAAAAGTGTTTCGTCAGCTTGTGGCAGAAAAGATGACCAAGGGAGCTGAGGTGCATGGCTTCTATAATAAGCACTGGGGGGCCAGGGATTACAAAGGTTAAGCCCCTACTTAGTAATATGAGGTGCACACTGCCAATCAAATTCATTTAATTCAGACAGTACCAGCTAGGTTTTCCAACATGGAGAGGAAAAACTACTATTCCGGCACAGTACAACCAATTTGATGAGTGGCTTTAAAAAACAAATAACCATGTGGTTTTGAAGGTCACATTCAAATTTATTCTAATTCGGTCAAACTGTGCCAAAATAGTAGCTTGAGTAAGTGTTTACCATGCTCGCAATTGCATACGGTCATATGAGCGTGCGTGATACAGTAAACATTTTTAGTTTTGTAGGAATTAATTTTGAAGTTTGCCTTGGTGGTAGCCGAAGCCTACTTTGATTGATTTTGGACCACCAAGGGATCTTTAATGAGCGCAACTTTCACAAGGCACCTCTGACTCAGAGATTTTTCATCCTTATCCAAGGACACTAGGTGTCAGATCTTATCTACCCTAAAACAGTAAGATCAGGGGTGTGGTTGAAAGACAGCAGTGAGAAGGAGCCATGGAGTAGCAGTAGAAGGGCTGCAGAAAAGAGTCAAGAGCCCAGAGGAAGGGGGCAGAGAAGGATGGGGGCAGAAAGTGGAGAGGAAAGCAGACATCAGGTTTGGAACCCGGGACCTATTGAATGAGAGGCTAACACTGTAACCTCTTGACCACGAGAGCCTTCAATCAAATGAATCTGACAGGTAGTGGGCACTCAGTTTTAGATAGGCTGCACCCTAACAAAAGGGGAACTACTCCACCAAAATAACATTGTCACGGTACCCAGGCTCTACCCCATTGGCAAAACTTTCTTCAAATTCCATAACCAATTGGAATACATGTATTGACTACAGTTTTAGTTTTTGTAAGAATTTTATGGTTTTACAGCACATGCAACATGACACGGTCATAAAAGTACGGAAGATAAGAGTTTTACAAGACAGTAGTAAACACAAAAATGAAAGAGGAGAGATCAGGACAATAGATGTTCGATAAAGGAAAGAAGGAGCAAACTACACTAGAGCACCCACTAACCACCCGCCAACAACAGTGTCATCTCTAAATTAATTGAAATTGTAACCTAGCCTGGGCAATACCTATCACCATTGTACAGATATTATCTTCATACAGCCCAAAAATCTCCCCCCCCCCCCCCCCCCCCCCCATTTTCATCATGATCAAAATTCTGAAATCTCAGAAATTGAAAAAAAAAAAATGGATCTCAGTAAAACAAAAACGAGAGGAATTTCATTTTCTGTAGATTGTAAAGACCCAATTTTTAAAATTCTCAACAAGTTGAATATATAACAGAAATCAGCCACCAGTAAAGTAACAATAAAACAGAAATGTTAACACGTCATGGGTCTATCAAGGAGATGGAAAAAGCTAACAAAGTAAAAGATTGGAAATATCAATGTTATACAATAAGCAGAATAAAAATTGGAGGATAAATCACAGTGTAAATAAAGGGAGGCACAGCAAATTCACACAAAAGAAAACACAACTTTGAAACCACACGGTTCCTACAATGTATACAGTACACATGTGCAACAGTTAAAAGGTTGACTGACTTTGCCAGTACATTCAGTATAACGTCCTTTCAGACGCTAATAGGTTATTTCAAAAGCAGAGTGCTTTGCAAAGAGGAAAGACAACAAGTGAATAACAAAAAAAAAGGAAAGAAGAAATCAGTATTCATCTCAGTCAGACAGAAATCGTATGATTATTTTCTCAACACCACAAGTATCTGCAGAGTCTTGACTACTAGGTAAAAAAAATGCACAAAAAAAACCCAAAACAACAAACGCAACCCCCCCCCCCCCCAAAAAAAAAAAAAAAAGCAAAAAAAAATTCTTTGCTTGAGATGACCTATAAACTAACCCCTGACATCTCATGCCGAGGATAATCAAGCTGATTAAAACAGAGATATCTGTCATCATGGATGCTATACAACAAAACTGATATATTGTACCGATACTAAACACACAGTCCAAGAGAAACACACATTTTGTCCCTGGGGTATTTTTGTGTCTAGCTCTTGTGATAGAATGTACAATGCCTGATCTTCAACGATGAAAAGAAATGTTCAGTGCGTTTAAAGTACTGATTAACAAATAATGCAACCTTTGTCTTTGCTGCATTAGCATATGATTCAGTGCTTCCTGCCATAAATACAACCTTAAGCATAGACTTGGGCCACACTTGACATAGAATATGCAGAAATTAACTGTTTGTCCCCACATACAAGAAAGTCACATTTTACGAGGGGGGGTTCAATAAGTCTTTGGTCTGGGTATGAAGGAATCTTGGTACAGTCAAGAAATTTCCCCAGCCTATAGACAATTTCTTTGAAACACACCATGCAAATTTATGGGAAAATCCGACAGTCATAAGGCACTACTCTGCGTGTTCAATGAAATCATGCACAAAAACGTTTGGTTTTTCTTTGATGAAGCTGTGCCGTGGAGCCTGTTGAATATCGCTCAGTCATCAAGTTTTTACACATGCAAGGAAAATCCCCTTCGGACATTTTTCAGGAAATGGTCCAAGTTTATTGTGACAAATGTCCTTGTTATAATACTGTGGCATACTGGGTAAGAAAATTCAAATCTGGATTCATGTCAGTGATGGATGAAGATCGTGAAGGGCACCTATCCTTTATGGTAACTGAAGAGAATGTATCCATAGTGAAGAAACTGATTTTACAAGACTGACTTATAACTGTTGAACAGCTCTCGAGTGAAACGAGAATCAGTGTAGGGTCAATTCAAACGATTCTCCATGACCATCTTAACATAAATAAGGTGTGTGCGCGGGGGGTACCCTACCTTCTGACAAATGAGCAAAAGAAGCAGAGGATTGAGTCCTGCAAAACTCCTTTGAATTGAGTCAAATGACACAAATTTCTTTTAAAATATGGTGACTATTGATGAAACACGGATTTATCATTTTGATCCAGAACAAAAAAATATCTTCCATGCAATGGAAAACCCATTTGCCGAGAAAGTTACAAAGCTCTATATTTATTCCTTCACATTTAAACAAAAGACTTCTTGAACCCCCCCCCCTACAGAGATCATAAACAATTTTCTGAAAAGGAAACCACTAAAAAGAATATTTGTCTGCTAAGCATAATCTGGCATATACCATTCTAAAAAAAATGATGTATGACGTATGATAGAGTCTAATATTGAGCAGTTGATGTTAAAAGACAAAGTGATTGCAAAATATTGAGAGAAAAAGGTAAAGCTTCATTAAAAGAGAAAGAATAAGGTGGTGAAAAGATAAATGAAAAATATATTGGTACAAGTTACAAAGTTTATAATTGCACAGTAATTGGATACTAATATTTTGGTATAAAATTAAGAATCAATCATCCTTACCAATATAGCAACAAAGGTACCCTTTGACATTGTGTAAAAAAATTTTTCATTGAGCTCTCGACAACAATTTCTGTTTTCTCTCCAGTAAAATTATATAAGGTACTTTGCAGATACCAGCTTTGCAATTTTCAGCAACAATATATGTCGCAACATGGTGGAAACAGGCACCCATCAATTTTTGGGCATATGAAGATATTGGTACAATCTTAAAGCTTGTCCATTTGCCTTGCTTTTGATGTAAAAAATACCCTCCTATCTATCTTGAATAGAAGTCAAAATATTTGCAATTGAAGGAGGTGGGTGTCATAAAAAAAATATGAGGGAAAATGCCCACCAAAGTTTGGCAATTTGCAAAGCTTGAGAGTCTTTGGAAACTGCAGATTTACATTTTTGTGTGTCTTCGATGAACATTTTTCAGTAAAATTCACATGAAATATGTATTTAATAGGAAATTAAAAAGCGTTGAGCAAAAACAAATATTCAATAAAAATTGTCGAACAGGGGGAAAAAATGTTGGTTTCTCCGATTTCATTATTTTGATGAGCGCCTGATTACACCATGATGCCACACATAAAATGAACAGGAGAGTGATTATTACAACTACTCAATAAAAATTAGGTCTTCAGGTCACAAGAAGAGGATTGTAAGAAGATAAGATAAATAATTGTCGATAAGCTTCAGCATACGTTGTCTCGTGAATCAGCAGACAGGAACCAACAATACTCGCCATTAGGAGTGACACTAACCAACAGTGCAAGTTATAACTAGACATAAACTAACGATACAAGTTACAAATAGACATAAACCAAAAATACAAGTTATGACTAGACATAAACCAACAATACAAGTCATAACTCTAAACATAAACCAACAAGGCAAATCCTGACATAAACCAACAATACAAATCCTGACATAAACCAACAATACAAATCCTGACATAAACCAACAATACAAATCGTAACTACCCATAAACTAACAGTATAAGTCATGACTAGACACAAACCAACAATACAAGAAATAATATAAACAAACAATACAGATCATAACTACACATAAACCAACAAGTCATGGCATATACCAACAATACAAATCATAACTACACATAAACTAACAATACAAGTCATTACTGGACATAAACTAATCATACAATTCGTGGCAGAAACCAGCAATACAATTCACAACATAAATCAGAAATAAAAGTCAAAACTAGACTTAAACCAACAGTCATGGCATAAACCAACAATACAATTCATAAAATAAACCAACAATGGAAGAAAGCCATAAATAAACATAAACCAACAATACAATGACTATAGTGTGGTGACAAATTCGTGGTGCAACTTATCCTCAAATATTTCTTTAACAGGAGAATCAATGTCATCCATACTTTGCACAGCAGTTTGTATCAATTTGTCTCAACTTAAACATACTTTTCCACAACAACTGAGTTTAGATTGAAAAACTTTTCTGCATAAATTTCTTTAATATACTATAAATTTTCCTCACACAGAAAATGAAAGTGTTCACAGCACTCCCCGCTGCTCACAATGATTTTGCATACGAACATGGCCTATGTCACAGCTCACCAATGGCCCTTATTATTGGCAGAACTTGTTACAAGAAATTAATTTTATTGTGAAAATATTTTTTTGCACTAAAGGTTGTTAAAACATGCGTTCAACAAAGATAGTGTCATGATAAAAAAAAAATGACAGACTTGCATTGAAAAAAGACACATTGCCCCAGCTGTAAACCTTGTAAAATCTGTGGAAAGTTACCACATGGATTTTAAAAATTAAAGTCTATTAAGGAGTTTTCTAGAATACAGCTAAAGGGTGTTTACAAAAATATTGATCTGTTAAGATGATACAAGTCAATGTGCAAAAGCAGGAGAGTTTATGTTCCCATAGTTTAGGAAATATTTAACAATAAGTTCGGAAACAAATTTTTGAGCGACTATAGTGACAAAATCCAACAAAAGATGTCGTTTTTTAACTGGGGAAATAAATTGAACTTAATGACTTAAACTATAATATAATCAAACATGAATTATTGACAAAAATAAATGATACAAATTATAACTATTACTTGGTCACTTTTGTCTGTCCGCATTAAATAATTCTAGCTCATTTATTAATTCACCAATGCGCACAATTTTGCATGACACTCTTGTAGGCCAGTAACCAAACAAAAAATGTTGTCTTTTAAAATTCTTGATCTATTAATTTTAAGAAATGTTAATTGATCCCTTTATCAAAACCAACCTTTGGGTGCATACAGATCATTGCAAAAAACGATTTGAGGTAAACTAGACTAAACATCTTTCATTTTGAGACAGAGACACTCTCAGTGTGAGCAAGTTGATTTCCTTCCAAGACTGTCTACACATCTCAATATGAACCTCGAAAAGTACTCACTTGTCAATTGGACCATGCTTTAAAGCATGAGAGTGAAAAAAATAGGTCAACCTTTTAATGCTTAGGGTGTATGCTGTAAATCTACCATTATTTTTTAAAATCCCCTTTAAGCTAACATCAAAAGAAATACGTCGGCACCTAAGTTTGCTGTGACCTTCATTGATGGGCTCTTAGATTGTGTTGGTCATCCAACTTTTAGACTGGCATGCAAAGACCTGAGATGATTAAACAGAGCAGTTTGTCATTCTCCCCTTTTATTACAGACAGACGAAAGTGAACAAGCTATAGTGACTTATACCAACGACACAAGTAAAAAATTAGAAACAACATTGGCAGAGTGCCAGCTATATCCACGTTCAAGGACTTCATACAGACAATGAAACCCACAGATATAAAAAAAATTCATCGACATTAAGGGATACAGGCTAGGGTGAATGAAACAGGCCCTGTTATAGCCGCTACCAAAATACAGAGAAATGCACATACTACATCTTTTCAGGAAAAACCATTACTGTCGTGAGGAAAATGTGTTTTCCAAATAAAATCATAGACACTTTTTTCTCCTCCTTTTCTCCCAATATTTGTTCTAATGTCTAAATAATTTTACAGCATTGATCTGTCTGGCCTCATTTGGCATTTGACTAGCCAGAAACATGTCTTTCACCCATATATATATATGCAAATTTAGGCAGTGTACACACACAACTTTGACTTCGACAACTTAAGAGCCCCCAAACCCTCCAACGATGCGCTGCTGGAAGTCCACAGTGAGATGTACGTGGTCCAGGCCTCTCAACGTCCGCAGATAATCAAAACTGTTCTTGGTGTCCTGGTCCACAATGTTGAGCCTGTGGACAACCACAAAGATAGAGCTGAGAGAGACTTTTCGGTTGTAGTTTCAGTGACAATTTTACGGCACTTGCAACACAGTTAGGTCACACAAGCGTCGAAGATTAGAGGTGGTACTAGATACTAACCTACAAATAAAAGGAGGAGAGTTTGATAGGCAAACCACACCTGTCAACTACCCACAAGGCTACTTAAAGAGAAGAAATCAAAAGATGATATAACTGGCTAAAACAGCATCTATATGTAGATAACTAGCGCCGTTATTTTAAAAAATATTAATGGTTTATGGAAAAGTCAGGAACATTCAACTTGAGAATTATTGAGGATAATATAAAATAGGAAACCTATGGAAGATGACAAAAAGTTGGCATCAAAGGAGGGAAAGATTGTAAGTAGGGCCAATAGTAAATGTTTACCACCTCAATAGACACTCTTTAGATCAATAAAGGAAGCACAAAAGAAGACATGAAGCGATGGGCAGTACTAAATGATG
>NW_004797288.1:2513633-2526133 GCF_000002075.1 Aplysia californica | reverse complement strand
TGCACTGACTCTGACTGAAAAAAGTGAAAAATCCATCTGCTTGGAAAAATGTCAAACAGTAAAAGACAAACTTTTTTAGACACAACAATAGACCAACCTTTTTATTGACCAAAAAAAAAAAAAGCCAGAAAATATATATATACAAACAGAGCACGTAAAACACTTTTTACAAACAGCAAAAGTCAAAATTTTACAAACAGAAAAACAAATTAGAAAATAATTTCAAACAACAAATGTCATACATTTTTGCAACCTGCGAAAGTAAACATTTAATTTTTATAAACATTAAAAGTGAAACCTTTTTCCCAAAGAGCAGAAGTCAAACATTTGTAAAATCATAAAATGTAAAACTTTTTACATATATTGAATGCCAAACATTTGAATAAACATAAAAAGTTAAACATTTCCACTCACCAAAGCCACCGTTCCTTTCCTCACAACGGCTGCCTCCTGCAAGAATTCCTCCCGAGCCACCTCTTCCTTTAAGGTCAAGGCCTTGAGGTAGCGGTCAGCGACATCATCAGGGATCTCAATTCTTCCCATCTGGAAGAATTTTACATCCACCCAAAGGCCTTTCTGCTTGTCAGCATCACAGCGGCTCAGGGGTATGCAGTTGGATGGGCAAGCTGTAGGCAAGAAAACAGTGGTCACTTTTAGTCAGTCCAGTCCAGTAGATTGAGTAAAGAGAAGGGCATCGACACCGTAATGATCGTTTAGGGTGGGGAAGAAACAAAAGAGACAGACTAAAATAATAGAGGGAGAGTAGAAAAGAACATCCTACCAGTGACATACTCTGATCTACGGCACAACATCACTGACACATGCAAGCGCGCGCACACACACATACAGACATACACACTCACACACACATGAAATTGAGTGCTTCGAGGATAAATTCAAGAGTTCGTTTAAGACATGACACATAGCATCAAAAGGCCCAAATAATAGTTCAATGAACAGACAGGAGGAGTATAAAACCCAAATTCAAACACAAAGTAGTAGGCAGGTTGGACCCTCTGGCTGGGATGTATTTGTACTCCTATAACACTGATTAATCTAATATGGACATCATATCCTTTGACACAATATCTGACCTCACCCTTTCAAAAATCTAGAATATTTTCTTAATTTGCAGTCAAACTTTCCCCAGTCTATAAAAGATTGTGTGCGGATAATGTAATTGTGAACCGGAAAAAACTCTTCAGACTGAGTAAAAGAACATGATGCAAACTTGACCATGCTTGACAGCTCAAAGTAAGTTCCAAAAGATCTTCATAGCAACAAACACTTTGCCATGTTTGTTGTCCTTCCCTTGTTGCCAATGGTATCTTTAGTTCTGTGCTTAAGATCTTCATCACTGCACGCAGAAGAAAAGAGTTGGGTTCTTGAGTGGGGGACTTTTACACGCATATCTTCGTCTGTCTTCAGGGATGTGATAGCCCACTCAGCCTGAGTTACCCCTGACAGTCCAGGTTGAGGCAGTCTGCCTCTAGATGATCTAAACTATGCTGATTTGGGCATAATAATTTACAGTTTTAAAGAATTAATTAACCATTCCCTGTCAACCACATTATTCTGATAAATCTAAGAATATCTGTAGCCTATCATAGAACTTACCATAAACCCAGGACTTGCAGTCTTGTTGGCAACATTTACCCCCTAGTCTCTCCCTCACAACTGTGAAGAGGGCGGCTTCCACATTGCGTCGGTCTTGAATGTACTGAAGGGTGGAGTACTTAGGGGCCTCAATCTATAAACAGAAGATATCAGGAAAACCATGTTCTGTATGTCTAAAATGCTGCTCAGGCACTGATAAATTTTATCATGATCGCATTCAATTTACTCAAGAAGTTCATCATTTTGTCAAGTCTATTATTTCTCTCTCATCTTCCTATGACACTTTTAGTTGCTATTATATTATATATCATAGCTTTGACTTATTATGAATACATATTTCGAAATTTTTTTAAAATGGTAATTTTTATCATCTTGGTTACTCTGTCAGCGACCCATCATTCTCATACCACTTAAAAAAGACAGGACTATTAATTCAAGAACAACTTTATTGAGACTCATATATGAGAGTATCAACCTTAAAATTCTAAGTGTCAAGCCATACTCACTTTCAAAGCTGCAACAGCACTAGATTTGATGGTAGGCTCATAGACCAAATCATAAAACTTGTGTAGAATAGGCAGGTCTTCTTTCCGTAAGAAATATTGAAAATATATTTTGATTTCAATCTGGAATAGAATGGGGGAAAAAAGACTCAAGGTGTCAGTGGGTCAATGCACCCAAGCTGAACATAATTATCACATGGTGTCTCCTTTATCCCTACAAAGACAAGTAATACACAACAAAATGAAAAACAACAACCCAGTACTTCATTACACTGATTGAGGTATACTGCTCAAAAGGATTATGAAAAAAGGATTTCTGAGTTAATTGCAGAAAGCTTCTTTAGTAGAACAGAACTTCTCATTTCCCCCTTGGTGTTTAAAAAAAAATAATAACACTGCTGTCCAAGATATCCAACTATGTAAGACAATCACTTTTTTTCTCGATAACAGGTGGTTTTCTTGGACAATTACGGCAGTATATTCTAAAAAACTTACCAAATGCTGACATGACAAAAAAAACAAACAGCCAAAAGGTTAATAAAACATAGATTCAAGACCAAAATATTTGGGTTATTCACAGCGAAGTAAAGCTTCTTTTAATGTGTAATATTCACCTCCAGCTTGTCCTTTGTGAAAATATCAAGTGTGAGGGACACATGTTGCGCGCTGGCGGGAAAAATCTTGAACTCATAGTCGGGGCCAACCATGTGTCTCCCCACACCATACACCTTCTCGGTATTCACTGTGCCCGTGCTCTTTTGTTTCTTGAAGCCATACTGAGATCAAACAAATATTGTTTGTTTTGTTTTAGTTACTTAGACGTACAAGCAGAAAGAGAGGGAAAAAGGGAAGAGAGGAGAGAGGAGAGAGAGAGAGAGAGAGAGAGAGAGAGAGAGAGATAGAGAGAGAGAGAGAGAGAGAGGGGAGAGAGAGAGAGAGAGAGAGAGAGAGAGAGAGAGAGAGAGAGAGAGAGAGGGGAGAGGAGAGAGAGAGAAACAAAGACTATTCATATATCCTATAATCAGGGGCGGCTCGTGGGGCTAAAAAGTGGGCCTGCACAATTAATTAAGCTATCACAGGCTGAAGATAGTCAAGGGCATAGTAAATGGGATGGTGTATAGTTTTAGGATCTTTTGGTTGGTGAGGGAGGAGTTCGTGCTTTTATTTTTTTCCTTTTATTTGTCGCTTTGATTTCTAGAACTAAATCTCTTTGTTAGCTAAACATTCTGCATTAGAATAGAACACTCAAGTAATAACTTTCACCACTCCACAACAAAACCAATCAAAGACACAAATCATAAGACGGTGACTTGAGTATGTTACGTTCACCTCACTCAGGTTCACGGTCACAGAGTCACTTAAAATAGCCTAGTGGCAAGACAATGAACCAATCAGAATTCACTTGAGCACTCTGCTGGATTGCTCCGGGACTCACATAATTTTGGCATAGAATAGTGTACAGTATATATGGCGTTTATTTTTAGACTGCCTACTGTGGGCTATGTTTCGACTCTATTCGGCAGGAGCACATTGAGATGTGCCGACTTATTAATATTAATGTACCGCCAAACTCCCTACGAGTGTCGTCATCGCTTGGGTTATCCCAAAGAGCGAATTATAGGTCAGATTACCACTGTTGAATCTCCTATTATGTTTAGTTAGAGCGCCAGCTATAAGGCCCTTGTTTTGATATATTCGACTAGCGTTTGTTTCTGGCATCTTTTATTTTATTATTGTGGGTGCTTTACGTAAAAGAACAATAAAAAATTTGGGGTGGCACTGCACGACCGTGCTCTATGGACAAACCACGCCTGCCTATAATACGAAGAGACAACATTTAAAACAGAAAGTTAAGTAAAACACAATGTTCTTAAAATTTTTCATGGATATATATGTCAAAGTTAGTTTACCTCATAATATTCTAATCCACTAAAGCTCATCGGCACAAGGATGCATGTCAGCAGAACACCAATTCCAAGGACAATCAAGCCCAGGGATAAACAACACTTTGAACCATCCTCCATTTTCACAGCTTGAAGACAACTAGAGCCTGGCTCTAATTACCAGTCACTAAAACTTCTCTGAAATAAAGAGAACAAAAAAAATTATATAAGTACACTGATCTTACTATGGGAGTGCATGGCGCAAGTACTCGAATCAACTTCAGTACTCAAATATTTAATCCTTGTAAGTATACTTGCTTGAGTAGTTTTTGAATACTCAAGTACTTGCTTCAGTCCAAAACCTCTGAGTACTGGGGTAATAATATTACTAAACTATATTTTTTAAATTCATTTTTTCACCTAATCACTTATAGGGCTTTTAGTAGAAAACCACAATTTTACCTCTCCACAAAATGTTGATACATCGGCTGTCGATATTGATCTAAGTGGATTATACTGTATATAGTTATAGGCCTCTAATATACACATTTGACAAAATTATGCATCTTGATTTGCATACATAAATACCCATACATTTAGGCATTATATATAAAGACACATACATAGATCTATATATACAGGCAAACACACACACAATCTGTAATGACACAAAATAATTTTTTGTGATTTAAGTATATATATATAGGCCTAGGCCTACAACTTCGTCGATGAGATCCACTTCCATACACTCTTTTTCTCATGCTGCCATTGTTATTTTAAAAATCGTGTGGTCTTGTACAGACAGGCAAGGCTTGACTTCTTTGTACTGTTCTTATTTAAATTAGATTAGCCTAATTATTAGCATTTTAAAAAATTTGGACTTGCATTTTACGTCTCTTGATTTAGAATAGTATATATAGATCTAGATCTATATCTTTTTTGGACTTGTGATTTCTGTACACTCAATCATAAGACGTTTAAATTTAAGAGCCTAGGCTAAGCTATCTAGATCTAGCCTTATTTAATTATATAGGCTACAGACCCTGCTGGCTGGATGATGAGCCTCACCTCGCGTCACTCGCACTCATTCATTCATGGCCTCATTCATTGTCATTGATTATAACTCTGACTCTGAAGAACTTGGTTTTTCTAAAAATCTAGGCCCTAGATCTCTAGTCTCCCTATCTATTGCAACAGAACTCTACTAAAATTCCAACATTTTGTATTGTGCAAGCAGATTGGACAAAGCCAAAAAAACAGGTAGATTCTAGATCTAGAATATAGATCTAGATATCTAGATCTAGATCTAGAATCTAGATTAATTCTAGTCTAGATATTTCTAGGCCTGAAGTAAAAGTGAGGCAAGTAAACAAACATGAAGGATGCTCTTCCAGTACTGCTAACCCCAGGCCCAAGCCAGCCAAGACAAGTCCTGTTCTGCACCAATCCCCGCCCAAATATTTGCTAATAATCACATAGATCTAGTATAGTTACAACAACAATTGTGGCAGCGAACAGAACAATTCTTTTAACCAGTCGCTTGAAAATATAAATCCAAAGCCTTGTACCTTTTTCGCCTCGTTCCTCGCAACAAAAACAAAAATAGACCAAGGCTACTGTTGGATCCAGAGCTCAGGGTCAGGCAGTTGCTTGGTCGGCTGTGTGTTTTGTGTAGGCCCTACAAGCGAGTACAAAATCAAAGAACCGAAGGCCATCCCAAAATAGAACACGGAATTTGTCAGCACCTATTCTTAGAAATAATCATTCTTATTAGGGTCACATTTAGTGTGAAACTAACATTCATCTATTTGCACGACTATTTGTAGTTTGAAGTAAAAGTAGACTCAAGACTGCCGACTGCGACTGCCGTTCGATCTGGCCACACAAACATCACATCGCCTCACCCCATCCCTTGCTCCATCAATCAAGTTGTAATAGATCTAGATCTATATCGAGATCTAGATCTACATGCCAGTGGCCAGTGAGTGTGAGTGATTTCAAATCCTGTCAGGTGAGCATGAATTCTTAATTCTTGGCTTTTTTGATGGAGGTAGATTAGCCGGCACGCCGATTAGCCTAGATCTCTAAGACTGAACCTAAATCTAGATTAGCCTAATACCAGATCTAGATCTAGATCTAGATCTAGGTTTTTAGATCTAGATTCTAGATCTAGATCTAGATGTAGTCTAGATATAGATCTAATATCTAGATCTACTATTTCTAGATCTAGTGGGGGGGGGGGGGGAGTGGAGGGATTTTTTTTCGAAGTGACTATTTCTCCGAACGTTCGGAGAAATAGTGCCGATCTTTATTTCTCTGAACGGTTTCTGGCTTCCGGTCTCGTGATTTTTTGCCTATTTATTGCGAGAGTTCGGCGCTAACTTTCATTCTGCCTCTGGTCTGGGAAGGAACACCGCATGGCAAGCCCGCCTTCAGACAACTGTCAGTTACGGCTCGTTTAGTTACACCCACCGCACACCCACCACCAACACACAAACTTATACACACACTAACTAAACATGATCAGTGGGCAACTTTTGAACATGATATTATGACGAGCTGAGCTGTGGATGGAGGGACAGTGTGAGTGACAGAGCAGGTGAAAGGAAGAATGTACGAGTGTATCCACAGGCGACAGCAACTACAAGGCGACGACACCGACTCCCCCTGGCCTGGTCCACAGCTCACGAACGAAAGGAATGTGGCTAAGGCAGTGTATTGCTAATACTAATATTATTGTCCATGGTTCGCAGGGTGCAAGGGAATGAGTGAGATTTTCTTTGTGTGTGCCTGGAGGGAGGGGGTGGGATGTGAAAATCATGCGGACGGGGATGAGCCGCGGGAGAGAACACGGGAATTCAATGAATTAGTGAAACTGAAAGAGAGGAACGACTCATGAGCCCTGGAGTGAATGGATCCTGTGTTTCTCTTTTTGTATACTTTGAACTGTTACTGAATAATGGCTGAAATAAAGCCCGACAAACAAACACACACACGCTCCTCACTCTCCACTTAAACACTTAATACTACCACACACAGACACACGCATATATGCATTCACACACACACACACACACACACGCACGCACACACACACACACACACACAGGAGCAAATTTTTAGGTCTACATCTGTTTCAATTTTCAAGAGCTAGTCTACAGATTTTTAGATGAATGTGAAAACGTGAAAAAGAAAGTAGAAAGGTTTCACAACCAAATGAAATCAAAATTAGAACAGCCCATAAACAACCACAAAAATTAACAAATAAGTCCGTGAGTCCACCTGTCCGAAGAAGATTGGCTGTTTTAACCCTAAATGTGCGTAATTTTAAAACAAAGTACAGGATATTACATGTAAATTATGGAATCACACACATTAAGGGGCCTGCCAGTGTCAGTAAGTACATGTAATCGGTTTTGGTGGAATGTACGCTCTAACATAAAACATTTAAATATATTTATATATGCATAAAGAGGATCCAGGTTTTCTTGAACAAGTGTCTGAGGAGGCTGCTGAGGATCAAATGGACAGACAGGATCACCAACGAGGAAGTATTAAAAAGAACCAAACAGAGCCCGGTCAGAGATGAGGTGGGAAGAAGACGTTGGCAATGGATTGGACACACTCTCAGGAAGTCAAGCAGCAGCATAACAAGAAAAGTGTTAGATTGGAACCCACAGGGTAAAAGATGAAGGGGAAGACCTCGTGGAATCTGGAGAAGAGTCATGGAAATGGATGTACAGAAAAGTGGGAAGACGTGGAGTGAAATCAAGCGACTAGCCCAGGATAGGGAAAGGTGGAGAGTGTTTGTTCGTGGCCTATATCCTGACCCAGGGTGAGAAAGGCAATGATGATGTTTCAATCAGACACTCTCATGCGAACACGCTCATATAAGACCTTTTACAGTTGTGAGTGCTGCAAAACACTTACCAAAAAAATTAATTAATTAATTAATTAAACACGCAAACGCACACATACAACAGTAACTGGATTGGGCCGTGAGGTCGCAGAAAGCAAGGCATTTCTAAAATGTGGGCCCATGAGCGTGTTTTGGTTACTGGGGCTCTGGGGAAAGTGTGTCATGAACTTTCCCCCAATTGTCTGGGCTGGCAGAGAACTAGCCCTCTCTAACAACAGTTTCCGCGGGCTCTTGTTTGTTTCTTTTTCCTTTTCTCAAGAAGAGTTTCATTAAATAAGGACCGTGGGAATGGGCTCATCCTTTGCTGAACCCTAAACACTTTTGATTGGCTGTTAGGTTACTATCGTTGTAAGCGGTGACTATACTGTGATTTGATAAATGAGCAAGCGTGTGTGTTCACCGCATGCAAGTAAAGGCGAAGGCGGAAGATTCTGAAACAGTTGTAACGACGGTTTCAACTGATTATCTTGTTTATTAAAAGAAACTTTCATTTACAGAGGGAAAGAGTTGGGGGGTGGGAGTGGGTGGGGCTTAAACCCTTTAGCCCTTCACTAAGCCCCGCCACTGCTGTGATGCAGTCTTCATTATTGGTGATTGTTTATCTCGTCTATTTGCTAAGACAGAGCCCAGAGCTAACGACAGCACGGGGGAGGGGGGGGGGGCATTTAGATGGAAGCGGTGGTATTTTTGCAGTGTGTGGATGGGTGAAATACTGCATTTTGGGATGGAAAGGTGATTGACAAGTTTAGTAGGTCGAGACAGCAAGTGACCAGATCTATGGTTATCAAACTTAACTGTCAACTAGACTAATGGTCAGACTGGTCTGATGGTAGACTGTCAAGTAGACCACAACATCACGGTAGACTATCATCAACTAAAAAAATTGTGGAAGAGGCTTAGAGCTGTACTTAATGACGGCTAAAAGACTGCTAGGCTAGCCATACTTAATGACGGCTAGGCTAGTTGTACTTAATAAGGATGGCTAGGCTGGCAAACAGCAAAAAATAGGCCTACTAAATTGTAAATCAGTTTTTATTTTGAAGTGCCTCAAGTACATGTATTTGTATTTGAAACGAGACCAAAAGGTGCCTTACTGACAGTGCATGTATTTTAAACCTGAATAATTACTAATGAGACCTGTGTACTCAACAGGTTTCGTTCAATAGGGCCTAACCTAGGTACGGCTAGACTGGACAGGTCCTGCTTGATCAAGACTAAAGACATATCATATGTAAATATAAAATAAGGTCAGCCAAACATTTTTTTCCATAAACCTTCAATTTACCAACATCTGTGGTGTGGCGGTTTGGGGCTTTGCTGTTGCTTGCAAAAAGTGAGTTCAATTCTTGAGAGAGGCGAATTTTTATAGAGTATCTCATTCTGTAGCTCTCACTGGCAAAATTGAGGGCAAGCGAGGCAGGGGTAGGCCCAGAACAACATACTTAGGGAACCTAAATAAATGGGTAACAGGGAAAGATCAGGGAAACGTAGCTTTTCTGGGAGCATCCGAGCAAAGGAATGAATGGAAAATCATGATCGCCGATGTCTGTCGCAGATCTGGCACTGGATGATGACGATGATGATGATGATGATGATGATGACGATGATCTCATTCTGTCTATTGGGACGTTGTTGTCACCTCAGCCTGGGGTGACCTTGACAGGCAGGGTCGAAGATCGCCTCCTAAATTATCTTGATGTGTGTGTGTGTGTGTGTTTGTGTGTGTGTATTTTGGGAGGGGGGGTGTAGAACATCTACATTAAATTACATTTTTAGTACTGTTCTAATTCTAACTGATGTCAACATCCATCTTATACAAGTGACATCAAATAAAAGCCTCACTTTCAGGAGCAAAGTCATTCTAAGAATCAACCTGTATGCGCAAATATTTACGGAAGTCTTTGCACAATGCTGCCTATGTGAAAAGGGGGGGGGGATGATCAGTGGATGGGCTAGCTTTTAAAAAAATAAGAAAATCAGATGCTTCGACCTCACAAGAGAAGCAACTAACTGTACCAATCGAAGACCACTTAGCGATTGACCCCCTCTGCAGAGCTCATGTGTGTGCTCGCCACCCTTCGCCCCCATCACCTCCACCCCTCTTTCCTGTTGTTTCCGTCTCCTACACTTTAGAATGCCCGTCTGTCATCACACACTCTCCCCCAACCTGCATGCAAAAGCCTTGTTGTTTGTATAGAGGTGTTTGTTTTCTGGAAGTTGGGGTTTGTTTTTTTGGCTCAGTCTGTACAGCTTAACGTCAATTGGACTAACTTTGGCTCTGGCATTTGTTCTCCCCCCGGGGCAGTGCCACTGACTGTAGTGTCTTTAGGCCATTCCCAGAAGGGGTACATTTCTCGTTCAAGCACAGTAGAATTGTAAATGGGCTAATTCATGTCACGCTCATAACTGTGCCTGATCTACAAAAGGGGACTGCTGCTTTTTCTTTCCTATTCCTTACTATTGTCATTTTCCTCTACTTCTTTTGTATGTTGGTCACACTCTTGTGACCTGCTATTTTGGGGTGCCTTGATAGTTGAAGCAGACCTTGTGCTGTTGAAGCTAGAGAGGTGAGCAGAGTAAGTCTGATTCCCTGTAAAGACTTCTCTGTTGACACCCACCCTTGGCGCTCATATGACCTTATGCGGTTGCGAGCGCCGTAAAACCCTCTACTATTTAAAAAATGACATTGGTTTATGATTGGGACAGTAAAAAAAGTGTCTTAGTAATGTCTCCTTTGCTGCTCATAAATGATAAATTTCTTCTTGTTCTACTATGCTTCTTTTACTTGTACAAGAGTACCACTTTTGTAAAAAGTAATTTTTACTTTTCTTGAGTTAGAAAATCTGGTATTACTCTGGCTCTCCCAGCCATACTTTTGCCCCATTACTCCCCCCCCCCCCCCCCCCCCCCCGCTCAAATTCTCAGCAAAGTATTTTTGAATTTTAGTCTTTTGAGTGCTCTTTTGGCCGGGTCAGTGTACATCCTCCACTCACTTGGTTTGGTTTATTTGGAGAGATAAGACAGTAAATCTGAAGTCCAGACTCTTGATAGCCATACAGTGTGAAAAGGGACGTTATGTGTGTACTGACCCAACCTCATTTAGCTTGTGCGTCAAATTTCACTGTTATGTAAACTTTTTGTCTCTATGCTCCTCTTCTTTTCTCCTGACAATGCACCTTGTCCATTCTATGTCATGCTCCTCATTTTTTCTTTTAAAAAGTAATTGATTCTGTATAATGTGTAGATCTATATTATTTTGCCCACAACAAGCCTGCCTTTACATGTCAGTCTTTGCAGTGTAGCGGTTAAGCACTTTTTTTTACGCCTGCAGAAGATTCGCGAGTGGGTAGAATTTTTGTAGAGTATTTCCGCCTTTGTCATTTCTGCAGGGACGTTGTATCCCTCTCAGCTCGGGTTGGCCCTCACACGCAGGCTCGAAGCAGTCCACCTCCTAAATTAGCTAAATCGCGTTGATGGGGCCATGAGCTATCTATAATTATTTTTATTACTTTGTATTTTTTAATACAATGTTTATAATTAGGGAATGTCTTTGTGGTCGCTGTAGTGTGCCCCAGTGACCACCTGTGCCTGGTCTGCGGGGCAGAACTTTCCCCGGTCGTATTGGTCTGATCAGCCACTGTCGGGCGCACACAATATTTCGCATCCTAACTCCATGCAGTTTCTTAGTCTTTGTCATCTTTGACGGACGAACAACAACAACAACAACAACAACAACAACAACAGTATAAGTATTAACACAGTTGGGATATACGGATTTACTTTTCTGTCAAATATTGATTCCGTGATGACCAATGCCCTTCACCGCTTTTATCAAGGCGATTGTGAACTTTGAATGTGATAACTAAAATAGGCAGTCATATTGTATTATCAGTCCTCTAGCTAAATATAGCATGGTCAAGAGTTGAGCAGAACCTTGACCACGAATATCTCGGTCAGCTTTGCTCTGATCTGCATATTTGACAAGATATATAAAACGTTACTGAGAAATATTGTTTACTGTTGTTGTAGATGTAAATAATATAATGTAGAGTGTTATGAGACATTGTCTTTGTGCACAGAGGGCAGAATTTTGGTTTTGCAATGGTACTTGGTAGTAGGATGTACGTGTACGAGGACTTTCTCATCTAACGATAAATATGTGCACGGCTTTGGTTCAAGATAATATGAAACCGTGTATTATGGACATTTTACATATATATATATATATGTATGTTCATGGCACCCTTTTCTGTTGTATTGCTAAAATTATGACCAGTAGAGATATTTTTCCAACTATTTTGTTTTGTTTTGGTACAAGTTACTTGGCTTATTTGCTTCGATATCGCCTTTAAACTCACTCACCTGGTGAGGCAGCTTGACTATACATGTATAAGCTGTTGGCCTATGACGAAAGGAAATGTCCATGAGACCAGGAAAAGTCCTGAATTTCCAGACTATGTGGAAACATAAAAATGTTGTGTAGGGCTCTAAGATGCCTTTACAAAGTAGGCTACCATCACTGATGGCTGGTTTTCTTGCACGTGACATGTTTGCTTCAAACTCTTTTTCAGCTGACCC
>NW_004797288.1:2492492-2512905 GCF_000002075.1 Aplysia californica | reverse complement strand
GGCCGCCACCCGGGCAAAATTCAAAAATTTCCTACCAACTGAAAATATTAGGTGTGTGCCGCGCGCTCATGTGACCTTGTGCAGTTGCGAGCGCCGTAAAACACTTTACAAAAACAAAAAAAGAGTAACAGAAAATTCAAAGTAAGGGGATGATAAAGTAAAAGTGTAAGTAATTGAAAAAGTAGGGCTAGTAAGTAACGCAAAAAAGTAATTCGAGTTGTCCAAGTCTGTTCATCACCTATGAGAAATCAGCGAAAATATGTCTAGCCATCCAAAGTTTTGCAAATTCTGGTAGTTTTCTATACACTGTATATAAAAAAAAGACTGGAGTTATTTGAAAAATCATTTTCTAGCTAGATTTTTCCATTTCAGTATAATCACGTCATTTGAAACATTTCCTCCAAAATATACAGGAAAATAATTGTGCCCCTTTTAACGTGTTTTTCTCGGCTTTTCGCTTTACATTTTGCTCAGATCATCCTCTAAGACTAATGCTGTGCGTTATCAACTATTACGGAATTTTACAGATTTTACCTGTAACATGGTGGACAATAAAATGGCTTTCATATGACGGCGTCAGTTTAAAATGTGATAAAATGACAACGTGTCTTATTTCCCCACGCCACAAAAAGACCAACTTCGTATGTATTTCCGACTCGTGTTTATTGTCCGTATAACTCCTATCGGCTCGGTCCTGTTGCTAAATAAAGTAACCTTACAGTGTTCAAAGGGGCGCTAATAGTCCTTTTCATTTATGGTGCCGTGATTGGCGACCCACCGAATGTAGTTTGCTCCTTTTCCTCGATGCGGACCCCGGCGAAAGTTGGCTTTAAACATGCTGAATTGCCCTTAGTTGCCTTTCGTTTGTTTATATGGCAAGAGAGAGACTTTTATTGATCAGTCATCGTTCATCCGGAACAAGAAAGATTTGTCCAGTAGTTAGGTTTTTTAGGGGGTTTGTTTGTTTGTTGTTTGTGTGCGCGTGCATGTGTGTGTGTGTGTGTGTGTGTGTGTGTGTGTATGTGTGTGTGTGTGTGCTTTTTTTTTTCGAAATGGGGCAGTGACCTCCATTGAAGTTGAAGCCCCCTCCGAAAGTTATATCTTTAGGTTTGCTTTATTTATGTTTTAGTAGATTTGTTTTGCTTGGCAAACATTTTTGGCTTCCGCGCGGTTTCAAAGCACAATTTTTATTCTGACGTTTGTGCCTCTAGGGGAGTTTCAAAGGAAAAAAATGCTCAGTTCCAGGTGTTCTTGTAAAATTAACTCATGGTCATAAAAGTTTGACAGGGGGAGGGGGGGGGGGCTCAACAGACGATGTCATGCTGTCCATCGCACGAAACTTGAAGTCACAATTTAGTGAGTGTGTGTGTGTCTGTGTGTGTGTGTGAGTGTGTACGCGCGCGCGTGAGTGCGTGTATGTCGTCTGCGGTCTCTTTGATGGTGACGTTACGGCATTTTTTCCGCCATCTTTTCTAGGGTTTAGTGTCTCTGTCACTTTCAAGTTTCAGTGATTTTCAATGGATTCGGGCGTTCCGTTACTGTACTGAAACTGAGATCATGCCGGACTTTAGAATGTATAGCCCTGGTTCAAAATCCCAACGGGGTGTTCTTGAAGTTGGGTTGTTTTTGGGGGAGTTTTTAATGTTCTCCACCCGTTTGACCGGGTCGTATCTGAGATGGACGTTCAATTCTGAGGTCCTGCATTAGTGTTGTAAAGGGCGTTACATTTACACAAAGTGACCATACTTGTGACCGTATACGTGTATAACCATACCAGTGTAGGTGGTTGACGGGTGCTCTGGTGTGGTTTGCTTCTTCTTTCCTATCAAACGTCTATCGTGTTTATCTCTCCTTCTTTTTTGTGTTTATTACTGTCTTGTAACACCTCTATTCTTCGGCACTTATATGAACTTATTGTGTTGCAAGTGTCGTAAAACACTTACTAAAACTTTTTTTAAAAACCCATATCAGTAGATGCTAGCTTTTCTCCCTGGTTGGTTGGTTGGCGGGCTCTATAGTGGGGTTAGCCCTTTCTTTCCTATCAAATATATCTATCATTCTTACCTTTTTGGTATCGAGTGTGTAATGTGTATGATAATTAAAGATTTGTCAAGATAGTGAAGGTTTTTCTCAGGTCCCTGGTCTGCAGGTTACACCGAACTCACCAACTGGTTTCCAACTGACCTCACATCGTGGGTGGTTGGTGGGTTCTCTTCTGTGGTTTTTCACCTGATTTCCTTTAAGATATTAAAACATCTATCGTTCTTATGATCTCTTCTCCTCCTTTTTTTTGGGGGGGGTGGGGGGTAGGGAGGGGTGTGTGTTACTCTCTAGTAAACATTGAGGCACTTGCAGTCAACTCAACGTCTCTGACACTAGAAATCTATGTTTAGCCAGTTGTTGTAGTACAACTACAACATCTTGCCTCGAGCTGACCTTATCGTATCTCACTCACTCATTGATGCAGTTTTTGGGAAAGTAATGAAAACTAAAACTCATCAACGAGAAAAAACAACAACCCGACCCTTTCATGTTGGGAAGAACAAAACAAAACAAACGAACAAAAATTGTAATAGTAATAGTGATAGTTTTACACCACCATCGGCATTATTTAGGTAATAAAATACCGGCGTCTGTGCTGTAGCGGGTAGGCGCTTCGCTGTCGCACACAGGGCACCCGAGTGCGATTCGGGGAATTTATATCGAGTATCGCGGTCTTTCTGATGGGGTGGTGTGTCCCTTTCAGCCCGGATTGGCCTGCTTCCCAGATGATTTGAATTGTGTCCAAAAAAAAGGGGGGGGGGTGTAAAAACGCATACATAAAGAAAGGATTAAGATGATAATAAAACAAACATAACGAACAGAAGAACAGCAGAGAAGAAAAAAACCATGATAATTAAGTTATCAATGACAGTGAGACCTATCCCACTGACCCTCGACTGACACTGTATTGTTCATTAACCACTCAACATGTAGCGCGCCTTATGTTTAAATGTGACACACTGGTTTAGAAATTAGAGATAGAGCCCAGTAGTAGGTTATTAAGATAAAAACATGCCGTCAGAAATGTGGTAACAAAGAAATACGTACTGGAAATGGAAAAGTAGCCTACCTAAGGTGTGATTGTGAGTCATCAAGCCGCCCGGCTGTTCGTTTTAGCAAACGATACTTGATATGTGGATACGTACCTGCCCGTTGTCTGTGTGCATGTCATTGTATGTTACGTGTTTGTGTGTTAGGGTGTGGTTGTGGGGGTAGGAGAGAGAGAGAGAGAGAGAGTTGGGGAGAGAGAGAGACGGGTGGGGGGGGGGGAGACAAGAAAGAAGTGGTGGAGAGAGAAACGGGGGGTGGGGGGGGAGACCAGAGGGGGGGGGAGAGAGCGAGATAGAGAGAGAGAGGGGGGTGGGGGAGAGAGAGAGAGACAGAGAGAGAGGGGGAGAGGTGGGGAGGGAGAGAGAGAGAGAGATACAGAGAGAGAGAGAGAGGGGGGGGGGAGACTTGCTTTTTTCTTCTTATTTTTTCGTTGTTTCTCAGAAATGATTTCCCCCAGTCCTTTTCAGAAGATAACACTCGACCGATAGACAGAGAGAGGGCGGGGCGTTGCCGCGTAAACAATTCATGTTCCAACTTGAAAATTGTCCAGGCCATACTCGAAGCGATATTATGCAAAATACCTTCTTTAAAAAAGCTGTTTGCTGTTTTGTTTACGGTTGACATTATTGTATCCTGTTACGTCTGCTACCCATTACACCGTTAAAATTCACTGTCTGTTATTGCTGAGTTACACAAATCAGAACTGATAAAATGAAAAATAAAATAAGCAGGCCAAAAAGATTTCTCTCTCTCTCTCTCTCTCTCTCTCTCTCTCTCTCTCTCTCTCTCTCTCTCTCTCTCTCTCTCTCTTTGTGTGTGTGTGCGCGCGCGCACGCGCGCGTGGGTTCTTCAATCTACCACACCTTATTATGTGGATAAATAGATCTCAAGCATTTTGACTTGCAGCTCATAATATTGCGTGTATATACATACATTTATTTCATTTCAGTGTGGCTCACTACTTTTGGTGACTTGCTTGTCTACGATGTTGGCTACCGTGTTTCGATTCCCCACGGGTTACTCTCGAATTTGACTTATTAACGGTTTTGTTTATATCGCAGACAGACGCTGAATCGAAGGCTCCGCTCTGTAACTATAAGTTGCATGCGCAATCTCATACAGTCCTGTACCTTCAGTGGGTAGCTTGATGGACACCCTGCCGTCTTCGTTTTTATCTCAGTTGTGGAGACTTTGAAACTGCCAAATGAATAGTTTGTTAAATTTACTCTTTGTGCGTCTCGTACTCTCTTGAATGGGAATAAATTTTATCGAGTAGCTCGGTCTTTCTACTCTCTGTTGAGTTGTTGTATCCCTCTCAGCCCCTGGTTGGCCCTTACGGGAAGGGACGAGAACCCGCCCCCAAAATGATCTAACTTGTGTCAATGGCGGGGGCGTGAAAACACCCAAATTGGAAAGAAACTGTAGAACTCTGTACAGTAGCGGTACATTTATTTGTTCGCTTTAAGGACAAGCAGGCTAACCCCAAGGAGTTTAAGCTCCTTGGCTAACCCAGATTTCGGGGGTTTCCAGAAATCTTGATCTGCACCAAAGTGGGCATTGCCCTACCTATAGGAGAAGTTTGGTTTCATTGATGTGTATATTTGGTAATAGAGAAAACTCTCCTTGTCTTCTAAAGAAACTGAACTAGGGTCCAAAAACTTTACCTTCGATTTTCTCAAAACTGCTTTTTTTTCGGGATAGTCCCTTTGTGCTTAAAAGCGACCATTTATTGATATAAATTAAATAGGTCGAATCTGTAGTTAGTACGAGTAAATGCTGGCTCCGCGGTTGTGCGAGATCTGCTGTCACTATTATAGCTGACTGATCATTATACTAGTTGTCTGTCACCTTATTTAACTTTCTTGTTAGGCATGGATTATTTATTTTATGGTTTAGTGAACCTAGTGTGTCTGTACTCCAGTACCGATGAAACGTACTTCTTCACGGCTGAGTACCGTATGGAAGGGCTGCGTGTCAGCTATAAAAGGCAGAATGGCGATTAGTTCAGTTAATTAAAAAGCTTGGCTTATGTTGTGGCCTGCTGGGTTCAATTTCTCGTAAGGATTTTTGTACGTCTTGTGCTTTGGGGGAGATTTTAACAGGCTCCGTATTTGCTCCCCTATTTAATCAAGACGAGAGTTCATTCGAAGATTTCTACGTCTTTCTTACCGGACCCTTATGGACTGTGATTGTGGGGGATGTGTCACGTTTCATGCTGCTTTCGATTGTAATATAGAATTAAATTTTACAGAGAGGTACTAAATTTCACAGGTTGGTGGATTGAAAACACCTGTTATTGGTAAAACAACTGCAATTGCACTGTATATTACACAACGTCAACTACTAGTGAGACAACTCCCTACAAGTTAACGGAATTAGTTTTATCTGCCCAGTGCCTAGTTTTGAGAAATTTGACTTAAAAAACTTTGAGTTGCACAACGTCAATGCAGTTCTTTTGAATATCTTGGTAACGACTCCGAATAATCTTACGATTTTGATAGAGAAAATAGAACATTTGGCTTCTGACCTCAAGGTCTTAGTAACTCAAAACGGCAAAAACTGTCAGGTAGAACTTTGTAGTTCTGAGGTAGCGAACGGTTAATGAAATGACTGCATACATAGCAAGTAAAGCGATAACGACCTGGCCTGCGATAACAAGATTCGTGGGACATATGAACTTATTAGTCTATTATGATCTTTGGAATGAATGGAGTCCGAAGATCGGGAGCCTGCCCTTTACACGCATGTAGGTCAAGGGCATCGCTTAATGTAAGGCCAGTGAACCATGCTGTACCAATATTGCCCAGTGTGCGGGTTCTTCGGTCAGTAAATAATTCTAATAGTAGCAGTGTGAAAAGGGGCGGTAAACCCACACACTTGGTTAATTCTGCATCGATCAGACATGATCACTAGAGCGGATTCACTTTGTTTTTATGTGTACTGTGGTGCTCGAGGTGTGCAGGAACCAAGTGTCCCAAGCGTTGTGGTCAGACGGCTCCTCAGTCAAGTACGTGTTATGCGGATTTGGTTTTTGATCAAGTTATGTTTATGAACGTGTATCAACTTTCAGGTGGATCCGTATAGCTTTCCGTTATGTTAAGACTTGACTTCATCATTGTTATCGTGCCACCGAGATTGGTGTTGGTTTTTGTGTGACCCACATATCGCATTCTTCCTCTGTGTTGAGTGGGCTTGTTTCTTTGCGTTCAGTTGAACTGACACCGATTGACACCCATGCGCTTTTTGTTCAGCTACTACTACTACGTCAGTGCAATGTCGTGCAGGCTAGATCCGTGTCTTTGCTCACGCCGTGTATAAAAGAGAACGAACTGGGAGTTTTCTTGAGAGCAGTTTGAGGACATAGTCAAGATTTGTGTGTTCGACTTGGGAAGAGTGTGCTTTTACCCCATGCATATTAAGTTTGTGTCAAATGAAATCGTCTCTTGAAAGGAATTCCCTGTCTAGAGGAGTGCTTCATTCGCTCAAACATTTCTACTACTGAGGCCTCATATCGGCGATACTAAACATAGATCGGGTGTGGTATTAAGCAATTTTCTTTTCTCGTCACGGTTGACTCATCATAGAGAGGTGAGGAAATATCGTAGCACATCATATATGGGCCCATAGCGCTGGTGGGTCGTGCTGGTGACTCAGGGGTGCGGAGTAAAAGTAAAGGAAAAAAAAAAAGGAAGAGTCAAACCCAAAAACCGATAAAGCAGCAACGATATCGCACAACGGCATTTTCCTTTGCTACCTCCTGGCAACAGAACTTGTGTTGAGAATTTCTGTTTCTTGTTTTGTCTTTGGGGGTTTTCAGTTCCGCGGTTGTAGTTTTGAACTTGGTGCTGCTGTTGTCCCTGAATGTTTTGTTTGGGACTGTTAAGGACGTTTATGCTATCTCTAGCTTGCTGCTGGCTGTGACTCGCTTATCGGAAGCTCCCTTTATAAACAAGAGTTCAGTTTGTTTGGAATTTGATTTTCTGGGTTGTTTATAAATCCCGACCAGTCGTGTTTTCAGAGTGTATGAAGAGGTCAAGTTGTGTTGGTGTGTTCTGATGCGATTCCATTTTTTCCACGCAGTGACTTGAAATAAAATCATTTGCTTTTCCCTTGTTTCGTGTGTGAAGACAATGGATGAGGATTCACTACAAGTGAAAAGACCGAAATTTAACAGCGCTTTTCGACTTTGTTACAGTAAGTTAAGTGACAGAGTTCAGTCCAATATCTTGTTAAACCGTACTTTGAATATAAATATCTATATATTATTGTCAATAACATTGTCATTATGGCACCTTTTAAACTGTTTGCCGCCTTCTTCCATGTGAGCATATGCTTAAATTTATACGATCGATTAAGTGACTGTTTGGCATTTCAATTCAAGGATGTGAAAAAAAAGCCATATATGAATGATACAACTTAAAAGAATTTTTTTTTAAATAGTAGAGGGTTTTACGGCGCTCGCAACTGCATAAGGTCATATGAGCGCCAAGGGGTGGGTGTCAACAGAGAAGTCTTTACGGGGAATCAGACTTAGACTGCTCACCTCTCTAGCTTCAACAGCACAAGGTCTGCTTCAACTATCAAGACACCCCAAAATAGCAGGTCTCAAGAGAGTGACAAACATACAAAAGAAGTAGAGGAAAATGACAATAGTAAGGATCAGGAAAGAAAAAGCAGCAGTTCCCTGTTGTAGATCAGGCACAGTTATAAGCGTGACATTGATGAATCAGCCCATTTACAATTCTACTGTGCTTGAACGAGAAATGTCCCCCCTTTGGGAATGGCCTAAAGACACTTCCGTCAGTGGCACTGCCCCGGGGGATATGATATAACTTTGCCTGGGTGGGAGACATAGAGGAACTAGATTTCTCATGTATTTTTTTTTTCTCTCTTCAGATCTTGACTCCCATGATATGCTCCAAGGAAGAAACATTGTCATACGTTTGGAATCACGGAATATATGACGCTATTTCTTTATTTTTCATGGGTTTAACAATGGTTTATTTTTAATGGTATAAGAACAAGTTAAAACAGTTGGTAAAAAGTTGTATCATGCAAATGGCTTTAAGACCTCTGTCAAGACGCAACAGGCGCAGTATCATTTGATTTGATGGTCGTTGAGGGTAGGGGCACTAAGCTTCTACTATAGGCCTATTGATAATGAGAACATAGAAAATATAAATTCTGCCTATGTTTGACAAGCACATACAGTCAATGAGGTCCGGGGAGGGGGTTAGGAGTGGGGTGATATTGGAGGAAGAGTGGTTCAATTCTATTTGATTTTACCTCTTTTTAAAAATAGTTAAACCACCAATTTAGATTGGGTTTATATGCACGATGCTGTTGCATTCTGCTCATTTTCTCAAATGATGTGCGACCTTATTAATATTTCTTTTGGTATTGTTTTCTTTGTCTCTTCAGGTCTTCAGCTGGTCCCATGCCACAATGAGAAACACCAACTGATAGCAGTATATCCCCGTCGCGACAGCAACAACAACAATAGCAGCAGTACTACAAATATCACATGGGACAGCAGATGCAGGTGCTGGCGTAGTAACAGCAGCAACAGTAGTAGCAGCAGCAGTTGGCAGCAGATCTCTCCGTACTGGGAACGGCTGCTTCAGAGAGTCATGGAGAACAACAATACTGACAGAGGGGTCCGGCGGAGTCCCTCGTCCCAGGGGGGAACCCCGGCTCCTGGCAGCGGTCACTCCCCAAACTCCCATCTGTGCTGGTCCATCATGTGGGTGCCGGTGATCTTTTCCCTGGCTACCGTCAGCCTCTACTTACTCTCACACTGGTTTGTCGACCTGGAGGCTGGCAAAAGGTGGGTACAGCTTTCCTTGTCTACGATTGTATTTCACTACTTGGTTTGGCTGTGTTTGTCCTCCCTTTCTTCATAGACGAGTCAAAAATAACAGTAAATAACTACATAATAAATATAACTCCTCTTCTATTGATCTCCTTGAGGAAATTTGGTTTACGGGGTGGCTTACATACACAAGAAAAACGTATAACTTGTCTTTGAATCAAACCATGCTCAAGAAAACCAGGTATTCAACTTACTACTTTTGTCCATTTTTTTTTTTTGCTCAATGTATAGAAGAAACTTAGCAGGAATGCAAACTTTCAGACTGTTAAAAGATATTTATGTGTAGATGTTCCTCATAACATTAACCCCCTCAGGGCAGTGCTACTGTAGGCCATTTCCAAAGGGGGGATATTAACATGTTCTTATGCACAGTAGAATTTTTAATGGGCTGATTTATCAATGTCATGCTCATTGTGTGCCGGAACATAGGGGCTCATCCTAACTATCGTCATTTTTTCCTCAACTTCTTTTGTATGTTTGTCACTCTCTTGTGAACTGGTATTTCCGGGGTGCCTTTATAGTCGAAGCAGACTTTGTGCTGCAGAGGCTAGAGAGGTGAGCAGCTCATATGACCTTATGCAGTTGTGGGTGCTGTAAAACCTTACTGAAACAAAATCGTAATATTTGAATTTTATTGTGGCAGAGTGTCTGTCTGAACATAACTGACCATGCTTGTAAAATAGGTCAATAGTTACTTTTCCTTTCTTCCATTTTTCAAATTATGGCTTGTTTATTTACTTTTCGTCTTCAGCTGTTACCGTGTGTAAAATTGTCTCTTTGGTTTCTCCAGCTTTGCGCTGAAGTTCCCCACCAGCATAGAGGACATAACACAGATGTCCAGCTTCCTGCTCCACATGAAAGAAACACACCTGGCCTATCTGCTACTGGTCTTCTGTGCAGGCTTCATCTACAAACAGACGTTTGCCATCCCTGGCTCAGTTTTCCTGGTGAGTGAGTCTATCACTGTAGGCTCTTCTAAGAGATTGTCAGGGTTGGTGGGTACTCTGATGTGGTTTGCTCCTTGTTTCTTATGAAACATCTATCATTCATATCTTTCCTTCTTTTTTTGCATTTTTTACTCTCTTGTAACTCTTCTATTCTTATGCACTGGTATGACCTTACTGTGTTGCATGTGCCAAAAATCTCTTACTAAGACAATTGTTTGAGGGATTGGTGGTTTGAGTAATGAGAGTGTTTTGGTCTCATCCAAGAGCTTATACATAGATCATGGTCATGATCATGTAATCATCTTCAGTATCATTATTGACATCATCTCATAATATTAATGTTATAAAAAATAAGATATAAAAGGCCTTGGTGCTCACTGTATATTATTCAGAGGTGCTGATTTTGTGGATAAATCCTTAAATCTGGACTTCTGAAATTGTCCTGATTTTGCTCAACCTTTTGTACAAGAAAAGTCTTGAGACAAGATGTATTTGACATAATGATCTGTAAATTTTGAGTCCCTGCATGCATATATTTCCACTGGGATGAAAACTTCAGAATTTAGAAAAATCTTAGACAGTTTGCATCTCTGATTATTTAAAAGTATGTTTTACCTGTTGTTACATGCTTCATGACTCCTTATGGGGAAACTTGGTAAAAGTGATATTCTTAAGAAATAACCCTCTATTATTTTGGTTCTCCATTTCTGTGGTACCTGTGACTGTAACTGCCTTACAGATTCTCCCCCTATGATTTCATGTCAATCCTTTTAGTCTTTTTCGCTCTCCACAGCGATGTCCAGAATTGTTTCTAGTGTACCGTATATAATGTTAAAAATTTTTTTTTTTGAACAGTGAATGCTGTTGATATGTGATTTGAAGGTATCATTATCCATAAATTTACATTCTGAAGCTGTGTAGAACTGAAATGAAACATTGTAATGCTCTAAAAAAAAACCCAGAGCTCTTTCAGTTTTTCTCCAAGTGTGATTGAGGGCTGAGTGTTAGTCTTCATACAGTCATCTGTTGTTTTTCCCCTTTCAGAATTTACTCGCTGGAGCGTTATTTGGACCCTACTTGGGTTTTCTGCTGGCCAGTCCACTGACAGCCCTTGGGGCAACAAATTGTTATCTGCTCTCTAGGACTTTTGGTAGGAGTTATGTCACTCAGTACTTCCCAGAGAGAGTCAAGTTCTTTCAAGAAAAGGTCAGAATGTTTTCAATAACTTTATTTCTATTTTTTTGTTTGTCTGCATTTTTTTTTAAAATTGTCTTTGTTAATCTGTTTGGTTTTTGTCCAACTCTTTTTCTTTCTTTGACTTATGTTTCCTTTTTTTCTTTTGTTTTTGTTTTCCATTTCCACCATTCACCTCTTTTTCTGTCATGAATGTCATTCTTGGAGCACTTTTTTGGTTTGCTTTGCTTCTATGCTCTTGTTTGTCCCTGTCTGTCAGCACTACAGCTTTAATCTTTCCTTCAGTTCATACTATTGTCTGCTGACCCTAGCCTTTTGCTGTCTCTTTCCCACACTCACACGCACAGACACAGACACGCACACTCACATACGTGCACAAACACGCACGTGTGCGCAAGCATGTATGTGTGCGCAAACAGACACATATGCACACATGCCCAATCAAAAAGTACATTGTATGCTCCTTCTTTAAGAAATCTTTAAGAATGCTTGTTGATGCTTCCGTTGCTTACATATTTTGTCTTGTCCTTGATTCGGTGATATACTGTCTGCTCCTTCATTTTTCGAATGTTTCTATTGTGGTTATAGACTAAGTTACGATAAACTACAACTCATCAAGACCTCTTTTTTTCCTTTCCTAAGCATTATGTGCTCCTCCTTGCTGTGTTTATTTTAAACATGTGTGTGATTGGAGGGTGCCACTGTAGGTCCTACTTTTTAGATTTCCCACTGTTTTCTTTTACGTGTCTGACATACTTTTTCACTGTAGGAAACTGCTGCTATGGGTTATTGAAGGGCGCCTTTCTTTTCTCTACCTCTGTTGTTTTTGTCTGTCTGTCTGTCTTGCTTTACTCGTTCCATCACTAAATGACCACCGTTATTGCGTCAATGTGCTCTTCTTTACCCAAGTAAACAAAGTTAACTAAATGGCTGTTATCGATATAATAAATGGGCTTCTTTTTTCTCAAACTCATTTCCACTGCTTAGCGTAAGACTCAGCTGTACTCTGTTTTGAAAAGTGACATACAGTATGACATGGATAGGTCGAACACAGAAGACTCGAAATCTTGCATCTGTCGAACAGTGCCTGCAGTGCCTTATTTTTTTCTTCTTTAACTTTAATGTAAGATATCCCTAGAACTACGGATCCCTCAAACTTCCGGGACCAGTCCTGGCTAATTCGAGCTATCCGTGTTTCACTGTGTATTACATCGGAGTTTCACTCTGGGCAGTAGATTTATGGTGCCTTGAATTATCTTCACAGGTGGAAGAGAACAAAGACAGCTTGTTTTTCTTTCTGCTGTTCCTGCGACTGTTCCCGATGTCTCCCAACTGGTTCATGAACGTCGTAGCCCCTCTTGTTGGGATTCCAATTCATCTGTTCTTCCTCTCGGTGCTTATAGGTAATGATGTTATGTAAAGCGAGTGCTGCTCTAGGGGCTTAATTTTTACAGAAACAGCACAAATGTATCGTTTTATAATAATAGTGTACTGAGCTACTGAGCAAAAATACAACCACACAGATACAACCCCTCAACGACATCTATTTATTACTATTACTCTTACTCTCTCTCTCTCTCTCTCTCTCTCTCTCTCTCTCTCTCTCTCTCTCTCTCTCTCTCTCTCTCCCTCCCTCCCTCCCTCCCTCCCTCCCTCCCTCCCTCCCTCTCTCTCACTGTCTTTCTCTCTTCTCACTCTTACTTTATCTTACACCATCCACTTTCTTTTTACTCCATTAACACATGCGCCCACATACTCTGATGCATAAATTCACCTGCACACATCCACCTACTCGTATAACGATACCTGGCATCCAGTTAGAGAGAGGGAATACTCAATGACAATAAAACAATACACAGTGACAGTATTAAAGGAAAAGCTAATTTGTGTAATTTTGGATTAGGAATTTAAAATATATGGTCAAAACTAGAATTGAACCAGGGAGTTTAAAAAAAAAAACTTTTCACTTCAAGCGGTTTTTTAGCAACACCTTTTCAAAGAACATTGTTATTTTCTGGATACACACACGTATTTTCAAACAAATGAATCTTTGATGTTATAAGCTATAAACTTGTCTCTTTGATAAATTCACTTTTAAAACGTATTAAAGCATGTTATCAGTTGTACAAAAAAACAACAACAACGAAACTTCGTCTAGTTTCTCTTTCAAAACTATCTTAATCAGCTTATCAGTTGTATGGGAAAAAATGAAACTGTCCAAACTGTCTTCGTCCGAAATGAAAAGACTCAAGTTCTGTAAAGTGTTTACAGCTACTGGGGAATCGTGATAATTGTTTTGTTTTTATCATAAGGGACCTATCACAATCGAACCTGTTGACCTGTTCGGCTTTTCATTTCTCTTCCTCAAGATTGCATGCAGATTCAAGTTGTTGTTTTTTATAGCAAAAAGTGACAACAAATCTCCTTTCATTTTTATATAATGGAATAGTTTTATCTATGCAATCACTCTACCGTTCTTTGCATTGAGGAGCAGGTTGAGTGGGTCCTAGGATAAACACATTCACCAATTATTAAACAACAGGGCTGGTTTATACTCTGCCAAAACCTATTAAGTAAGTCCTCAGAGTATTTTAACTTAAAACTTTGCAATGCCAAATCAAAATTTATTGTCTCAAAATTACAAACTCCTACAGATAAAAAGCCTCATGGAAGTCATCTGCAAGGTTAATATTTTCCGAATAGCAAATTTTGGAATCTATGGCAGGTATTTCTATACTTACCGACAGATGAGAATTTACGTATAAAAATACAGTTAAACCTTGGTATTCGTACATGGCTTAAAATTAAAATGTGTTGTCACATTCATTTTCTGAAGCCCCATCTCCTATTGAGGAGCATTTTTTTTTTTTGGCTAATACATATCTCATATTTTGATAAAGCTGAGTGACACCTTTTAAATTTGCTTTTCTAAGTTTGAAAACTATTGAACATGTGTTGTTGTAGCCCATGTTTATTGACTGTTGTCGGAATATGCTAATGCCCTACTCAAGTGACCGTTTGAAAAGTCCTGACTGTCCTTAAAAATGACAATATCAACTACTGCTTCAACATCATCAGCTCATGTACCTGTCATGTCATTGGGTGTTTAGTGTACGCTCCTTTACTTTCTCTGGTTTTTTCTGTCTGTCTGTACTACTTTTTCTGAGCACTTAATGGCCATTACCTGTTTTTTTCTGTCTGTCTGTACTACTTTTTCTGAGCACTTAATGGCCATTACCTGTTTTTTTCTGTCTGTCTGTACTACTTTTTCTGAGCACTTAATGGCCATTACCTGTTTTTTTCTGTCTGTCTGTACTACTTTTTCTGAGCACTTAATGGCCATTACCTGTTTTTTTCTGTCTGTCTGTACTACTTTTTCTGAGCACTTAATGGCCATTACCTGTTTTTTTGTTTGCTTCACCTTACTTAAACTCTAACTTAATCATGTCTTGTCTCTCTCAGGTCTGATGCCCTACAATTTCATATGTGTCCAAACGGGCAGTGTACTCTCGGAGATCAGCTCGGTCAGCGATGTGTTCTCCACGGGGACCATGCTCAAGATGTCCCTGGCAGCTCTGGCCGCGCTCCTCCCTGGACTGGTCATCAAGAAACTTCACAAGGATTAAGTGTAGAAGAGACTTTTCATGGAAGGCACGTGTGTTGAACTAGTCCAGCACGGAACTTGTTTGGTTTTGAAGTGGAATTCATCTTACAACCAGTGTTTCTTCATGCGTCCTCCATTCTTGTTGACAAGATCTCTAAATAGCTGTAAAAGCCATGCACTATGCAAATTTTTCCTGTTTGTGTTCTACAAATTGGAATTTTTACCCGTTTGCGTACTACAAATCCAGCTCATTCAGTAAGATGGTGAATGTGTATTCTGTGAATCTGCAATGGGCAAGGAACAGATTGCTGTGTGTTTTATTTTTTTGTTTATAGCGGGTCAAGAAGGAGTTGTATAAGTGACTCCATGACTTCACAGTGGGCCAACTGCTTCAGGATTGTCAGATCACATGACTTACGTCCCTATAAAATACTGAACCTTCTGGAATGATCTGTTGATGTTGAGGGCAGCCCTAAAACCCTCACTCAGGGTCTTTACAGAGACGTGATCTGCATTTGAATGTCTACTGCCTCGAAGAATAAGGATGTTGTCCTTATGACTCAAATCAAAAACTGCATCTCCAGACAACTTGAGTCCAAGCAGAGCAGATACATTTTGAGTACACTCTTTACCTTGCCGTCCATCAAGAACACTTTTGGGGGGGGGGGGGGGGGGGGGGTCATATCGCCAGTATAAAACAACAGCAAATTAGAAATCTTTTTGTCTTTGGTGACTCGTTCAAAGAAAGTATTTGTAAGTTATGGCTGTTGAAATTTTAGTTTTTGAAAGTGTTAACAGTGAAGAGTCAGAGCTGATGTTTGGATGTTCCTCCTTTTACTGTTTTGAAAGTCACAAAATCTGAAAATTGAGATGACAAGATTTACATTTTAAGGATGAAAAAGACATCAAATGAAAAATACAAATTAGGAAAAATAACTGCATTACCTGATGATTTCTTTTAATATATATTGTCTTAGAGCAGCCAGTTAAAACGGGTGCAATATTTTCAGAAAAACAACTATCAGTGTTGATATATATATATATGTATATGGCCTGTGCCACTGCCATCAGTTGTGTGGAAAAACTAAATGAGAGTGTATGTTAAGCAGCACTTCTGTTGACTTAATTAATACTGGTGTGTCAGAGTCTTTGTTTTTGTATTGTCTTTCAATATTTTATGATGCCCAGGAAGACAGAAAGCATGCTGTGCTGTGGGAGACAGGAACTATGTTGTTATAAGAGTTATTACTCTTACTCTTAATGGCTGTAAAAGGGGAACTAGAATTCTGTTGTTCTTTTGTCAATTACATTCACTGTCATTATGACCAAGGATATCTGAACTACCAATTTTATACATTTTGTGTGTGTTTCTATTAAAATCAAAATGCTTTATTTGAAAGAATTTGGCTTTCACTGGTGATCAGAGTATTTTCAGCCCAGCCCATCATTTTTTGAGTCGAAGACCCTTTCCCTTCTCCCCTATTTTCTCTTAAAACTCAACGCTTTCTTAAAGTACAGTCTTTGTATACACATTTTTAAATATGTATTTCTACAAAAGTCATTCACTCCCATGGTATGTTCAGGTCTCCTTTAGACGATGTTCTCAAAAGTTGTATGTTTAGGGCTAGGACACTGTGATTGAATGCATACACAGGTGGTATGCAGTGCGAGTTGAAGTGCCTTGTTTATAGTTTTTGTGGTCATATTCTCACTGCCAAAGGCAAGAGAACAAGTATAATATGTGTAGCAACTTGAAGAAATTCTTTATGTTGGTACTTTTTCATGATTTTGTTTAGGAGCTTATAGCTCATTGCTCTGTCTACATTCAATGGCATTTCCAGAACTGTTTACTTTTAATTTCAGTGATCCTTTATAAGATTACAGCCTTGAAAATGTACTGTGGCATCACTGCTGAGTGTAGTGTATAAATTTGTGAAGGATAAACAATTTGTCACTCTCTGGCTACTGAGTCTATGTGAGCCTTTTTTGTGTTCTCTTCCCTTTTCCACACTGCACAATTTCCAAAGAAATATCCTTTCTCCATAGCTTTCAATGGTTTGCTTGCACTGGGACCACACATATTCTTGTGGTCAATGAAAGACGGATTGCTTGAAGAATCAAAACGCATAAAGTCTGTTGATAGTTTTATTCTTGTTTTGTTTTGCTGTAGGCTATTTGTAGCTCATAACATAGTGATTCTCATGAGTGTGCATTGACATTTTCTTTTAAAAGCTGAATAATCTATGGTTTGGTTGTAGTGACATTGTCGGAACGACCAAGTTGCAGGTTTAGTTTTTACCTCTCAAATTATTAAGTTTTAGAGCTTCACTAGTCAATTCTTAATCCATCTAAGTGGATTTGTGTTTTGTATTTGTACAGAAGAGAAAGCTTTTAGTAAGAATGTAGGCCTATATGTAAATTATTTGACTTGAAAGGTTGTTACCAGAATTTTTTTATAGTGCAAAGATTTATGTTTTGATATATGTTAAATTGGAGTGGGATTGATTAAAAGAGTGATTAGAGATTATTATTGATAAGTATACACTGACATGTATTTATTACCGGTATCCCATTGGTTTCATACTTTTGTATTTTCCAAGTTCCGAAGGGCAATTTGAAAAAGGGACTCTCATGCTCATATATGCTTGGAGGCTTAAATACTCAAAACATTGCCATAGATACATATTATATATATATACAAGCACACGTAAAAATCATGTGCGCGCGCACACACGTGCACGCACACGTACACGTACACACACACACATACACCACACCACACATGACCACACAGGTGAACTGAACAATCACATATGTTATTTGCTCATCATTTGTGCAGTAGAAATGTCAAATTCCTGCTGCCCCTGTTGATTATGGATTTATTTTCTCAGCTGAACTTGTGCTCCAAGATGCCATTGAAGAATTATGACTTCAATTTCCTCAAGAAATAATTGTGTTATTTAATCCAAAGAGAGACACTTGGAAGTGTATTGTTTTTGTTTTTTTGTGGGTTTGTTTGGCGGGGGTTTCTTTCAATTTTGGCTATTTTTGGGGGGGTATTTGAGCACCAATGCAGACAAATTGTTGAAATCTTACTGTCTATCTCCCCAACGTTCAACCACTGAGTGACAGGTAACCCTTAAACTGTAACCTTTTAGAACTTGATGAAAAATCACAGATTTTTGCCACCAAGGTTATGAGGGCGTTACCAATACTTAATCTAAATTTCTCCCAATTTTTTCCAGGCATTATTTCAGATGCAGTTGACATGTGGTTTAAATTATTAATCTGCACATAATACTTTTAGCTTGAATCTTATGTATTCTGTTTTAACTTTTTTGGTGTGCCACAATCACTTTTTGATGAAACCGAGTCATAATTTCTTTCTCCTACATTCCATTGTTTTCCCCATCCTCAAATTAAAATTGGAATTGGAATTTCAATGGCCCGTTGACTTTTGATACAAAGGGTGATATGCAATAAATTCAAAATGGAAACAGTTCTGATTTAAATAGTGTTCATGTATTGTCTTGTCATTTTTTAAGAACAATATTATTGATATTGTCAGTGTAATAAGATCATATGATTATGCATGTTTGTGTGTGTGTGTGTTGTGTGTGTTTGTTTGTGTGTTGGAGGGAAACAGAGACAGAGAGAAGATATTACTTGTGATTTCATTGTTGGAAGGATTTCAGAACATCCAAGATCAAAGGAAAGCCGAACTATAGATTCATTGTTCGAGGATGTTCCCTTTTGAACCTGGATGGCCCACACTTGACTTAAGTGAATGGGAATCTTGCACTGAGGAGGCGTACGTTGAGCTGCGACAATGTTTTACATGACCAAAACGTACACTGTCAGATAACGAGGGTCTTCACCTTTTGATTACAACAGTGTTGTTCAGCTATTCAAAGCCCAATTTATTTACTGAAATGACAACTGAAGATGGTAATATTAACCTATAAGCTCTCCAGTTGTTATCGATTGTCTGACCTTGATTTGATGAACGTTGCATTTTCGTTATCTGGGGCTTGGTAGTTTATCTTGTTCTGCCTATCAGCACTCTGTTTCTGACCTTTGGGTGTGCCATTAGCTCAGTTGGTATCATTGTGGACTATGGATGGATGGTCCTGGTTCGAAACCTTGACTGGGCGTTATTGAACTTGGGTCGTTTTGTTGAGTTTTCAAGGCTTTCTACCCATTTGGTTCAGTCCTATAGGAGACGAACGTTAAATTCAGAGGTCCACTTATAACGTAATAGTGTTGATAAGGGTGAAAACTTGTACACTAACTTACACTTGTTTTTCTGACTATCAGCTTTACAGTGTATGTATATGAACGTAGGCCAGCTCGTCATTCTCCAGAGATCTGAAATTCTACAAACACTGTACGTATACTACTTTAAAGAAACTGTACCAAACTTGGCACCTATCAATGATAATCATGCCCCTTTGGTTACAGTACTCTGACTTTGGGTATTCCTTTTTTGAATGTCAAGTGATTATGTTTCATAATAGTACCTTTAGCCTGGTAGGCCCCTACATTATTTTTAATACTTTAGTAATGTTAACCTGAGAACTGAGCTAAAACACTAGGTACAGAATGTGATTTTTACAGGTTTGGGAGGGGGGGTGTTGAAGTAAATTTTTGTGGGTTTATTTACAGATTGAAATGGAATCCTAGTAAGGCTTTGGATACTTTTTGTCAGTGATTTTAAAAATTGTAGTAGTAGGAGGAGGGGGAGGAGAGAAAGAGGGGGAGTTGGTGGTGGAGAAGGAGAAAAGATGATAGAGGGAGAGAAAGAGATAGAGACAGAGAATGAAGGAGGGGCTGGAGAGTCTCAGTAGGTGAACTAAAAGAAAAAATATCCATGCAAATGCAAGAGGGTGCATCTAGAGGAGAGACGGAAAGAAAAAGTGGGTGGGTAGGGGTGGTGGCCTAATTTGTGAAGAGGTAAAACAAAGCAAATTCACATTTTCAATTTCAGCCAGTTATGAGAAAGCATAAACGAGTGCGCTGGGCTTCCACTTCACGTGTATATGGTCGCTTTTAGGTACAAAGGGGCTATCCCGAAAAATGCTGTTTTGAGAAAATCGAAGGTAAAGTTTTTGCTCCTTGTTCAGTTTCTTTAAAAGTTAATAAAAGACAAGGAGAGTTTTCTCTATCCAAACAAATATACACATCATTGAAACCAAACTTCTCCCATGGGGGAGGCCCAATTCTCACTTTTGGTGTTGATCAAGATTTCTGGACACCCCCGAAATCTGGGTTAGCCCGCTTGTCCTTAAAAGTGACAATATACGACTTCACTCGGCGCTTTTCAGTGCTCTGAAGTAAGTAGACGTAATTCGTAACCCTCTTTTTGTGCCTATTTCTTTGTCATCGTCATTTTTGTAAAAAGTTTAACTCCCTTTCCAACACCGCAAGCTATGGGTTGTTTTTTTTTTAAGTTTCAGAACCTCCGAATATTAACGTCCATGTCCGCCGATAGAAACGAGCCAAATGGTTTGAGAGCCTTAAAACCCCCCTTAAGCTACCCAAGTTAAGGTCATCCTATTAGGAATTCAAACCAGAGTTATTCGCTCCGTTGTCCAGCATGATACCAACTGAGCTAACGGTGTGCTCACATATAGGTTGTTTTGTTGTTGATTTTTAACCAAGTATGAGCGTGGGCGTTGTATCTCTCAACCTGGATTGCCCCCC
>NW_004797288.1:2490983-2492392 GCF_000002075.1 Aplysia californica | reverse complement strand
CTCTATTTAGACGGCCCCCCTGCCATCTATTTAGACGGCAGTGGTTAGCCTTGACAGACACAGGATCGAAGCAGCCAGCGTCCTTCTGGTCTAAAGTATATATAAATAATGTATATGACTGCAAGTATAAGTATATTAGCATAAAAGCCATTGTATGAGTTTCACACCACTATCAACCCTATAAGGCTATCTAAGAGGCGGGGACCTCCGAATGTGACGTCCGTCTCCGAAAGGACCGAGCTATAATATAGCTTGAGAGCAGTGTGGGTAAGATTGCTAAGACTTGCTGAGCCAACTGTGCATCCCAAGTATGTTATTGCTATCATGTATAACAGAAATAGTGGCAGTCTCGCCACCACTCGGTTTTCAAAAGAGCTTTATAGACTAATCAATAGCCGTAAAACCCTCTATTATACTTTTTTTTTTTTTTTAAATAAGACTAATCAAGCGAAATCTCCCAACGTGCACCATAGACTTGTTTTTAACCTCTTCTTTGCTGAGGAATTTCTGTCTACGTGTGTACGGACAAGATAAAACTATTCGTTCAAAAGAGATTCAAACAAAACTATCATAAATTTTCCCCGTTATTTAAGAATGAGAAACGAGCTGTAATTACACGTCCTAAAATGCCCTCTGTAAACCAGTTTAAACAATGGCAGTGAACTAGTATTTAGAGAACAGTAGCGAGTATTTACCTCCACACATCAGTGAAGAGGTTAAAAAGATTTTTGTTAACAATAATCGTTGACACAATTCTATCGTTTAAGGGGCGGGCTGCTTTGACCCTGCCTATCACGGCAAGACCTGGAAGGCTGAGATACAGCATCCTAACCGACTGACACCCATGCTCGCGCACACACGCATACACACACACACACACACACACACACATACACACACACACACACACACACACATACACACACACACACACACACACACACTCAGCGAAGAAATGAACGATTACATGACAGATGCTGGTCCACCGTCTTTTTCTAGTCTACACAAGTATAAATCATGTTTTAGTATAATAGAGGTATACATATACATATGCCCCTATTATACTAAAATATGATTGTTTTAGTTAGTAGGCGCCAACACGTCTACGGCATGCTCACACTCCAAGTCTTCTCTTGTGACAAAAGCCTCATCACTCGCTGTGGCCAAGGCCGGTGACCGGAGCTATCGTTTTCTTGAGGTAAGCATGAAGAAGTGTAATAGGCGGTCTTGCATGCATTATTCATGATGGCGTAGTGAGGACACGGCTGTGCGTATACATGTACTTGATTGCGCACTAAAATTAATTACAGTAGACCTATTCCAAATTAGTCGATGCGTTTTATGCTCTAAACCAAGACTTGGCTCTAAACCATGTATCTTGAAGAAATAGGTCAATGGTTTGGGGGGGG
>NW_004797288.1:2459788-2490809 GCF_000002075.1 Aplysia californica | reverse complement strand
GGGGGGGGGTTCTCTTCATTTAAATCGGAGGGGATTTTAAATGCAAATCTAGGTGTTTTGCGCCCCAATCGACACAATTTAGATCGTTTAGGGGGCAGGCTTCGACCTTGCCTCTCAGAGTCGATCCGGGCTGAGAGGGATACATTATATCGTCCTAGCAGAAAGACGGAAATACAATGTACTTGATACAAATTCTCCCCAACTAGAATCGAACTCATGTCTTCTGCATGCGATCATGGAGCGCTTAACGGCTACACCACAGAAGCCGGCGGTTTTAAAAAAAAAACCCAGTTAGAGCAAAAGGTCATCGATATGCTGAAGTCGTGATCGATAATAGTATTGTCGTCTGCTATCTTTCCGTGGCCGTGGTTATTCCCGCCTATCACCCAAGCCCAAAGATTACGTGATCGTCTCGTTAATAAGTAGGTCTATAATCACTACTGTAGGCTATGTAATCCGACAAAGTTTGAATAATATTCATTATAAATATAATGCACTGTAACTGTAACAGTCACCATTACCACAGTGACGTTGTTGTTAATGCTTCTACTGTTTCTTGTACATTCTACTGCCCCCCCAGGATTTCGCGGTCTTGCGACCGCAATAAAGCCGCAGTTTTTTTTCAATTTTCGCAATTTCTTGCAATTTTAGGCAAAATAACATCACCGCTTTAATTTTAACGGAACTTTAAAATCGAAATGGTGCTAGTACAGAGCCGATAGGCAAACGTAAATCATGGTTTCGGCCCAGCTCTAGTCTAATGGGCGTACTCCGAAAGCTATAACCTGAAATTTAGGCCGCGAATACATCATGTACAACACAAACTGAGACATAGTGATCTAATGTGTTTAAGATTAAGCCTGCGCGAGTGATAAGAAAGTAGGTGTGTGTGGTGTGCATATGTGTGTGTGTGTGTGTGTGTGTGTGTGTGAGCGCACGTGTGAATATTGTTCGCACATGATGCATGTGTCTACATACACGGGAGCCGGGCACCTAGTCTCAGTATTCTACGTACACGGTAACCGGAATGAAAATAAATCAATAGATTTTTAAATTTTTTTGTAAGTGTTTTACGGCGCTCGCAACTGCATAAGGTCATATGAGCGCGCGGCACACACCTAATACATGTACTTTTAGTTGGAAGGAAATATTGAATTTTGCCCTGGTGGCGGCCGAAGCCTACTCTTATCGATTTTAGACCACCAAGGGATCTTTAACGTGCGCAACTTGCACTCGGGCCCTCCGAGATTTTTAGCCCTTGTCCGAGAAGGCTAGGTGTAGATCTTTCCTACCAGAAGATCAGGGGTGTGGCAAAAAGACAGCTATAAGAAGGAGTCAAGGGGTAGCAGTAGAAAGACTGCAGAAAGAGTCAGGAGCCCAGGGGAGGGGACAAAGGAGGTGAGGGGGTGGGGTCAAAAAGAGGAGACGAAAGCAGACGACAGAATATTGCTAGAGAGCAGGGAAGGAGGTGAAAGGAGACAATTTTAGAGAAGAAAATTTTTCGGTTGCTACCCGGACTCGAACCCGGAACCTTTGAATGAGAGGCCAACACCTTAACCTCTAGGCCACGAGAGTCCCCAATCAATATTTGTCCTGTGCTGTCATTTGTTGAAAAAAAAAAGAAAGTCATACATGTACAAGCGTCTTGTCGGGCTCGCCATCGTGACCGGTCAGCGAACCTGTTGTTTCGCATCACATTGTGAGTACCAGTTGGGGTCACCAAAGTTCATTCAAAGTCTGTGCGCTGCGAAGTATAGGGCTCCGGATTTGGGGGATATATAAAAGATTATTGATTTTTTTTAAAGGTACAGTTGGGAGATGGATGGGGTTGAAGCTAGACGGTCAGAGATCACCGGATGACAAAAACTGAACTTGGAGTTCTGAACTGCCTGGTTACCGTGGTGTATGTGACGACACTGAGACTATCTGCCCGGTTGCCGGTTACCATGTACGTTGACACGGAGGTTAGGTGCCCGGTTACCGTGTATGTAGACACTCAATAAATGTAAGACGCCTTAAGCTGCGTTCACACGGGAGTGGTCGCTATAGAAATGATTTACATTATTATTACTATTATTATTAAATGGAGAAAAAAAAATTGCTGTATTTTACGATTTGTCTTGGAGTTAAAACAATACCATACTGGTTTTAAAAAAGAAAATATCTGAAATATATCTATCTAAATACAGATTACCGGTGTATCGAAAGTATCAAGAGAAAAATAGAATAGGATCTGAATTGATTGGGGTATAAGCTAATTTTGCTTGTTCGAATCTCCCATCATTTTAAAAACTTTTTTATGAACTAAACCTCATACTACACTTCTAGATCTTTGCATGAACCAAGTACCCGGCTACTAAATTTGGTTAAATTTTATGCCTACATTTAAAAGTTATTACGAAAACCGAGAGTTCCATTATTTCGGGTCACGCGGTATTATATTATCGATATATTTGGTTGATAACTTTATTGTTAACGTACTCGTGTGTTGTTACAAGTAAATGTTGTTAATAAAATTTGTACTGTGGGTCATGATTTTTTTAAAGGCTGTTCTGCTTTTACATGACAATTTGAGTACCGTAGCATAAAAGCAGAACAGCCTTTTAAAAAATCATGAACTAAAAATGTTAAGCCCATATTAATTTATGGAGGGGGGCTTTCGTGGCCTAGAGGTTAAGGTGTTGGCCTCTCATTCAAAGGTCCCGGGTTGGAATCCGGGTAGCGACCGAAAAATTTTCTTCTCTAAAGTTGACTTTTTTCACCTCCTTTCCTGCTCTCTAGCAATATTCTGTCGTCTGCTTTCGTCTCCTCTTTCTGCCCCCACCCCCTCACCTCCCTTGCCCCCACCTCTGGGCTCCTGACTCTTTCTGCAGCCTTTCTACTGCTACTCCTTGACTCCTTCTTACAGCTGTCTTTCTACCACACCCCTGATCTTCTGGTAGGAAAGATCTACACCTAGCCTTCTCGGACAAGGGCGAAAAATCTCGGAGGGCCCGTGTGCAAGTTGCGCACGTTAAAGATCCCTTGGTGGTCTAAAATCGATAAGAGTAGGCTTCGGCCGCCACCCGGGCAAAATTCAAAATTTCCTACCAACGAAAAAGTATTAGGTGTGTCCCGCGCGCTCGTATGACCTTATGCAGTTGCGAGCGCCGTAAAACCCTATACTAAACAAACAAACAAAAACTTATGGAGCTGTCGTTGCTGCTATTGCAACAGCTGTTGCTAATGTTATTGTGGTTGCTGTTCCTACTGCTGTTGTGGCTGCTGTTGCTACTGCTGTTGTTGTTGCTACTGTTGTTGTTGCTGCTGCTGGTGCTGCGCTGACATTACTGTACTTATTATAATGGTACTGGAACTTCTTCTATTACTACTGTTACTCTGATTTCACTGGTACTGTTGCCATTGACACCTCCTGCTGCTGTTGTAGCAGCTGCTGACATTACTATACTGTAATTAGTACTGGCACTGCTAATTGTTCGATTACTGCTGCTACTGTGCTTAATTTTTTTTGTATGTGTTTTACGGCGCCCACAACTGCATAAGGTCATATGAGCGCGCGTCACGCAGTAAACATTTTCAGTTGGAAGGAAATTTTGAATTTTGCTCGGGTGGCGGGCGGCCGAAGCTTTCTCCTAACGATATTGGTCCACTAAGGGATCTTGGTGTGTGCAGCTTGCATACGGGACCTGTGAGATTTTACGTCCTTGCCCGAGAAGGAGGTGTTGATCTTTCCTACCACGAGATCAGGGATGCAGCTGAAAGACAGCAGTTAAGAAGGAGCCAAGGAGTAGTAGTAACTAGAAAGGCTACAGAAAGAGTCAGGAGGGGGCAAAGGAGGTGAGGGGGAGGGGGCAGAAAGTGGAGACGAAAGTAGACAACGGAACATTGTCAGAGAGCTGGAAAGGGTGTGAAAGGAGACAGTTTCAGAGAAGAAAATTTTTTCGTCGCTATCCGGATTCGAACCCGGGACCTATTGAATGAGAGGCATACACCTTAATCTCTAGACCACGAGAACCTGTGTGTGTGTGTGTGTGTGTGTGTGTGTGTGTGTGTGTGTGTGTGTGTGTGTGTGTGTGTGTGTGTGTGTGTGTGTGTGTGTGTGTGTGTGTGTGTTTGAGTGCTTGTGTTTGTACGTGCATGCGAGCGAGCGCGTGCCGGTGCGTGTTTGTGTGTGTGTGTCTGTGTGTGTGTTTAAGAGAGAGAGAGAGACAGGGAGTGAGAGAGAGAGAGAGAGAGAGAGAGAGACAGACAGAGAGAGAGAGAGAGAGAGAGAGAGAGAGAGAGAGAGAGAGAGAGAGAGAGAGAGAGAGAGAGAGAGAGAGAGAGAGAGAAGGGGGTGGGGGCACAAGCGCACACGAGCATAATTTAAAGACACCCCTTTCTCAGATTCCCAGAAAGTTAAAGCAAGGCAAGCAAAGAAAAAGGGCACCTCAAAACAAACGAACAAAAATATAACAAACAATCAAACAAAACCAACCCCCCCCCCCAACAACAACTAAAAACATAGCTCAGCCTACGAATCCTCAAATGCACACAGAGCACAGAGTCTTTCATACATGAATCAGCTCTCTCTCTCTTTCTCTCTCTTTCCCCCTGTCTGTCTGTCTGTCTGTCTGTCTGTCTGTCTGTCACACACACACACAAACAAACACACACACACACACACACACACACACACACACACACATACACACACATACACGCGCGCGCGCGCGCGCGCGCCCTGTCCTCATATCAATTGAACCTCATACGCATGTATACCTAAGTAGGCTTTCTCAGTTCTCTGAGAAGGCCTAGATACCTAAGGAGTTTGGAACTAATTAACTCCTTGATGTATACACGTCACTGTCTCTAAGTGTATCTCAGAGGGTAGGCCTATACGTGATTTAAGACAATATATTAGAACATTTTAACGTGACAACTTGACACGTAATTGATAAAAGTTGTTAGAAAAAAGCCTTGATTCTGGCTAATTTGACAAAACATGCACCCTACACATTCTGCTGAAAGCTGGTAATCTTTTTATTCTATTATCCTATAACATCTAAAACAATCCCGATAACTCTGTTCTATATTTGGGATGATAGGACAGGATTCAGTCGTAAAACGTCTGTGGATCCTAGGTGGTTTCCCTTGAAGAATCAAGGTTTCTTGCTAAATTGGCCGCAAATATATATACTGACTTTTCAAGTGTAATATTTAGGCATAAAAAGAAAAATGAGACTTTGAATATACATTTTGAAGAATTTAATTGCCACTGAAATTTAAATTCGATGTATGAATTTGGTTTTTTTTTTGGTCATTTTTCTTTCAGTGTTTGAAGAAAACCCCCAAAATTTTACATTTTTGTGTGAAAAAAAGCGCTACAACCTGGCAACTCACCCAGCCCAGTTCACATCGCCACAGTTGTCTTACAAAATGGCGACAGAGAAGTTTTTGTAAACAAAATAAGTGAGGTGAGGAAAAATGCATTCTGCGTCTGAGTTGGCTAACTCTAATTACACATCCCCTCATAGAATACAATACACTTCCTAATTCATGTGAGCATGCATCTCATAATAGCAAAATTTTGCCTCAGGCGGTCCAGCAATCCAGTTGTCAAGATCATCTTGTCTAGCCCTGCCCTGGCTGCATTAGATCTCTAGTCCTGCAGACTGCGTTCACTCGCCAATTTCGGGTGGATTCTTCCTGAATTAGAAAACTTGGATGTGCATGACCGAGACAATTGTAATGGTGAATGATAAAAAAGAGAACTGATACCTATTATTATAAGTCTACAATTAGTCTAGATCTAGGTCTCTAGATATAGAATCTGAAAGTGGCTATTCTCACCCGCCCGGAAGTTCTCGCAAGATCAACTCCTCCCCTCTTCTCTCTCTCTCCGTCTCTTTCTGAATACTGTCTATCGGTGTGGATGATCAAATTGACCAAAACAAAGTTAAAAAAATGATGTTAAAACACAAAAGTAAATTAATTTGGTTGTCTACAAAGATGCTACGGCTATTTAACTTTTCGAATCGAGCCGAACTACGCGGGTCGCCATTTTGTTTTGCCCGGAAATTCTCGCGCTACTCCTCTCTCTTTCTCTCTCTCTCTCCACTGCCCACAGACAAAATTGTACGCTTTTAGTAGGCTACAGTTGTAATGGAACGTTTGTTCACGGCCCAGAATTCTACAATTTTTCTGTTATCACAGTGTAGAATTCTGTGGTTTAGGGTGAACGCAAAATTTGGTGAACGCGCACCGGATGAGAATAGCCACAAGACTCGCCTGCACTATTCTCACTCCGGGTGAGAATAGAGGTGGCCATAGAATCTATCTGATGATCTATTTTTGAAGGAAATGGCTATCCTCACCCGGGATGAGAATAAAAATACGATCGACCTCTCACCCTGGGTGAGACTTGCCAGCGTTGGCTATTCTCAGCACTTCCTTACCAAAAGCTCTATTCTCACCCCGGGTGAGAATAGCGCAGGCGAGTGTGTGCGTTCACCGTTATAGCCTGGCCACCTCTATTCTCACCTGGAGTGAGAATAGTGCAGGCGAGTCTTGTGGCTATTCTCACCCGGTGTGCGTTCACCAAATTTTGCGTTCACCCTAAACCACGGAATTCTACACTGTGATAACAGAAAAATTGTAGAATTCTGGGCCGTGAACAAACGTTCCATTACAACTGTAGCCTACTAAAAGCGTACAATTTTGTCTGTGGGCAGTGGAGAGAGAGAGAAAGAGAGGAGTAGCGCGAGAATTTCCGGGCAAAACAAAATGGCGACCCGCGTAGTTCGGCTCGATTCGAAAAGTTAAATAGCCGTAGCATCTTTGTAGACAACCAAATTAATTTACCTTTGTATTTTAACATCATTTTTTAACTTTGTTTTGGTCAATTTGATCGTCCACACCGATAGACAGTATTCAGAAAGAGACAGAGAGAGAGAGAAGAGGGGAGGAGTTGATCTTGCGAGAACTTCCGGGCGGGTGAGAATAGCCACTTTTTTATAGCCTAGGCCAACCAGTGTAGCGTTCACCCTGAACCACAGAATTCTACACTGTGATAACAGAATTGTAAAATTCTGTGCCGTGAACAAACGTTCCATAACTACTGTCTAAAGCCTAAAAGCGTGCAATTTTGTTTGTGGGCAGTGGAGAGAGAGAGAAAGAGACAGAGAGGAGTAGCGTGAGAACTTCCGGGCAAAACAAAATGTTGAACCGCGGAGTTCGGCTGTATTCGAAAAGTTAAATAGCTGTAACTGTAACATCTTTGTAGACGACCAAATTAATTTACAACTTAAATGTGTTTTATCATCATTTTTTAACTTTGTACTTTGTTTAGGTCAATTTGATCGTCTACACCGATAGACAATATTCAGAAAGAGACAGAGAGAGAGAGAGAGAGGAGTAGATCTTGCGAGAACTTCCAGGCAAAACAAAATGGCAACCCGCGTAGTTCGGCTCCATTCGAAAAGTGAAATAGCCATCATCTTTGTAGACGATCAAATTAGCTTAGGCCTACTAAGCTTTTGTGCTATAACATCATTTTTTCTGTGCTTTTGAGTATTAAATTGCTACGACACCTTGGTCTGAGTTGAAGAAATTTGTCAGACCATTTCTTGAGTCGAGACCTCTACTCTCATTTTCTTTTGCAGCATGTCTTTATTTAAAATCATTACTGCATTCTTTGTTTCATCTGTACTTATAATTTCACTCATTTTAATAACATCTGTGGCTATTGTTATACTTGCCTATAAAAGTAGTACATGATGTACTTGTCTTTTCCCGAATTGTTTGGTTGCTCAACAGGGACATTGACTTTTTTTATATGAATGTATTGAATCGTGGTCGCTTCTATCATACTGGTTTTATTGTGTTTATTAGTGTCTTCTGATTATTCAACCTTTTGTTTTCTAACTTGAGGGTGTTATTTTTTCTCTCCAGAAATGTAGTTGGCCTTTTGCAGCACAGCGTTGCTCAGCCACAGAGTGAGGAGAGCTGGTTGTGAAAGCCGTTGTTACATCATGGATGTAGTTCTAGCAGTGTTGAGGCCGAAGCAAAGCCAGGCTACCCAGAGTCAGAGCTACAGGCCTCAGCTCTATGAAATCCTGCTTCTGGACAGCAAGACCCCTCAAGGGGAAAAGGTCAGATTATGATGCTGTACATTGCTTTGTATTGGTATAAAAGAACTTGGACTCTTTGTTGGGCGTACAAAAATGCAAGACTTCTTGTAGGTAGTATCAACAAGTGAATTGTTGATGGATTACTTTACATAACTGTATTCTGTGAACCCGACAGTTGTCTCGTGTCAGCGTAGATGCTTTTTTAAAAATCATTTATGAGAGCATTGACTTAATTTCATTCTTTTTAATCTTTGTAGATAAATTTTGGTACACAGAGAGCAGTTGGAAGCAAGTGAAGTCATAGATGGTGGTTTTTATAATTCTGGCTTGAATACTTATCTTTAGTTTATTATTCAAAAATTGCATTAAAGTGTTTCAGCAAAATTGGAGGTACTTTTATATTTGCTTAAGCATATGGATTGTACAGTAGTTTAATTAAAATTGTGTTTGCACTTCAGTAAGCAGCCACGTCTCACAGAAAGTTCTTTATTTGTTGACCAGGTGAAGCCAGCCAAGTACCTCCCGATGCTGCCCATGAAGACTGTGGAGGAAGAACCAAGGGAACTGGTGCTTACACAGGTCTACAGACTCACGGGCATTAAAGGTACGCTGTGTCTGACACTCTTTTGTCTTGCTACTACACTACCGATGCTGTGTTTGAGTTATTGTTAGTCTGCATGAATGATGAAATAAGTTTGGTTTCAAATAAAACCAAAGGTGTATCAGCAAAAAATAGTGAACAGAGGAGGTGGAAGACCATTGTGGCCATGTTGTCTTGGAAGCTTCATGGATGTAAGAGATAAAGATTCCAATTATAAGGCTGAAGGTAAAATTTAACCTTTTTTTGTGACAATGAGAAGACAACAATGGAACGTTTAAGCGAAAACATGTTTTTAGTTGAAACATGTGATTTAAAAATTATTTTTTTTAGTGTATGTAAGAAAAAAGTGGGAAACAATAATTTTATACTTTGTCATTGCTGTAGGTGAGAGGGCTCTGCAAGTCCAGTGGAACCAGGATGTTCCTGGGTCCTTGAGGGAATCCCTGTCTCAGTTTTGCCTCTTCTTTGTTCCGGTCAGTCTTAATGGTAGGTATGGTTTGCGCATATTGCTGTCATGTGTTTGTGTGTGTTACTGTCACAGGCTTGTCCTTTTTTGCCCTGAATCTGTCAGCAGCTGTTGTGTTGGACAGTAGGCTGACGAACGTACGGAACCCTTAGAAATGAGACAATCACAGTTATATTATTTTTCTATTTTCCATTTCTGTCGGGGGCGGGGTGGGGGGGGGGGGGGGGAGGAAGTGAGGGAGAAAGAATATAAATGTCGTGCCTGAAAAAATTAATGCCCTGCTTTCAAAATGTTCTACGCTGTGTTGTGCAGATACTGATTTACCATTCCCATTACAAGATATAAGATTTTGCCTTTGTTTACTACATATGTACCTTTTTTATCTTTTGTACTGATTTTTGTATTAATTGATTACACACTTTTTCACTTCTGTGGCTACTGAATTTATTTTAAAAGTCCCGAAAAAGCTATTTCCTTTTTTAACTATAGTAAAGATAATATACTGCTAGATGGTTCACTCTCTGAGCGATAAATGCTGCCTCTATGATGGAGGCACATTTCTAGATGTCACCACCAGTGCCACTAAAAATCTTTCCTTTCTCTTCTGAAATACAAGCCATCTTAGCTCTGTCTTTGCTTCTACCCTTTGTACACAAGATTTGTCGCTCCCTAAGAGTAGTATTAAGCATGCAAAAATAAAGAAATCGGCATCTGTATTTTTGGAAACTTGTTTTTTGTGTTTGAAATAAAATGGTGAGCTAACTAGCTTTTAGTATATATGTTTGGGCTTAAATATGGAGAAACCTATTCACTTATCAAAATTTTTTTTTTTGCTCTGATTTATAGCCAGGTTGAAGCTTATTATTATGTCAATGGTGTTATCAGTTCTATTACTCTCTGAATACTTTTATGTAATGCTAAAAAGTTATATTGTCTTGCTTGATTTGCATAAAGGTTATTACTTCCTTTTTTGTTTTGTTACCATGTGTGTGATTTGTGTATATTTAAGAGATGTGTGTCATGTCTCTTCTGTCTTGTTTTCTCAGACAAGGTGAACAAAAAGTTTGTAGAACAAGCTCAGAACACCCCAGGTTTCTACCCCTTGGAATATGTCAATGAAGCTCTAGCAAATGGATCAGTTCACTTTCCATCACCAACTCGCACTTTCTTGTCTCATTTAGAAAGGTAAGTTCTGAAAGGGGGGGGGAGGGGAAAAAAGGGAGGGAGGGATAGAGAGAGAGAGAGGGAGGGAAGGAGAGAGAGAGAGAGACAGAGAGAGAGAGAGAGAGAGAGAGAGAGAGAGAGAGAGAGAGAGAGAGAGAGAGAGAGTCCTTTCTTTACTCTATCCCATACCTGCCAACCCTACAGAAAAAAATCGGTAAATCACCGACTTTTGGGTCAAACTACCGATCCACCGATTTTGAGATGAAGCCACCGACTTCGGGATTCAGCAGGGTGACTGCCAGGCCCCGGGAATTAGAGAAAGTCAAATATTTGAAAACCAAAATCCGATAACGCCCGAAAGTTCATTTTTGCCGGTCGCGATTGTGATTCATTCGGCTCCCTCGAGAGTATGTTTCTTCACGCAGACAGGCGGCTATGGTGGCAAGCGGGTGTGATACAGACGTTTGATCGGATAATCAAGATATACTTTCACTTTCGTTACCACCCAGAAATTTGCTGGTAGTAGTTTGATAACGCAACATTAATTGTAACAAGATGCAGGCTGTGCATGGCAAACGCTGTGTCGCCTTGAAAATAAATCAATATTTGTGCTGTGCTTTCACTTGTGAAAAAAAAAAAAAGAAAAGAAAAGAAAGTTATAGTTATACAAGCGTCTTGTTGGGTTCGCCATTGTGACCGGTCAATGAACTTGCGCGTTCCATCACATTATGAGCACGGGAACTTGTAGGGGTCACCAAAGTTCATTCAAAGTCTGAGCGCTGCGTAGTATAGGACTCCAGAATGGGGGGAGGATTATTTTTTTTAAAGATACACTCGGGGGGGGGGGGGGATGAAGGCAACACCAGGGGACAAAAACTGAACTTGGAAGCAGATTTTAGTATTCTAAATTTTTGATTACCTCTAGATCTAGAAATCTCTCTGCAAAACGCGTGTTGGTGCAGGCCTTGTGTGGACTCGGGATCCGTCATACTCTTTCCTTGTAAACTCTGCAAAGACAAAAGGCCAAGGCTAGGCCTAAGTCTTCCAAGGCCCACCTTTTCTTCATTTTTTCTTCTTTGCTTCTGTTTTTTTATTTTTTTTTTTTTTTTGGGGGGGGGTGTGATTTTTTTGGTTTCATTTGTGTGTGTGTTCGTGCAGGTATGAATAGGACAGAAACTGCACCAACTACTAATAGGGTAAATGCCTCTGGTAGTTTTCATATTTGTCATTTTTTTTTCTTTGTCATTTTCTACATTTGTTTGAAGTCGCAAACACAATCATGCATATTTGATGTGGGTCAAAATAAAATATTGATAAGGGTCCCAAATTAAGTATGCGACAAGAGGTAATATAGTCTACTACAGATTTTTTAGGTCAACTACAGATTTTTGGACAAAAATTTGCGTCCAACTACAGATTTTGGCCCAGGCAATGTTGGCAGGTATGCTATCCCTACTCTTTGTATCAGTGGATGTTAGGCTGGTTGAAATCTCAATTTTTAAATGCTCTCCGTGCTTTCTTTTCCTTACTATTATTATCAATTGTATTTATTGAATTGTACTGTTAAAAAGTTTTGATCTTGATCATGACATCATTTCTGTTGTGATTATTACGGTCACTAATTTTGAGGGTTGTTTTTAATGAAATTGTTACATGTGTTGCAGCTGGCTGAGAGACAAGCACCAGCGAAGCACAGCCATCGAATGCATGTTCCGACCAAGAGCCGAGTTTCGCATCCACCTCACCGTGCACAACCCGGCGTTCATTCCCAGCCGCATCACACCAGAGGGCGAGGGGGCCAGCAGTAGTAAGGTGGCCCAGTTACCGCCCAAGATCCAGCTGACGGCCAACGAGGCCTTAGCCAAGATGTTGGCCATTGAGAAATGTGATACGGTTGTGATGAATCCTCTGTTCGGCTCCGGCCTGCCTTATAAAACTAAGGTGAAGTAGTTAATCATCATCATCATCAAATTCAAAATCTTCTACCAACTAAAAATGTTCAGCATGCTCATATGACCTTATGTAGTTGCGAGCGCCGTAAAATACTCTCCAAAAGCACTTAACATGAATTTTCCTCACTTCACCCATGTGGAAATGGGTACTCTGCAAAAATTGTTGTCAATTTCTTAAGGTTTGAGCGCTTTATCTGCTGCTTACACTGTATGCTCCCTGAAAAGTGGAGAACATTTTGTAGTGTTCTGGGGTCTGCTGGAGTAATAATTAATAATAATTGTAAAGTGCAGTTATTATTAAATTTGCATAATGATTTCTTTATACAACTGATTGTTGATTCTTTGAATGGACTGTTCATATTTATATGTCAGTATGACTAACCTAATGTGTCAGACTGAAAAAAATTCTTTGAGTCATGTAAAATGAATATGAACAGGGTAGATTTGGCCTGAAGATGAATTTTAGTATTAATTACAGCGTTACTTTTATTTTCTTTTTAGTTACACGTTTTTTTCCCCTTCTGCAGGTCAACTCCTTTGAAGTAAATGACCACTGGCTTCGTATGCCCAACTATCGCAATATAAGCATTCCTTCACCGCCGCCAAATAACCCATCGTAAGTTGTAACAGTTATTTGACCTCTGGAGACTAGCTTTCAAGACGTGTTTTTATTGCATATTTATGAAAGGATTTAACTCATTCTCTGCCCATTTTTACTACAGCTTTTCACAATTTTATCTTTGCAACTGACAGTGAACGATAGGTGGGTATGTTTGTGAAGGATTTTGAGGACTAAACGAAATAATAAATATAAAGTGTTAAACATATTTTCAAATGTAATAAAACGACGTATTCAAATATGTAAATAAAATTTTTATTTGGCAAGGGAGATAATAGATACGTGTCGGTGAACACGCACAACACAAAGGAAAAAATAAAATGACAACAAATATTCTACTTTGAGTATGAAATTGGTGGGCGTGGCCATGCTTCTTGTTTTGGTTTCACAAACACAAAAACTCCAACAAATTCAACTTTCTCTCCATTTACGACGCTACTGGTGCGATATATTTTGTCACAGGAAGTTCCCTCTATTTAGATTCATTAATGTTGAAACTAAAAATTTAGGATAAACCGTTTACGAACTAAATAAAGTTTGTCAGTTTCCTGTGCCAATATATCGCTAATGGGCGAAAATGGTGCGGCCGGGCTGCCGATATATCGGTAATGGGCAGAGAATGAGTTAACCTGTTTTGATCAAATTATATAGCAATTATATTGGACTTGAATTCATAATGTAAGATTTTATTTGTTTTTTGTTTTTCAATATACTTTAAGATTTTGTGTACGTTACTTTGCTTCTTCTTCCACTCTCCCTTTTTCCATTTTTTTGCCTCGTGCATGCAACAAAAGAAATATTTTTGAAACACTTTTTGTGTCTGGCCTTTCACATAACCATTTGTTTACTCTGTGTAATAATTGCAGGCATACACATCAACCCTTCTCCGTAGGAAAATCCAATTTGATATGTTAAACAACTTCTGAATGCACAAATGCACATCCTTGTCAAACTGTCAGTTTAAATTTCATTTTTTCAGGGCTTCCCGATGGAGAGAGAAATTCCCTCTGCATGCTTTTGCAGCTGCAGGGGATAAAGAAGAAGTAGGGATTCTGCTCAAGAAAGGGTACAGTCCCTCAGAGACAGACTCAAACTCTCTTGCACCCATTCACTACGCAGCTTGGTAAGATATAAAGTGATTTGCTGTATTTTATATTGTCAGTGATTTGATTTTCCTTTTTCCTTTTGAAGATTGTTATGGAATCATAAGTAAATTTATTCCCATTTTTATATACTGCTCTAAATACTTTGAAAACATGTACTATAAATATAGGAATGGTTTTTGATCTAGTCAAATACACAAAGAAATAAGTCAGTACATTCAAATGAATTTCTTATATTCATTTTGTAGGAATTTGAGAGTGATTTGTGTGAAAAGTATGAAAATTCTGGCTCATCGACTTGATCATGTTGGTCAGTATGAAGTAACTTTTACTGTGTTTTGATGTAATTTCATTTGTTGAATCAATTGATTGGATGTCCATCTCTTAACTGTTTAGAGGGTTCCTAGGAAGTACAGAAAGTTCCACCTAAGATCCCGGTGCTTGGAAGCCAGAAAAATATGGGATCTTAGGTGAAGTTAACCTCTACTGACTCATCTGGGGAAGTGGTCAGGGTCACAATTGATAAAATGGTCTCCCCTTATTTTGAAATAAAGCTGACATGACCCTTGGGTGGGTTTATGACATATGGTGAGAAAAGAGTGGTTAACCTTGACGACTAATCACGATGGCATGAGGCATGCCATTTTCATTTATCCAATCGTGAGTCTCAAGATCCGTATCGATCTCATTGCTCTTTCCTTTCGCCTGTCCCAAATTTATTAAGTTCCATCTCTGACTGACTTCCTTGCTCATGTCGTAACACACCACTGTGTTTTGACCACACCAGTAATGATCCAGTGTGGCTAGCAAATTTTGGCGTAAAGATGAAAGACAAATGCAATGGTCTGGGAAACAAAGCATTGACCAGGCCACAGGTATATGTGATCTCGTCTGATGTGGCCTTGCAGGCCCTACCCACCTAGTGTACTGTGTGGTGTTAGTTAAGGTGAGAGGCTGGAATGCTTTTGGGAAAACACATGCAATAACGAGTTCATGCCTCTTTGTGATCCTGTGTTGACACTGTACCTACTCATCGACATTTACTATTGAGATGTGCAACTTGTAGTACAATGATTGCAAGTTTTCGCATGTTGGTTGATCAGTTACCTTAAATCATGATCTGAAACATGGGGTCTTAGCTGAATGAGCGGGATCTTAGGGGTGACTTTCATGTAGTACAAAATAACGAGATCGTAAGTGAACAAGGATTGTGAGTGGTGAGATCTTAGGCGGAGACTACTGTATTGTCAGGGGTTGACTTTAATTGGAAGGTACCTGCTCTAAAATTAGGGAAAGTATGAAAAGGCGGGTGGCCATAATATTCAAACTTCAATTGATCAGGTATGGCTGTATCAGTGTGGTGGAACAGCTCATTAGTGCTGGCTGCTCACCCAACACGGTGGACGGAGAGAACAGCACACCTCTTCACATGGCCGCCAAGAAGGGCAATGTACAGCTGGCCCAGTGTCTGCTGCGAAGAATTGACATAGATTTGGTGAGTGCTGATTGCAACCATTGTGGAAAATGTTACTCTTTCAGAATTGGTCTCATCGGCTGTAGCAGAAGCCACAAGTCATCCTTACCTTTAATTCTTCGAATTCTTCTACAATGCTTGAGAAATATTCTCCTCTCTGGATGTATTGGTCATCGTCAGACTTTGACAGACAAACTATTATTATTATAATGATCGGAAAGATTGATGATTGTATTGACAGGTATTTGTTGCATAATTTTGATGTACTTCGTAAAAATTTAAAAACAGCTCTGACAGGAATATTTCAAATACATCCTCAGGTTGCTGCCCTGTTCTATTTTTTGTATTGTTGATTGCATGTCTTTCAACGAGTTTTTAATAGTCTTTGTGGACGTATGTTTTGACCCACTGTAATTTCTTTATTTGTAAGTTTTAAGTTATACTAGCTTTTATTGACGTTGTCTAGAGATGCGTACTGTCTAAGAATGCGTACTATTTTGATTGTTATGTGCTGTCCACGTTGTTAATTGTGTTAATAAAAGGTGATTTCATTGTAATACAGAACATTCGGGACAAAGATGGGAAACGAGCCATCGATGTTTGTTCGACTGTGCATAACCGTACCTCACGCCATGAGCAAGTTGAGCAACTGATCAAAGATGCAGCTCAGAGACCTGTAAGTGCCGAGTTTTTAATTATAGCGAGAACATTGCACCTTTTTTTGTGTGGTTGGTGCACTAGATCTGAATTGATGTTGTTTTTAGTCAGGACACAACCCTCATTTCTATACAGTTCTTGGTTCATCAGGGGAAGAAACTGTTGATTTTTTTCTGTTCTTTAGCACTTACTAACTTAACCCTATCCATACGCCCTGGGGTCATTTTGCACCCCCAGGGTTGTATTCTTCACATTTTTTAATACTTCTAGTACGAAGATCTCTTTGAAACTTTCAGTATTTCTCAAAAAATCAGTTTGACAGACTGCTATGTAAAGCGTATGGATCAGATTAACGAGTAAATTTCCTCTTTGGAAAGTGGTGGCATAGTGTTCCCCTCGTCGTATGGATACGATAGTAAAGCACGACGTACGGATAGGGTTACACAGATGGTTGAAAAGAAAAGACAAGAATAGCACATTTTTATTTTTGAGCATCCTAGCAGAAAAATGAGTGATGAACCATGATTACCGATGTTTTGTTTCAGGTCTGACACGTGATAAAGAGGAAAAAGCACCTACTATATTAATGCACGGCACACTTTTTGTGTTGTAGTTTTCAGCTGATCCATGGATATTAGAGATAAAGAAGTGTATCAAATTCGAAAGCAAGTTAGGTGAAGTGGAAGTTTGAATGTGTTTTCTGAATTAGCCAGTGCTTATTTTTTTTTTTCACTTTCGAAAAAGATTTGACATCGCTGTTGTCTCTGTAAGTGTGGTCTATATGTCCGATGATTAAATCTGAAGAAAAAAGAAGTAATGGAACATTATCTCTATGACTGAAATTGGGAAATGTTGGAGCACTTGGATACAGGAATTTTAAAATTTGTCTCTGTGTAATCTTCTGAGCTGCCATTTTATACCTGTCTTTAGCTCAGTGGATTTTGTACCCTATACATGTTATGAACTCTGTTTTTTTTGTGAAAAAATACATTTGCACTGACATACTTTTTGTTTGTTTCCTCAGAACTTATCAATTGAAGTTTTTCTCATGGACAACAGCAGCAAAAGTCTACAGCTTTCCTCTGGGTACAAAACCACTGTCCAACAGCTGAATGAGCAGATGATGAAGGTATGCACGTTCGGTAAACTAACACAAGTGAATTGCACTTAATGTAAAGGTCGTATTTCGTAGGTCAAAATTTTTAAAGTAGTATGTAAAAATTCAAGTTTTATCATGAGAACTTATGGGGTATCTCTGGCTTTGTCAATCTTTAGCAGTCACAAATTGATGTAAGAAGTTGTTGAAGTAAAAAAAGAAAAAGAAAGTCCTTCCTGCAATTAACAAAATGCTTTTTTATGCCAGAATCTTTTGAGCTTTCAGACCATGGGTATTGAACATTCTTTGGACATTATTGCATGTTAGACGGGGGGAGGGGGGGCTCTCGTGGCCTAGAGGTTAAGGTGTTGGCCTCTCATTCAAAGGTCCCGGGTTCGAATCCGGGTAACGACCGACAAATTTTCTTCTCTAAAATTGTCTCCTTTCACCTCCTTTCCTGCTCTCTAGCAATGTTCTGTTGTCTGCTTTCATTTCCACTTTCTGCCCCCACCCCCTCACCTCCTTTGCCCCCTCCTCTGGGCTCCTGACTCTTTCTGCAGCCTTTCTACTGCTACTCCTCTGCTTCTCCTTACTGCTGTCTTTCTGCCACACCCCTGATCTTTTGGTAGGAAAGATCTACTCCTAGCCTTCTCCCAAAAGGCGAAAAATCTTGGAGGGCCCGTGTGCAAGTTGCGCACGTTAAAGATCCCTTGGTGGTCTAAAATTGATAAGAGCAGGCTTCGGCCGCCACCCGCGCAAAATTCAAAATTTCCTACCAACTGAAAATATTAGGTGTGTCCCGCGCGCTCATATGACCTTATGCAGTTGTCAGCGCCGTAAAACACTTCCCCCCCCCCCCCAAAATACATGTTATAAAGAATGGCAAACCTCTGTCAGTCCCTAAGTGCTTGGTTATGTAATGTTCTTTAGAATCTTAATGTTTTTTTCTATGATTTTCTTTCCTGCAGGAATTTAACCTGCCCATGAAGTACTCCGACATCTTCACTCTTTGGATTTGTTCTAAGAGTTTAGGTAAGAAAGTGTGCTGCCCTTGGAAAGTTGTAGTGTCACTCATTCATTTCACATCTATTTTCCATTAGTTTATCGTTTACAGTCTTATTGTTTCTTATTTGAGGAACTGTGAACTGGTGACTGAATTTTCAACTTGCAATTTATTTCAAGTTTTGATATTAAACTAAAGAAACTGATGTACCAAGCCCCTCCCCCACTCTCTCAAGCACACTTCCCTTCCCCGTTCTGCAATTGTAGTGTAAACAAGCGAAAGTGAAGACTGGAAAAACACACTAGAGGCAAAATAAGAGTAAGTGAAGAACACGAAAACAGGCTGGTATGTTATTTTGTTTTCAATGTCTACCAACTTATTATTGGAATTAATTTATTTGGAATTATGGGAGTAAGGCAGTCCTCAGGTTATATATAATAGCCTTCTCCTGTTTAAGTACAGTAATGAATATGGTGGGTTATGTGGAATTTGTTCCTATTTTTCCATTCTTTGTCATTACCAACTTTCAACAGACTCCTATTGTGTGGGTGTGTATAATTGGCTTGTTGGGAGTGATATTTATTGGTCCTACTTCTTAGCTATCCATTTTTATTTCGGTCTGTTGTAATACTTTCATTCCATATTTGTATTGTCTTCAACAAAGTCAAAAGCGTCTGATGTAATGGTTTACGCTCTTCGCTGTTGCTCAAAGAAGGTATATGTGTTTGATTCTTGTTGGGAAGTTATTTTATCAGGTATCCTTGTCTGACTACAGGGATCTTGTATCTCACTCAGCCTGGATTGGCCCCAACAGACAGTTTGGAAACAACTTTCCTCCTAAATTATCTGAGTTGTGTTGGTTGGAATGCAAGCTTTGTACAATCAGCAATGTAAGATAAATATGATGTGAATTTTCAACATTCCAGAGCTGCAGCTGAAGCTTGAGCATGAGGTTGTGAAGGAGCTGCAGCAGTGGCATACACGCAGCGTGAACATGTTGACCGAGGCCCGCAACCCCTCGGAGGAGGAGCCTTCACTCAAGTGGAGGAGGAATGTCAAGGTCAGCGTGGACAAGGAGAAGCAGGTGAGAATTTTCTACATGACATCATGGTAGTAACACAATTGCCATAATAATTTTTTTTGATTTTGATAAAATCTTAAAAAAAAAAGAGTGCTTACCTTAGTCAACCGTATGACATGAGCAAATGTGAAAATGTCTCAATAACAGATTTTTTAAGAATGTGAAACAATATCCTGCTATACTGAGGGTGAGAAATGTGTAACAGGTGTTCTTACAGTACCAAAGACGAGAAACCGAAGAAAAAGACTTGGGCAATTCCGTGAAGCATGATGATCTGAAGTATAGACAACATTTTCGGAATATGCATGTGCATAATTTTGTTGTTATCCTTCTTAGAAAAGTTTAATGGAATTTCTGTAAGTATGATCCATGTCTCATTACTTAGACTTTATTTCTTTCATAAAGACTACGGGTTGAGAAGTGATGGTGACTTTTGAAAGCTGTGTTTGATAAATGAATAAAGGTTTGCACAGAGAATGAAGCCAGCCTATGAATCACACTGAAAAAGCCTTCTGTCGAACCTTTCCCCAATACAGAAATATGTGGTTCCCAATTAAGCCTCAATTCTTTTTTTTACAGGCAGTGTAATATGTTTTGTTTTAGGCGCTGTACAGTGCATCTAAGCATGTTTACTGTATTATTGTTGTGAAACCTTGGTCATCAGTACAATTGAGGCAACTGAAGTAATGTCTTACAATTGACCATTAATTTAAAAAATCGGATATGTCATGACGTTATCTTTTATCAGGTTCAACATCCAAAGGCACTAGACCTACTATTCCACGAGGCCTACTACAACTACATCAATGGCCTCTATCCGTGCAAGGACCGGGACATTGTGACCTTTGCCTCCATCATCTTTGCCATACAGCACCACGGGACTGGGAGTGTCAAGTCCGTTCTTTCCACGTGAGTCATGCTAGATTTGTGCTGGACCCACGAAATGTTTTTGCTATTGAAGGGTTAAATAAAATAAAGGGTCTGTGTCACACATTGTTTAAAACAGAGTTCCAAGAATAATGATACATGGCAGGGGAGATTATAAGACATAGAATTTGAATAAAATGACTGGGGAGCTTTAATCAGTTAGTTCCTGGGGATTTGTCCTTATGCATGTACATGCCTCCAAATTCCGTGAAAGGAGAGATAATCCCCGAAAAATATCATAGATGTTTAAAAAAAATTCCATTAAAAACATTATTTACAAAATGATGTGGTTAAAAAAGTGCAACGATGTTAGGAAAAGAGTTTTACTTCCAACGAGCCAGCCAGTTTACAGTCTCAGCTGCAGTACAGTATGGGAAAGTTATTTATTTCTCCTATTTTAGTTTTGACTACCGGGTTTTCCTTCATTACCCTTCTGTTTCGTCAAAATTAAGAATATCTAAATCCTCTAGTGATTGAAAAATATTACGCTAGACAGAAGAATTAACTTGCAACCTGTCTTTGTTTGGTTGAGATTACTTCATGTGCTGAATTTTTATGTATTTTCAAATTTTCCTTGGATTTGTCCAGCACACCCTCTATTTTGTTATACTTACTATAAATATTCACACTCACTATGTCTTGGTAAATTTCAACCATTCAAAAGCTCAAAGAAAGAACAACTGTAATTTCTCTTTTTAGCCTTGTTTTCTGTCTGTTCTGATTGGACATTCTTCTTGCCTAGACCTCATAGAAATGCTTATCACGGCAGTGTCACGCGTTCAGGGATTGAAACGCCGTGCAATGCAGATCTAGGTGTGAATCGATAGACTCAGGGCGATGCTGCTGTCAGTGTTAAATGGTTAAACCAGAGTTGTTGTCTTTAGAAATTACCCAAACTCTGTATCATGCTTATGTCCTGCTGGTTTTTTTTTTTTCTTGAAGCCACCTCAAGGGGTCTTGGAGCCTTTATTTTACTGACCCTTTCTATTCTTATCAGGTATTCGTTTTCACCAAATGGTGCTACCTTGTGAACATTATGGCTAATGATTTTTGCTGTGTATTTATTTTTAGTGCACTCTATAAATTTTCAGTGTGCTCCATTACTTTAACAGAGCTGGAATGTGCTGTGTGCTGTAAGTACGGTCGGTCTCAGACTCGCTCACAAATGCATGCATTTCTCAAAAGGATACTACCTCTGAAGTTTTTTGTTATTTTTTACTCCTAGACAGAAGTATAGGTTTAAATTTTCCAGCGTTTAAATGACAGTTATTTTGTCGATGTGCTTTTTTAGAAACTTAAAATTTGTTTTAAAACATGCTCCTGTGTTTCAGTCTAAACATGGGCCAGCTGAAGGAGATGATCCCTGCTGCCTCACTGAGGAACAACCAGCTGAGCCACTGGATCAAACAGATCTCTAAAGAGTACAACAATGTCAAGGACATTCCACAGCAGGTGAGGTGAAGGGTTGTTCTCTTCAAAAGGATGGGTTAGGTAGGACAGTGAAAGAGAGAGATTTAGAGAAGAAGTGAGTAGTTCACAAGTGCGTAAGGTCATATGAGCGTGCGGGACACATTAAACATTTTCAGTTGGTAAGAAATTTTGCTCGGGTAGTGGCTGAAGCCTACTCTTATTGATTTTGGACCACCAAGGGATCTTTAACATGTGCAACTTGCACATGTGATGTCAGAGATTTTTCCGCCCTTGTCTGAGAAGGCTAGGTGTAGATCTTTCCTTTCATAAAAACAGGGGTGTTGCTGAAAGACAGGGTAAGAAAGAACGAAGGAGTAGCAATAGAAAGGCTGCAGAAAGAGTCAGGAGCCCAGAGGAGGGAGCAAAGGAGGTGAGGAGTGGGGGCTGAAAGTGAAGACAAAAGCAGATGACAGAACATTGCTAGAAAGCAGGAAAGGAGGTGAAAGGAGACAATTTTTTTAGAGTACAACAATTTCCACGCTATCTGGATTCGAACTCGGGACCTATTGAATGAGAGGCGAACATCTTTACCCCTAGGCAACGAGAGCCCCCGGTTTTGTGTTTGTCACATAAGAGAACACAAGGAGTTTGAAGGTAGCCCTGAGAAATATAGGATAAATTTGATAAATTATGTTTTATGTATACCTCCTAGGGAAATTTGTTCCTCAGAGGTGTACATAAATACCCTAATACATCAATACATTAATGCATGAATAGTACATAATATCACAAACATAGACAATCGACACACTATTGCCGGTCGCCACTGTGCAGCACCCTGCTTTTTGAGCTAGGGTTATCATGTCTTGGTTAAGGACACACCTCCGTGCCAAGTCACCTAAACGCTGTGTCAATTGTGTTTTGAAACTGGGGCATGCCATGACTTTGCAACAGATACCTCTGAGAGGGTGCAGTCGCACTGGATATGAGAGCATGAAAAGTGAAGAGGAAAACATTGCATGCTCCCGCACGCACGCGCGTGCCTGCATGTGTGTGTTCGTGTGTGTGTGTGTGTGTGTGTGTATGTTGTACTTGTGTGTGGTGTTTTTTGTTTTACTCCCCTTTGAATGCAGTTGAGAATAATTATGAAACAGCACTTCAGGTGTATGTCCTATTCTCGTTAGTTTGTATGAGAGCTTTTAAAGCTCTGTAAACTAACTATGGTTTGTAATCTGAATCAATTCTGTGTTGTTTGCAACGTAATCCTGTACCTTACCGAGTCAACAAGGGTGCCTACTCCTTGTACCTCTGTGACTGTTTTAGGAACAACTTCTGTGAACAAGGCCCTTCCTAGGTTATTGAAGCGCCATATGCCCTATCTCTTGTCTTAAAGGAAGTATGTTTTCTATTTGTCAATGTATTTATCTATCTTTTAAGTGGTGAGTGTGGGTGGTTGGCGGATTCTCTGGTGTGGTTTACTTCTTCTTTCCTATCATACATCTATCGTCCTTATCTCCCTCCCCTTCTTCTTTTTTATGTTTGTTACTCTCTTGTAACAGCTCTAATCTTCTACCCCCCGGGGCAGTGCCACTAACTGAAGTGTCTTTAGGCCATTCCCAAAGGGGGGACATATCTCGTTCAAGCATAGTAGAATTGTAAATGGGCTGACTCATGTCACGCTCATAACTGTGCCTGATCTACAACAGGGAACTGCTGCTTTTTCTTTCCTGATCCTTACTATTGTCATTTTCCTCTACTTCTTTTGTATGTTTGTCACTCCCTTGTGACCTGCTATTTTGGGGTGCCTTGATAGTCGAAGCAGACCTTGTGCTGTTGAAGCTAGAGAGGTGAGCAGTCTAAGTCTGATTCCCTGTAAAGACTTCTCTGTTGACACCCACCCCTTGGCGCTCATATGACCATAGGCAGTTGCGAGCTCCGTAAAACCTCTACTAAAACTAAGTGGTGAGTGTGTCTGGTGTAGCTGCTCTATGTTGCGTCTTGCATATCCGTTTGTTGATAATGATATCAACAGATTGTGTTGTTTTAGTGCATATCCCGAATAGAAAGCAGACTGTATTGGCTTTACAATTTTTAATTTCTGTCTTTTCTGAGTTGTTTTTTGTTTTTGGAATTTACAAGTTCATATTTTAGAGAGTTGTTGCTCTTACGGCTTGCAGAGTTTCTTTGCCCCGGGTGACCTTTGTGATGTCTGTTTAATTTGTCAGTTATCCTCAAGAAATGTAAAGTTGCTGTTCTCTTATAACTTATCATGCTCATTTAATCTATTGCATCTCTACAGCAACTCAAGTCACACTTTCTAAGCATCTGCCAGCGTCTGATGGTCTATGGATCTGCATTCTTCACTGGCAACATCACGTCACATCAACGCAAGGTGTGTATCACTTTTTCTTCCATATGTTTATATGTGACAGTGGAATGGTAACCGACATAAGAAAATTTCAGTAACATTTACCAAATTTTGTGTAGTGCTTCTTCGAAAAGTTTTCTTATTCCTTTGTAATTTTTATTAATTTTACCTGTTTGGTGGGAATGTGGAAACTGCATTAAAAAAAAAAATCTGCTATGTGTTTCATAAAGTAGGTCTGATACAGTTGAAAGTGTTTCAAGATGGCCACCTATTGTTATGGTGAAGAGTGGTAAAAGTTGGACAGATGGACATCTTGGAAAGTGTCAGTACAATATAAAAATATGGGAAGGGGTAAAAATGGAAAGTGGTCATTTGTTCAGGTGATTGTCTTGGACATTTATTTTACTTCAAAAGATGTGTTTGTTAATCATTGTGGTAATGTGCCCGAAAGTGACTCTGGATTATGTTTCAGGTCGAATAATGGTAAACACAGATTCTTCTTTCTTTATGTACCCCCCGGGGCTGTGCCACTGACTGTAGTGTCTTTAGGCCTTTCCCAAAGGGGGGACATTTCTCGTTCATCCACAGCAGAATTGTAAATGGGCTGATTCATCTTGTCACGCTCATATCTGCCTGAACTACATCAGGGAACTGCTGCTTTTTCTTTCCTAATCCTTACTATTGTCATTTTTCTCTACTTCTTTTGTATGTTTGTCACACTCTTGTGACCCGCTATTTCCGGGGTGCCTTGATAATGGAAGCAGACTTTGTGCTGTTGAAACTAGAGAGGTGAGCAGAGTGAGTCTGATTCCCTGAAGAGACTTCTCTGTTGACACCCACCCCTTGGCGCTCATGTGACCGTATGCAGTTGCGGGGGCCGTAAATCCCTCTACTTAACTATATGACTTTCTTTATGTGGAGCATCTTGCTTTCCCTGGCTGCCTAAGACCATTCTTTTCCAGACGTGTTTGCTTTTATTAATTCAACACCACGCCTTTTGGAAAAAAAATGTACTGTGCTGTCCACTGTTGTAACCCGTTGTCTTACGTTCTAATTTTAGTGTGCTGTAAGCTTTTCAAATAATTATAAGACTTTTCATTCCTCTTGCAGTAAATTTTGTGTTTTGCCCGAAAGGGAGATTTTCCACAGTAAATCATTTTTCCTTTGTCCTCAAGAGCTATGTTTGATTATATTGTTGTATTGTTGTGAGGGATTTTTCTCCTGTCTTATTTTTTTTTTATGCTGTCTCTTTTGCTTGCTTTTTTCTAACCCCACTTATTAAACAAACTTCGTCCTTATTAACTCACAAAAAACCTGTGTGCTTTTCAGTCATCCATTCCTAGTGCCCCCTGCTTTGTCGGGGTCAATGACCTGGGCATACATATCATCAACATCCAAACTAAGGTAGGTCGGATCATGTGCAACACACATTTGGTCCACGATTCTGTATATTCATTATTTGGTTCTTTTTAGCTCTCTTTAGATTGTTTCCAAGGGGAGTTTGTTGTGCACCAAAAATATAAAGTACAGGAAACAGTCTGCCGTGGAAATGGTCTAAAGGAATATATTTTTTTTTCATTTTATAGATCTTTGACAGTATGTTTATATTACAACCCCCATGAGCATCACTCGGCAGAAGATGACAATAGATGAATAAGAACATACATGTACAGTTTGTTACAGCCTGTCTGCCATATCTGGACTGTTTTCTATGGTTTGTAATTAAGATTTTAGTAAATGTGTCACAGTGTGGAGTGCCTTTAATCAACGTTTTAAGTAAAAACCACATAGAAATGGGTTCTTAAATGGACATAAAAGGTGTTCAGCCCAAAAATCAATTTTCAATAAAAATTGCCTAACTGGGGGGGGGGGGGGGGGGAATGCCGATTTCTTCAATTTCATTATTTTTACAAGTGCCTGATTTCACTACGCTGCCTGACAAATGATCTTTGAGCAGGCTACTTTAACTTTTAGTTTCGTGGTTGTACTTAAAATACAGCAAGTCGTCATTTTCTTCCATGTCATAGTGTGTAGAAAACGGAATTATTTACCATTCTCAGCCCATTGTGATATGTGCATTAAGAAGTGTTTGTTTTTCAAGTACATGGACTCATTTGTACTTTGCTTTTGATTTCAGCAAATGGTGGAGTCATTAGAGTATGGGGAAATTGTGTGGAAACATATCTTTGAACGCTCTTTGTTAGAGGTGAGTAAGTTTGTCCAGTACTGGTATCATTGACTAATGTTTTACTTATTTATTGCTCAAGTCGTTCTAAATTTATGTGCATTTACTATGTTCTTTTTTTTTCATATGCTTGTACACTTTTGTGTGTCTTATGTTTGATAGTGAAATTAGACTGTTTTTAACAGACTGATTGCTCAACCTCTGATATTAGGCAGCTAGAGGTACAGTTAGTTTGTTTTTATTTGTAACTTAAAAAGGTTCTTAAACTTGAAATCAATGCTTGTTGTGTAACGGTTAGGCACTTTACTGTCGCATGCAGGAGGACCGAGTTTGAATCCAGAGTGGGGAGAAATTTTTATCACGTGTCTCGGTCTTTCCACTGGGATGGTGTGTTGTATCACTTTCAGCCCGGATTGTCCCTGACCGGCTGGGTTGGACACCCACCTCCTAAATGATCTAAATTGTGTCGATAGGGGTGTAAAATCATGTACATTATTAAATCAGACAGTTGAAGTCAGCGCTACACCTAGAAGTTGCTAACATTTCAATTGTGTGGTGTTTTTGTTCTTGTGTTTCAGGTAACTTTGATCAAGCCCGAGTCTCGAGATGGCCGCAGTCCACGGGGACTAGCCTCCAGGGGCGTCTATGAGATACGAACCCGTCAGGCGGGGCTCATAGATCATCTGATGCAACAGCTGAAGCGCATGCATGGGGACAATGTGGTCAGATGAACGGGGCTTGCAGGTTGTGAACAAGATGTAGTGGACCCTTCGTGTCTAAATGTGTGTGTGTAGGACTCGTATTGTTGAAGTGCAAAGATACATTGCCACTGATGTGTGCTGGATAAATTTTCTGTGGGATCCAGAAGTGGCTTGTGAATGGTTGCCGAGTGCTCTACTCTTTTCAAGTCAGTCAAGTCCACTTGGAGAGGAGCTATGAGGCCTTCCATTCGTAATAACAAACTGTTGGAAGTGGTGTAAAATAATGTGCTATATGACAGAACTAGGCTCAGCCTCCATAGATCTGTCTTCATGATGTTTTTATGCAGTGAAAATATTTCCTGAGAAGTACTTACTGTTTTCAATATATATTGTTTGACTGTACTACTTTTTCTAAATGCCAAAAAGTTTGGAATTTTCAGCAGATATCTAATGACTTTGGATACATTATGTGGGCGGGTACATGATATGGATTTTGTGGTTTGTCCTACTTGCATGGGATAATGCTCTGGGGACATGTGTTCTTTAAAATAATGAGTGACGTTAGCCCATGGTATAACTCTAGTTACAGAATAACTGCAGTTGATTGATGGTGAGCTTTGTCCAAATCAGTGTCCTATTTTGGAAATGAGAATAAACCAAAAAAGATTATAAATGACTGCTTATATGGAGAATTTAGCATGAAGGAAGAACTTACTATACTTTATTATATCTTGGACTGACTAGGATTTAACCGAAAGAAAAAGTGCATGATAGTGCTTGGTTGTTTGTGTCTGTTGGTTGGTAGAAAGTGAAAGGGACTGGGAGGGAGTTTCTTTTCTGAACTAAAATACACCCACTGTCTTTTATTTTGTCTTTCAGATGGGTATTTTTGACTTTTGCATCATGACATACCCCTTTCCTTACCTAATAAAATGTTAACAGGGCTGTTACTCTGGTTTGTAGTGCTCCTTATGGCACAGAAGGAATAATTGTATGGAAGCTTTTTGTCGCTACTTCATGTCATATCAAAATTTTCACTCCAGAGGGATGAAACGTCCCAAGTTCTTCTATTTGCTTGCAAAGGGCTCATCTGGTACTCATATAGAGGCTTTGTATAGAAGAGAGGCTAGTTTAATCTCAAATTATGTGATGGGTCTTGTCATCAGCATATATATATATGTGTCATGACGTGGTGGAGTTGGGTGCTCGTCAGTTTTTGGGTATGTCGAGTAATTGGCATCATCTTAAATATTGTTTACAGGTCTGTCTTCCGATGAAAAGATACTCATCTACCTTGAATAGATATGGAGATACTTGTGATTAAAGGAGCTGGGGATCGCCTTGTTTCAAAAGTTAAATTAGCAAGAAAATGGCGGCCAAATTTTGGCCAGAGTTTGAGTGTCCTTGAAAATTGCAAATTTGCTTTTTTCTTGTGCCTTTGATTAATGCTTTTCCAGTAAAGTCCACATAGAAATGTGTTTTTTAAATGGACATGAAAGGTGTTTAGCCAAAACCCAAAAATTAAAAATAAACGAAAACTGCCGAAAGGTTAGAAAAATGGTGGTTTCTTTGATTTAATTATATTATTTTGAGGAGAGCCTAATTTCACCACGTTGCCTCACATATATATCTATATATATATATAATGTACATATGGTGCTTGGAGGGTAATGTGGGAGCTCCTCTCCTACTCGGAAGGTTTGAATTGTAATTTGAATTGTAATATAGTCCTGGGCTCGCAATGTTTACAGTTATGTCATTGGTTTATTTTTCACTGTGTTTTTTTTAATTGTCAAACTTTATAAAGCGAAATGTGATTACCATAAAGGCCTGATAAATAAATGTATGGAATATACTCACTTGCATATATTCACCTTTTGCAAGGTGTTGTGGATATGAGGGTTATGTGTGAATGCAGTGCTTGTGACTGGTTGAGATGGTGAGGATGCATGTCGTCAAATACATTAGAAATACATTAGAAATACATTAAAAGTACATTGCATTAGTTCACGAGAGACTCTGCCTGGGATGACGCTTGAGGAAATTTGCTGTTCGTTTTCTTAAGCCTCAATCTCATCATGTTGTGATAAAGGATCTGTTTACGGTTCTGGGACTACTTCAAGTAAAACATTTTCCGAGACACTTAATGCATTGCTGCATCAAGAAGATGACTTTTTATTATTTTTAAAAACGCAATCTCAATGTAGGCCTATCATGCTAAAATTTCTGGAACTATGTTGTTTTAGTGTTGACCGACTTATGAACTTGTACGTGTTATGTGTTTGCATGTCGACTTTGAAACTGTTTTTAGAAATAAAAAAAAGTGTCATAATGATTAAGTTCCAACAGATATGCATTAACTCTGTCTGCCATGTGCCTTACACACACATTTTGTGTGATTTCATTATTTTTGTTTCTTGTCTGGTTACCTGTTCGAATAATGAGTTTTGATCCTATGGATACTTTAGGTATCAATATGTATAAGTTATGGTCCTTGCCTCTGTAGGTTATGGTGTAATATTTTGTTTAGAATGTAGGGGCCTGTACGTAAGACTGACAAGTTTTATTGTTGACTTAATAATCGTTTGACTTGTTTTAAAGAAAAATTGTTTATGTCAGTTTGATATTTCTTTTTATAACTGATGGGTAAAGATGCACAACTTTCTTTGTCGAGAAAAGCATTTGTTGTGTTGATGTAGTTTGTGGAGATTAGATTGTTCTAGTAATTTGAAATGTGTTTCTATCAGCAAATTGGTTTAGTGTATGGTAGAAAAAATATGCAGTGCTAAAAGTTCTGGTTGGTGTGTGTTCATATTATGATATTTGTGTGCGTGCGTGTGCGTACACCTTGTTTTTGTACACGTGTGTGTGTGAATGTAAATGAGTTTTTTTCAATAAGTGTGTATGTGAGAGTGAGTGAGAGAGAGAGAGAGCGAGAGAGAGAGAGCGAGAGAGAGAGAGCGAGAGAGAGAGAGAGAGAGAGAGAGAGAGAGAGAGAGAGAGAGAGAGAGAGAGAGAGAGAGACAGACAGAGAGAAAGAGAGAGAGAGAGAGAGAGAGAGAGAGAGAGTTTGCGTGTGTGTGTGTATATGCTTGCACGTGTGCGTGTGGGTGCGTGCGAGCGAGCTAGCATGCCTCAAAGTGTGGGTAGTTTTGTATATAGACTTCAATGTTTTTAAATTGCGTGAGCGAGGGCACATGCATTCTTTTAATGAACTATGAAATATTGAAATTGTGGTGAGTTTCATTTTCCATAATATTCTCAGATCTCACTCATGCGCTCTTCATGATATGATATAAGATAAGATAAGATACATCTTTATTGTCCAGATCCTGGCTCATTGGTTTGGTGTTTCACCACGTGTACACACACACATGCACACACACATGCACACACACACACACACACACACACACACACACACACACACACACACACGCACACTCACACAAAACGTGCTCACACACGCAGGCTTACAATCACCTGCATAACATAAATTAGCAGCAATATAAACAATAATCTCAAGCTAGATACATACTCTATGTTATTCTGATGTATGCTCTGAGGTCATGTGAATACTTACACAAGATGGTTAAGATGGAAGAATTTTGATGGATGATTGTAAAAATGACCTGTATCTTCCTTTGTTACAGATCAGATGCCAAGGTCTTTTACTTATGAAGTAATGTTTTTATTTGAGGGAACAAGGGATGTTTGTTGTCTGAGAAGATAGAATTAATTTTTTTAAACGGAAGCTGTTATGTACAAGTCATCCAAGTAGGGGAATGTAGATGTTGAAATTTTACATGCTTTCTGTATTAATCGTTTTAATTTGTCTTTATCTTGTTGTCTTGGGTTCCCGGCCCGTGCTGTTGAACAAAAATTGATCATACTTTCTATGGTTGAATGATAGAATATGGACTTCTATGTTTTATCAACTTTAACTCACTTACTACCACACCCTCAACTGCTGCGGGTAAAGTAGCACCGACGTTGTGATACCACACCCGCAACTGCTGCGGGTAAAGTAGCACCGACGTTGTGATACCACACCCGCAACTGCTGCGGGTAAAGTAGCACCGACGTTGTGATACCACACCCGC
>NW_004797288.1:2452523-2458815 GCF_000002075.1 Aplysia californica | reverse complement strand
GGGGGGGGGAATTTGCAAAGCAGAGTAAGGTTTAGTAGGGCCTTCAAGACCTAGATCTAGGGTTTCAGTAGTGGAGAAGGGAAGGGAGTTAGTAACTTTAAGTAAGAAGGGCAAAGGAAAAGCAGTTTTTGACCAATCTTTGAAAACTTGTGAAAAAAAAAAGTTACAATAAATCAAAGCTGTAATTTCATCTGGGCAATCTTTATTATATTCAAAAACAATTTTCCAAATTTCAAGTCTATGTTAATTAACAAAAGCTTTTAAAATTGCCCTTAGAATGGCTGGTGCGCAGGGAATAGCGACCCTGAAAATGGATGGAAGTGAGTGAGTTAAAATACATGAGTTTCCTTTGAAATAGTAGTCTTTTGTTCAGTTTTTTATGCAGGAGAGAAGTGTGGACACGCTAGTTGAGTTTGTTGTCTATTGTAACTCCCAAATATTTGTAATCTGACACTTGCTCGATGTTTTCACATTTAATTTCGAGTGGCTGCTGGGGCAGTTTCTTTTTTCTAAAATCAACAAGTTCTTTGATTTTTTCACATTTAGCTAATGATTTTCACACCGTTCAGAAAAGTTAAGTACAAAATTCTGGTAAGCGGTTTCGTTATGGTCAGCCTGAATTAGCCCAATTATGGTTGAATCATCCGCAAATTTTATCAACTTGATGATACTGTTGTTTATTTTGCAATCGTTCGTACATCATCCTTGAGGGGCCCCTGTATTTGTTGTGATGTATGTCGATGATATGATATATATATATATATGATAAAGTTGAAAATCTTGCAAGTATAAATGGTGGAAAATACCTGTAACGACTGTTATGTAGCAAATTCTGCTTTTAATTCCTGCTTCACTTGACCTGTGCAGTTTTCTTGCTCATATTTTTGTTGGGACACTAAAGAGAGGTCACTTGAGTGAATGAGACTTTGTTTTACTCCTCAGTTGTTATTAAATAAACAAGCCATTTTTTGTAAAAATTAGTTCTTTTGAGAGGTCGCTGTTGACAAACTTTATAAATATGTGTCATAACACGGTGGAATCAGGTGCTCGTCAGTTTTTGGGCATATGGAGTTACTGGGGTAACCTTAAAGCCTGTAAATTTACCTTGAGTTTGATGGAAAAAATTCCCGTCTGTCTTGAATAGATTTCGAGATATTTGCGACTGAAGGAGGTGGGGTTCCCCTAGTATCAGAGATAAAATTGCTGAAAAAATAGCCACCTAAGTTTGGTGACTTCCAAAGCTATAGTTTCCTTGGAAGCTGCAAATTTACATTTTTTGTGCATTTGATCAACGATTTTCATTAAAAATCCGCATAGAAATGTGTTTTTTAAATGAACATATAAGCTGTAGAGTCCCTCCCCCCAAAGTTTTAGTAGAATTGTCGAATGGGTGGGGAAGCGCTGGTTCTTTGATTTCTTTATTTTGACGAATGCCTGATTTTACCATAATACTTCACACATAGATCAACTGAGTTTTCAATCTAAGGGTATCTATTTTTAAAAAGTTTTTTCTGGAACAGTTACCATTTCTAATTTTGTAGCCTGACAATACAAGTCTTCTGTCTTTGAAATGACTCAAATTTTTAGAAATAGGGCACATATGTTGTGCTGCTGGCTATGAAAAGGGTACTGTTTTCTTAGTATTGTTGCTTTCACGAAATTTTGTTATGAATTGTGGAGTAATGCTAATGACTGGGGCCAGTGTACAGTGGATTTGCTGGTTTTTTGGTTGTTTTTTTTTTTTACCGATGTCCTTATAAGTCTTATATTGAACTAGTGATGTAGTTTTGTTGCATAATTTTGCTTTCGTCTTGGGCTTCTTTGATTAGTTTTTGTAATTGATGCTTTCAGTGACACGTTTGCATTGTTGTTCTTACTACTTTTTTTTTTTTACCATGTTCCGATTTATTAATTAAAAAATTTTTCTTTAGGTATGAGGTGTTAGACACTGAAAGGCAAAATATTTAAAGCATTGTGGCTCAAGAATTGGAGGTTGATGATACTGGAAGTGATTATGCAGATGATGTTATTTAGTAGAAGATGATGATTCTGATGATGAAATTGTGATACTGATGATAAATGACAGACTATTTTCAATTGAATTAGAAAGTTAGAGATAATGAAAATATATATGTTTATAATTTTTTGTCTGTTTTTTTTTCTCCTCTGTTTTGATCCTCTCTTCAGGCTGTCCTGAGAGGTTATACGCAATTCTTCATTTCCAACTCCTGAGTGATAAAAATTTGAAGCTGGAGAAATACAACTAACCAAAGCCATATTGCTTTCCATGGACAATAGCACACTAATTTTTGTGTTGTCTGGTCAAGCACTGTTTTCTTTTCTATCATTTTTATGTGAGAAATAAGCATTTTATTGTCAGTGGTCATGTCTCCCTCCTCCTTCCCTCTCCCTCCAGCCTGTCCTAGGTTGAGTATAATATGACAGTGAAGTGGTGGTTAAATTGATGGGTGCCCTCAAATGGTTTAGTTTTTTAGTTTTTGCAAGAGAGTTTTACAGCACGTGCAACACAAATAGGTCATGCAAGTGCTGAAGATTAGAGGTGTTGCTAGAGAATAGCACATACGCAGTAAAAAAAGGCGGAGGGATAAGGACGATAGTTGTTAGATTGGAAGGAAGGGGCAACCACCCTCTTCTTCAATATTGTAGAAACATAAACTGCTTCTATGTTTTATATGCTCAGAGTCTCAGCAAGTCATCATTAAAATATGATCTTTTTTTAAGTGCTGTAATTTTAAGATTTGATAGAAATATTTAGCAGTGAGAGTAGATCCTGAGTATAAGTCATGATAATAGTATGTGTAATAGGTTGCATTTATATAGTGCTCTGTCCCATACAAGTATAAACTTTTGACTTCTTTACATTGATGACATGGTTACTGTGAGTGAGTGAGTGAGAGTGAAACCACACGCACACAAGAAAAATCTTTCATGAGCACAAGAAAGCTAGTTAACCCCATACGGAAGATGTTTCTCATCCATACGTTAATTATATACACACGTAATGACAGCAGCGAAAACAAGTCCCATCAGTACCTGCTTACACACTCCTGACTAAGACACAAATGGGTCCTTTGCGGTCACTTGGCGCAATAATGCGACGGTCAAAATGGTCTGTTCTGGTACTGCATCAGGCCCGATAAGTCCGTCGCAGTCACTCTCCTGGCTGGGTGACCTGATGGGGGTATTTTGTACTTTTGGCTGTGTGACTGATAAGTGTTAAGCAGCAAATTGCTTGAACATAGTAAGATTTGTTGTTTCTCTGAAGTCCTGGAGCGAGGAGTTCCCCCCCCCCCCCAAAAAAAAATGAAACACATTTTCCCACCAAATGGTCTTCATTTCACCCTTGGGGCTCTGAATTTTGTTGTGCCTGTGGATGACTGGTACATTTGTACTGGAGGGATGGGACATTCGGTGTTAAAAGCCCGTAGCAAGTCTCATCATAATGCTTTTTGTATACAAGTGGGACAGGTATTTTTTTCAGTACTTTTATTCAGTGCTTTAGTCATTGTATTTTGTCCAAATGGTTGTTCACATGAAAAAGTTGCCATTATTTCTTTCTTTATAATGGTCTTGGTACAGACGCCTTTCGTGTTGGACTTTGTTGTTGGTTTGTCTTGGGGTTTAGATAAACGGTTCTTGTAAACGGATTGGCTTGACGCGGTGGTATGCGATTCTTATCTTGTTGAACTTACCTGAATGTATTTTGTAAAAATTTTTTGGGTGGTTATTAACGAAGCAAATGATGCTGAGGGTTATTTAGTGTGAATATTATAGGGGATGTTCACTGATATGTGATAAGTTGAAGAAAAAAAACGTAAGGGTCAGCGACTTAAACTCGCTGTTGGAATCTGGTGAAATGTACTCTGATCATGATGTGAGCTATCGAACAAAGGTGTGGGTTTTCTTGAGTGGTGGGGGGTGGGTTGTTTGTACAAATTTTTAAAGGTGCTGTGGATGAGGAATAAAAATGGAGAGAGAGAGAGAGAGAGAGAGAGAGAGAGAGAGAGAGAGAGAGAGAGAGAGAGAGAGAGAGAGAGAGAGAGATGAAGCGACTGAGAAAGAGGGATGGAGAGAGGTAGGGAGAGAGAGAGAGAGTAAAAGAGAGAGAGAAAGCAAGAGGGAGAGTGTGTGTGAGTAGATAGTGAGAGAGAGAGAAAGAGAGAATGAGAGACAGAATGAGAGATGGAGAGGTTGTAATGTATTATGTACATTGTATGTTGAGGACATGATTACGTTAATTTCATTTATTCATTGGTATCACTTCATTCTGCCACTGTGTCTCACGCGGGCACTACACAGTCCCTGTTGGCAGATGGTTGGAGGGTGCTACTGACAGGTTTTACTTCTTCACTCTTCCTTTTGTTGTCTTGGTCTGTCTATTTTGCTTTTGCCCAACATGAAATGGCTGTTACAGAGTCCACGTTTGTCTCTCTATAATGAAAAAAAAAGAGTCCTGCATGCAGAAGACGTGACATGAATCTGGGGTGGGGAAGTTATTTTATCCAGTAGTTCTGTCTGTCTGCTGGATTCGGTTTCCTGCTCAATGGAGGTTGGCCTGACTGGCATAATCCCAAACAGCTCACCTCCCGTGTGGTCTAAATTGTGTGGATGATGATGTAACATTCGTCTACTCTTACTTTGTTTTCTTTCCTCCACATTCCTCTCTCTTCTGCTATTAGTGCTATCTGTCTGGTCTTGCGTAAAGACATAATTATTATGTGGGCAAAAAGACACTAATAATTTTCAAGCTTGGCTGCCTTAACCTTTGACTTATTGTCTTTTTATTATTGAGGATGACAAATTTTTATACTTTTTACCATACAGGCTTTCCATAGATGTGAATTCACCTTCATAATCTAGAATTTACAATGTGTTACACATGTATTTTTATGCTGAATAATATTTGTATCAAAACATGCTAAATAAAAGATGATTTCAATTGGAAGAAGATGTCATGGCTTTGTTTGATTTGGGGCTTTTTGCTCTTACCTGGTACCGGAATGTGGGTTTTTGACAATGTGACAGGAAGCTGATTCTTCAAGTGCCGTAAAACTCTTCTGTAAAAAAAACTGGGCGGACTCTAATTCACTTTATAGGTGGGTGGTTGGCGGGTGCTCTGGTATGGTTTGCTTCTTCTTTCCTGTCAAACATCTATCGTCCTTATCTCCCCTTTTACTTTTAAAAAAAAATGTTTGTTACTCTCTTGTAACACCTCTAATCTTCTGGCTCTCATATGACCTTATGCAGTTGCGAGCGTCGTAAAACCTCTACTAAAACTAAAAATCACTTTATGGTTCTCTAGGCAATTCTTACATAAAATGTGCTGTGACACAGCCCGCAGCTAGACACACCACTCCAAGAATAGGAAATGTGCTGCAATCTGCGCTGAGTTATGGCGTTTGTGATCACTACAAGTTACATGCTATTATTTCCTTTCCTTTACTCTCTTCACTTTACCATGCCGAGGTCTTTAACTTGTATTCCTCCCTGGGTGTTAAACATAATCACCAGTTCATAATGTACGAACTTTTATTATTACTTATTAAACCATGCGTGTCACACCCAAAGAGAAATGCATTTTTTGGGGGGTCTTCAAGTGGAAGGAAGACATCACAATTGTCTTCTCCCCCCCCCGCCCCCCTGCCCACCCGCCCACCATTTCACCGACCCCAGAAGGTTCACCTCGTCCCATCACTCTTGCCTTTGAACGTCCCATCACTCTTGCCTTTGAAATGAAAAAAAAAAAAAGATTTTAAAAGAATATTAAAAACAGTGTTGTCAAAAATCTTTTTTTTTAAAAGAAAAAAAATATCGTGGCCGAAGAGGCGTGGTATGATAACCACCTATAGTGCTGTGCAAACATCATACATTTGTTGCCTTCAAGACAAATAAGATAATGGCTCAGAGATAACCAGGGACACAAAGATCGAGAAAGTTCCTTCGGAAGTTCTTGAAAAGAGTTTTGTATCTCTCATTCAGATACGGAAAAGAAAGGTCCCGGGTTTGCCGAAAGTGCTTATTTGTTACAGATAAAAAGATAACATGCCGGAATAGAAACTTTCAAACATGTCAGTTCCTACAAATTAGATTTTAAAAATGCAAAAGGCACACCTATTCTAAAAAACACGAAAATATGAGATCAATGACCCAAAAGAAACAAACTCAGCCAATAGAATAGACCCAACGACAAAGCAAACACACACAGACACACATACAGACAAACACACAGACACACACACACACTCACACCCACACAAAACTATAATCCCCC
>NW_004797288.1:2447119-2450341 GCF_000002075.1 Aplysia californica | reverse complement strand
ACACACACACACACACACACACACACACACACACGCACACACACATACACACTCACACACACGTGCTCACAAACACACTCATACACACACACATACACACATACAAACACGTAAACACACACAATATGCACTCTCCCATACGTACACACACAAAAGACGTGCACGAACAAACGGACACATTGTTCTGCCTGTCAGAGATGATTATTTCTCCTTTGTGTAGCGTTTTCTTTTTCTTTTTGTATATTCTGACACAAAGGGCTTTTTATGCGTCCTGGATGAAGACATTCCTTGCTTTGTACAACTGAAACTCCAACCTGGTCAAACGACCAACAACCTAAGACAATCAGTAGCGCAAATAAATGACCATTTCCCACTTACCCCGCAACTCTTTATATCTGGAAAGCCGCCCCCAGCGGCTCGCTGTTGGAATTCCTGTGACGGTGAACCGCTCGGGCACATTCTTTTACGACGACTTCGTCATCAAATGACTTTTCGGCAATTGCTGAAAACAGGTCACTTATACCGAAGTTCATTCATTCACAAGATGAAGAAATATCAAAATAGGTTTGTCAGTTTCGATTTAATGACCCATTTAAAGACGGTTTTGTCATTTTTAGACTTAGCACATAAAAAAAGGCCCCGGCGTAGGTGGGTTTACCCCCCTCGAAGATAGTGCCAGCACAATTAATAGGTCATTTAAGTACCGAAGACTAGAGGTGTTAGATGAGAGTACCAAACACAAAACAAGAAAGAGGGGAGAAACGGACGACAGATGTTGGATAGGAAAGAAGCAATAAACCTTACCTGAGCACCGTCAACCAGTCATGGACCATCTGTCTGAGATCGCAACATTTCTCCTCGACAATGAGTGGTCATTTCGGACAGGTTCGGATGTAATTGTACGAGTATTAAAGTTAAAACTAAAGTACGCTTTGCTACACATTAAGCCTTGCTGTTGACTCGTTTTGCATTGTATCACACTGGCCCTATTGAGTGACCCTGACTGGGATATTCTCCAGCCTGAGTTTATACAAGCTTTCATGGCTTGTCTCTCTCTCGACTCGGATCCTCGAGACAAGTGTTAAATGGATGATACATCCCAAACAGCTCAAAAGACATTCAGGGGCTGGGAAGCGCACGGCCCAAGGATCACCATGGCCGCATTTGGAACTAAGAAAGAACTCAAGGGAAGAGATGGTAGGAAGAAGGTCATAAACATGAACATCACAAAAGTGTATACCCCAACTAATGATGCAGAAGAGGACAATAAAGATGCCTTTTACAACCGCCTGCAAAGTGGGATCGACAAACTTCCAGGTAAGGACATCAACATTGTCATGGGAGATCTACATGCAAAGTTAGGTCCGGACAATAGCCACTGTGGGGAAATCATGGGCAGACACGGATTAGGAGAGGCAAATGACAACGGAGAAAGATTCCAGAGCTTCTGTGCATTCACAACTTGGTTATGGGAGGAACGATCTTCCCACATAAAAAGATTCATAAGGCTACTCGGGCCTCCCCAGATGGGACGACGGAAAACCAGATTGATCATGTTTGCATCTCCCGAAAATTTAGACGCTCACTGGAGGACGTCCGAGTCTTACGAGGAGCAGACGTCGCATCAGACCACCATTTGGTCCTTGGAAATATGAAACTGAAACTGAGAAGGTATGCACATCCCGACCATAGATTTGAACTATACCCCAGATCATGCACTGTCATGGCCGCCTCCCTTTGCACTTTGCACTTCATAAAAACTTTGTTGCGAAGTATGCTCTCCTTTGCAGCCCAAACAACGGGAAATAAACCCGCCTATTGTAGAATCCGTTCTTCACCCCTTCCCCCCTCTCTCTCCGCGTCTACCCCCTTTTTCCCCTTTAATTGGCTTCAACCGAAGCAAAATGATGCGCTTTATCTTTATAGTGAAACCGGGACTATGTCAAAGTGCACAGTCTAGGATATGATCATTAGAATAACATTTTATGGTCATGACTAATTTTACGTTGTTAAGGTGTGCGTCAAACGCATACCCTACAAAGCTTATATTTAATTTAGTATCGCAGTTTGGAGAAAGCAAAGCACCCCAAGGTCCAAAGAACGGAATATTTCAAATTTAAGGTCTCCAGATATTATGCAAAATGAAAGTTGCGAGGTACTTTAGGAACCTGTTTCGTCGTCTCGCAATCCGTTCGGCTTTTCTAGTTTTCATGGTCTTGGGCGTTTCTTGTGTGCTGTTAGCAGCTATCTCACGCCTCCAAGGTACAGAGACCATAAACTATGTGGACAGCTTCAGGAAAACAAGAGGAAAGATCCAAAGCAGGAAACTCATTCTGAAAACATTGCAGCAAACAATAAATTAAATGCAACGAGAAAATAAAGTCGCCGGACCATAAATATACCGTGGAACAAAGCAGGGAAAAAAACCCGTAAGACATATATTATTTCCTCTTAATCAGCTGCAGCTTTAGTCATTTGGATCAACTACAGACTTTTCAAGAAGCTTGGAAAAAAAGGAAAGAAAGAAAATCATCGTTACCCAACAAGAAAAAAAGAAACTAAATCCCCCGGATGTAAAGGACAGGCCGGAGAAAATTATTGTGAAGAGAGCAGATGAGATCTAAAGACTGTTCTGACATATCGTCGATCGCAGCAAGCCAAATGTTTGCACGGGGCGGAGTTATCTTGAAAAAAAAAACTCTCAACCGTTTCACGGTAACTACTGACTCCCTGTCTTATAGGCCTATATCACAAAGGCTCTTCGTCACTCTGTCAAGGTACACAAGGACTTTATGTCTAGAACTCTGTCCCTGGTCTCCCGACTGTCTGCTTGTCAATTTGTCCTCGTCTTTGACTTGGCCATAAGTTTGGTGACATATTTTCTGCCATCGTGTCCTCTCTGTCCTTATTCCCAGATTGGTTATCTCTACCTCCACTATTTTGCGTTCTCTCCCCCCACCTTCTCTCTCTTTCTCTGTCAGTCCGTCTGTCTGTCTTTCTGCCTGTCCGTCTGTCTGTCTGTCTGCCTGTCAGTCTGTCTACCTCTTTCTCATTCTTTTTCTCTTTCTCTCTCTCCCTCTGGGTCTTTTCGTCTTTGTGCTTCTGTCTCTGTCGCTGTCTCTCTCCCCCCTTCCTCTCCCCCTCCCTCTCCCCCTCCCTTTCTCTTCTCTGTCTGTCTGTCTGTCTGTCTGTCTGTCTGTCTGTCTGTCTGTCTGTCTGTCT
>NW_004797288.1:2440684-2447011 GCF_000002075.1 Aplysia californica | reverse complement strand
ACACACACACACACACACACACACACACACACACACACACATGTATATCGCGTGGTATAGTCTGCCACAGAAGGGTATTGTATGGTATGGTATGGTATGGTATATGTATGGTATTGTATGGAATGGTGTGGTATGGTGTGGTGTGGAGTAGTTGTTGTGGGGAGGTGTGGTATGGTGTGGTGTGGTGTAGTTGTTGTGGGGAGGTGTGGTGTAGTGTTGTGTTTTGTGGTGTTTTATGATTGGTGTGGTGTTTTATGATTGGTGTGGTGTTTTATGATTGGTGTGGTGTGGTGTGTTGTGGTGCCTAGGGTCAAGATGTAGTGTGATGTGGCATGGCGTAGTATGGTACGTTTCATGGTGCTATCTATTATTCAAATATGAGATGGCAGACTGAAAAATAAAACCTCTTTTGGTGACTTAAAATAATAACAGCCACCATCGACGTATAATCAGATTGTACTCCATGCCTCCCTAAACGGCAAGATATAGGCTGAGCGTGGGTGATCTCAGATTTACGATCATCTACTTAAGATTTATTGCGTCGATGACTCTTGTGCGACGTTTTTGACTCTTATACAACAGCACATTTCCCTTCCGAAAGTCAGAATGTCGGAAAATGGGTTGCTTACTTTAGGGTTGTTTGTTTTTTGCTCTGTGTCCTGATTTGGTGGCGATATTTGTAGTAACGTAAAAAATGCTTCAACATGACAGTAGCATAATATACTATGCTTCAAGAAAAACAAAACAAGAAGAAAAAAAGAAAATTATTTGGTATGTGATGATGATGATCATCATACATGCTTTGGAGTTAACGGATCCGGTCGGCCTTCTTATATTCTAGTTACATGACAATTTATTAACTCTTTGGGGAAGAAGCATTAGACAGATGCTGTGCTTTATCACGGCATCAACCATTGCTTGCCAACCTGGACAGTTTCGCCCACTAGTGTAATTTTGTAATGTTGGAATGTGGTTGGGATCACCCGAATAATGACGGGCATTGTTTCATGGCCCTCTTAAACATACACGTAGGTGAGCGGTTGGCAAATTCTAACCTCTTAAAATTGGCAATAATGGGCGCTGGCTATTATACGGTTGATAAGCATTGATGTAAACCAAGACAAAAAAATGACAAAGGTCGTGGTTCTCTTGTTTTATCAGAAGTACCGAATGAGGCCGTGACATGTATACAGGGGCGAAGGCTGACTTGTTTGACAGGGTAATCAAAGTGAAACGGGATCAGATATGGCCTGTAGATATGACACAAGAATCTTACTCGAGGCGGCGACTCTGCGTTGTGAATGAAAACAAATCCGGAATTCATATTGTATGTTCAACCGCCAAAATAATCGGGAAAGTATCTTATTAAATATCAGTTCCAACTAAAATTAAATTCAACTTTAGATGTGAATACATAAACACAAAGCAAAGAAGCAGCGATGTCAGTACTAGATCTATATGTTATAGATCTACCAGTGAGTCTAACTCTTTGGTAGAACATGACAATTATCATTTTTTAAATTTCACATTTGGCTGTTTTTGTTAGCCTTTCGCGGCCAGGAGCTGGTGTCATAATCGAGGTCACGATCTGATTATAGGACGGTAAAAAGTCGAGGAAAAAAAGCAAGCACTTGCAACAGTGAAGAGATTGTTAGGAGTTAGTTCCCCTCACATTTGTGAGGTAGACTCGACCAGTGTTAGTTAGCTTATATAATCAAGGCTTGGGATTGATTATAACTGTGACCCCAAAGGGGTGAACAGAGTATATGTGGCAATGAAACAGCTTAGACTGCTATGCACATTTTTCCTTCAACTGAATTGGTTGACTCTTCCAGCCTCACTTTAAGCTTACTTAATCAAAGCTTGCGACTGCTTATGGAGTGGCCCGAGAGGGGTGAGGAGGCTATTTCTGGGGCCGTGAAACCGTTTTGAATGTTAGGCATACTGTTCATTGTTGATTACGAACGTCTTTTGACATTTCATTCAAGGGGTTTACGTTTATGGATGAAAATGACAGCGACAATGTTTCAAAATTAGGAAGGGAAGCAGTGATTATTTGATTATATAGACGCTTCGCCCCTGCATGTATAGTTTGGGCGTGATTTGATTTGGCATAACATCACTTTGATACCGCACTTTCTCCACCTTATGTAAACATTTTGTTTCAAAGAAACCCCTTTCTTTCCGCCTACCTTTGCGAGTACTATGCCGGAACAAAACTGTAATAAGGCACGACACCCACATTTCCACCGATGCTTGATCAGTCTCTGAGAGGGTTTTGTAACGATTTTATTTCTTTTCTAAAATTGAACTACTGTGTTTTCATAATAACGTAATAGTTAAAAAATACCCCCCCCCCAAAACAAACAGCAACCCCCAACCCCCCCCCCAAAAAAAAGCCCAGAGCTAAAAATATACCCAAATTTATGATGCCGCAATAATGTAGGAAAGCCGGAACTCTTAAAGAACAACGGCGAACGAAATCAGAAAGACATTAAACAACAACTCAAAGGGAACCAACGTGGGTGTCATTAGCTGTTCCCCGGGGGGGGGGGTACCCATAAATAACTTGTCAAGCAATAGGATAGAACCTGTAGAGAGATAAATAAATCGTGAATGTCAAGAACAAAACGTACTTGCCTCTGGTGCCAGAGAGAAGTATTTACCAACTTATCAACTGAGATAAATATATATATTGTCGATGCCACACTCAAACCATTTATGGGCATGAAAATTGATTTTCACAAAAGTGGACATGTCATTTTTTTTCTTATTATTTACAAGAATTACTAAAAAATATTGTGTAAATTGTATTTTTGACATATTACAGTATCTAGAATCTACATGTACATACTTTTTCTCGGAACTTTTCATCCTCTGTTAAGCGTCGAGGGGACAAGCGGTTTTCTATTTTAGGCCAACTGCAGCTCTATCAGTCGGGATGTTATTATTTCTCATTTATAGTATCAATAATTTACTTTAATCATTATAGTAAATAAAAATATAATTCCATCTATTGTAATTCCGATTTCAAATAGCATTATTTCTGATTATGAAAAAATGAGTGATGACCTTATTTGGTGGGTACACGGTAAGAGTCGGACACGGAAGATTTCTGTGTTTGCTTCACGACCTTTTTGAAAGTTCAGACAACCATCTGAGACATCTGCATCCCCCCCCCCCCCAAATCCTTTAACTGATCCTACAAAAAGCAACATAATTTTTTAAAATACGGAGACGCTCGACCCTGTAAGTTGTGTTGAAAACTTGTTTAACGGATCAGAAAAGATACCATAATTATGGCCAAGGCCATAGCCCTGGAAAAGTCTGATTTCTGAGTCTATATGAAATGATTATTGTACACACTGGTTTTGGGTGATTTCAAACAAGTGAAATCATCAAAAACTCATCTGCAAAGGCCTCATCTGCTCGTGGTTAGTTAGGAGATACTTCAGCCTAACTGAAGTGGATAAAGTCATCTTTTATTTTATCAACCTGTAAAGCTCTTCCGCATTCAAGGTACCATTTTGCTACTAAATTATTTCTAACATTTATAACCATTTTGAGTTAATAAGTCCGCGAGGTCAGAAAACGAAATGTTCAATCTGCTCTATCAAAATCGGAAGATTATTCGGAGTCGTTATCAAGATATTAAAAGAATTGCATTCGAAAAAGCTTGATCATGTTAAACTCAAATTTCAAACTTCAGACTTTTCAAAACTAGGCACTGAGTAGATTAAACGTTGTAATTCGAGGATAGCGATTTTTTGTAAGTAGGCATGCTGTCATGAAAATATTTCCTACGAGTGGGACTGCAGTATACTTCGAGTAAATAGCGAGTTTCCAGAATAAAAAAATTAATGAATTGTGTAGGCTCTATCCGTTAAACATTGTGAAGAATATTATTGTAAATCAATTCGTTTTTAGTAGCATCATATTATTGCCCAATTTCTGTCAAGCCCACTCACCAAATTGCCGAGATTTTGCTTGGCATCGTCACAAACCGAGAGCCTCTTTTTCTCCGTTTTGTCACATTCTTTGTCTTCCGCTCCTCTTGTTTTCTCCTGTTTTATTTACTTTATCTCTTTCTTTGTTCCCACTCTCTATCCTCCTCTCTGTCTTTCTCCTCAATTTATCCCTCGCCTCTTTCTCAATGTCAAATCATGTACATTTGTAGCCTTTTTCATTCAAGTCTGACACAGCGCTTTAAAGTGTCTGTACCTCATAGACCTGGAGTTGAATTTGCTCTTGATTAAAAAAAAATTTTTTTTACGAAGCGTGCGCACAACTGGTGCCAAAATGAAGGGCAAAACACCAGTCTTGTATTAATCGAGTGCGCGCAGCACCCTTGCCCTTCGTTTGGTTCCAAATTGAGTCAAATAGTTCACCCAGAGTAACTTGTACTTCAGAGTTCACGATCTATAATATTATTATATAAGCCTGTATCTTTGGGTGTCAGTTTAGTTTTAATAAGGTTTTGAGGGGCTCACAATTACATAAGGTCCTAATAATATGAGCATCAAGGGGTGGATGTCAAGAGAGAAGTCCAAACAGGGAATCAGGCTTACTCTGCTCACCCCTCTAGCCTCAACTGCAGAAAGTCTGCTTCGACTATCAAGGCACCCCGGAAATAGCTGTTCACAAGAAAGTGGCAAACATACAAAAGAAGTTGAGGCAAAATGACGACAGTAAGGATGAGGAAAGAAAAGGCAGCACTTCCCCCGATGTTGTTCCGGCACAGTATGAACATGACATTGATAAATCAGCCCATTTACAATACTACTGAGCATAAGAACATGCTAATCCCCCCCCCCCCCACGCACACACTTTTTAGAGTGTTAAATCTTATTAATGGGATATGGGTCAAACTTGAGCTATCTTTCTAGAACTCTCAATTGTGTTCAGGTTGCTGTACGATCTTGTTTGTATCACTCTTTTTGTAGATTTATCTTAACCGCACGAGCACAGGCACAAAAGGTTTGATCTTCTGTATTCCCTTTTTGTAAGGTTGGTTTGCCGTTAGGTCGAACTTATGGTGTGCTCTCTAGGCAGGTATGTCGACAGGAAAAGTCCAATTGGGATGACTAGTCCTATGTAACAATTCCAAGAGAGAACATAATATTTAGAGCCATACAGCAAAGTCTTGAACAGCAGCATTACAATTTACACGTTTTTGCAGACATTACTTACCCGAGATTGGCAGCCTCTGTAGAATAATGGCTGGTCACTTCGCCGTCGCCGTAGCGTTTGTCGGATCGGGTCGGGACAGAAAGACGAACTTTTTGTGTTCTCTAATCAAGGGGAAGATTGCCAGACTACACTTTAATATGTACGTAATGTGATTGTAGAAATTTCGCGCTCCCAAAGACACTATTTAGAACATATAGAAGGCGGGCTACTTGGACTCTACCTGTCCGAGCCGACCCGGGTTGCAGGGATACAATGTCCCAGCAGAAGTACGGAGAGACCTCGTTAAAGATTCTCCCTGCATGGGAATCGAACCCATGCCTTTTGCATGCGACGGTGAAGAGCCTCACCGCTACGCCATAGACGTCGGTAACTTTTACGTGACAGTCCCCGAGATAATTGGCCTTTGAGAATATTGGTCTTGGTCAAATATCATAGTGGAAGCAACCACACACTGTTGTTTTGAGAACTAACAATTTGTACTCATTTGAAGAGTTCCGTATAGTATTTGCAATCCAGAAAGTTATTTCAATGAGTAAAACTGATCATGTCTTTAAAAAAAGCTGTACTCACTCTAAAAAGTTATTTTTCTGTGTAAAAATTGATCATATCTGAAAAAAAAAGGTGAAATTATCATCGGTGTATTACGCTCTTATTCCAAAATGGCCGTGGGCACTATACGATTCCAGCAGCACGGTGGAGGCATCAAGTACATGTCTACGCCAAGTTAAAATGTCTCTCGACTATTAACCCCCAAGTGCAAGATTGCCATAAGTAAGTTATACACCCTTACACTATAAAAAGGAACATGCAATAGTCTTCCAGACCATCGTTAGCACGGTTGTTTTTTTTCTTTAAACAGCTGAATAAAGCTAACACAAGACGAAATCAGGATAAAGGATTTGTAGGACTAAGGCTCAGGTTAATAATACTACTTGTTTGAGCTCAATACCGGGTTCAATTTATTTGTGTGGCTGGGGATGTGTATAAGTACAAAAGGTCTTTCTTCAGATGTCCACGCTGTTATCAGAATTAACAATTCACCCATTAGGGAGGCTTATAGAGAGTCTCCTTTATGTTATCTTTTTGCACGTCTCCTAAGGTTAAATTTCTCGCTTTCATAATTTCTATTTTTCTCCC
>NW_004797288.1:2437443-2439696 GCF_000002075.1 Aplysia californica | reverse complement strand
CCACCCCCGCTTTTGGGAATGACCTAAAGACACTTCAGTCAGTGACACTGCGGCACTGCCCCGGGGGGTGATATAAATTTTATAAAATCTTACAATCTGGCGAAAAAAATCCCCTTTTCTCTGATTTCGTTATTTTGACGAGTGTTTGATTTCACCACGCTGCCTTAGGTTATCTCAGTCTTACTGCTGGGCGCTGGGATGTTGTATCCCTCTCCGCCCAGATTGGCCCTAACAGGCAGGGTCGGAAGCCCGTCTCCAAAATGTCTAAATTGTATCGACGTTAGCGTAAAAACACCTACAATAAGCATATAAAGAAAACCATAAACTGTTGGTAGTCTTGAGACATTATGTAGACCTCACAGAATTCTTTAGTGTAGAATTCTGTGGTAGGCCTACACATGGTCGCTTTTAAGGACAAGGTCAAGACGGCTAACCCAGATTTCAGGGGTTTCCAGAAATCTTGACCAACACCAAAAGTGGACATTGCCCTTCCTATCTATAGGAGAAATTTGGTTTCATTGCTGTGTATATTTGCTTGGTATAGAGAAAACTCTCATTGTCTTTCAAAGAAACTGAACAAGGGGCAAAAACTTTAACTTCAATTTTCTCTAAACAGCATTTATTTTCGAGATAGCCCGGTGTGCCCAAAAGCAACCACATAGCCTAGGCTAAAAGAAGGAAGTAAATTGTAATACATGGGAGGGGAAATAACTCTACCTTTTGAAGTGCTCTCTATTTCCTGACTGACTTCCGCCCCACTTACAATTTTTGTTACAATCTTCAACTATATCAGCTGAGTTAAGTGTTGTCGAAACAATTGTACGTTGGCTCAAATTGTGTCTGTGTGTGTGTGGGGGGGGTGGTGTGCGAATGGAGGGATAATATTGCTCATAATGATAAAAAGAAGTGGTGTGAAAATATGTGCTGAGATTAAGGTCAAGATTAAATTACAAGAGCAAGCATAATTTACTACTTTTGCAGTATGATGCACACGCGTACTTATAACTTGAGTTTCTTTCGTGGCTGGGCAGCCAAACCTCGAAAATAAAATACATGGGCCTATTGTTTTGCTTTCTCTAATTGAGATATTTCTGATTTTTAGTTATTTAAACCTATCTTAACGGGCAAAGTGAATTATTGTCAGAAGCGAAGCAATCCACTTTGATCGTTGTACACGTGTACCCGTGGAGTAAGTTTAGTCAAATCCTTTTTGACATGATTTTCATGCATTTGAGGGAATCCAGATTTTTGTTCTCAGACGGGGGGAAAACCACAGTGGCATTTTGACACAATTTGATAAAAATCCAAACAAATCTAACATGTTTGACTTTCTAGGTAACGATCGGGTACATTTGATAAGAATCGCAGCCAACAGCCTACCAGAAGGCTACTGTATACGCATTGCGAGGTTAGATCTTTTGTTTTCTCGTGGAATACGACAGGGTCTACTGGACTTCCAGATCAAATCTGATATAATAATAAAATATAGAAAAGAATTGGTCTATTTGAAATACCGTCTTCTTTGAACCCGAGCCGAAGCGATCCGATCTGACTCGACCTAACTCGACCCGACCCGACGTGATCTGATCATGCAGATCATGAATCATAGCCATTTGACCATGAGTATTCTGTCTTAGCACGCAGTATGCTTACCTCTGTCAATCCTACAAAAAGTGTAAGCACCATGGTGATCATGTACACCCCACAAAGTAAAAGCAGGTTTAGTAGTTGTGCCCGAACAGTGATAATAATATGTGACTTGGAAGTTGGTATGTCTTGGCTGGCTAGATCAGATTTAATTATCAATTCTACGAGTAAGGCCAGTAAATTTTTAGGTAAATCACGTGCAAGACACACGCTGGGATATCGGCACCTGCACAAACTTGATAAAGCATTGGGGACACGAAATAAATATATCCAACCCTCCCCTCTCTTTCTGTTTCTGTCTGTCTCTATTTTCCTTTCTCAACTCCTTTCTCTCTCTCTCTCTCTCTCTCTCACCCTCTCTCTCACTCCCCCCCCTCTCTCTCCCTCTCTCTCTCTCTCTCTCTCTCTTCTCTCTCTCTCTTATTATTATTATAGAATAGAGCTATGGGCAACTTGATACTTTACCAGAAACAAACCAATAAGTAGATCATCAGAAAAAGAGGCAAGAAGGTTGCCAAAAAGACAGCTAGCTCGCTTCGAAGAAGAAGAAGACGAAGAAGAAGAAGAAGAAGAAGAAGAAGAAGAAGAAGAAGAAGAAGAAGAAGA
>NW_004797288.1:2434800-2436504 GCF_000002075.1 Aplysia californica | reverse complement strand
AGAGAGAGAGAGAGAGAGAGAGAGAGTGAGAGAGTGAGAATGACAGAGAAGGATACAGAGAGATACAGAGGGAGAATGAGGTGTGTGTATCTGTTATCTTCCACGAAGTCTTCCACAGAGGCTAGAAGTTGACTGTCCTAACTTTTCCCACCCACACACTTGGTCTACCCTTATCAGCAGAATTATTCTAGAAAAAAGAAACAAAATATATACATGTATTTTAAGCATGACTCTACTGTCGTGTCGCTTGGTTGATATTCTTCTCGTCACTTTGCAGCCGAGGGGGAAGAAAACTGATCTAGTCTTTGTATGTTGTCTTATCGTATGTCAAGACACTCATGGGTCATTGTAATGGAGGACCGGGCACTTCCAGGCTTCTGGAGTCTGAGTCTTTTGTAGACAGCTAATAATAAATAGTTTCATGAAGGTGGAAAAAGTAGGTAAGCAGCACTGGTCAAGAGGAAACTTGTCCAAACAGGGGTAATAATTTATTTAATTTGATTTACATAAGAAGAAAGAAACAACATTAGTGCACAACAGGGTATACCTTTAAGGTTCTTTTCGGGGGCTCTCGTGGCCTGGAGGTTAAGATGTTCGCCTCTCATTCAATAGGTCCCGGGTTCGAATCAAGATAGCGACCGTAATTGTTCTGTTCTAAATTTGTCGATTGTTTTTGTAGGTCACCGACAGAGTCGATCGCTTTGTGCCACGATGGCCGCTTAGCGCCCTCAATTTGGCTAGTTGCGACTACCCGATAGGTCCGACCCGATCCGACCCGACCCGATCGCGTATGTGGGCAACCCCTATAACACGTCTTTTCCTGCTCTCTAACAATGTTCTGTTGTCTGCTTTCGCTTCCACATTCTGCCCCAACCCCCTAACCTGCTTTGCCCCTCCTCTGGGCTCCTGACTCCTTCTGCAGCCTTCCTTCTGCTACTCCCTGGCTCCTTCTCATTGCTGTCTTTCAGCTGCACCCCTGATTTTCTGGTAGGAAAGATCTACACCTGGCCTTCTCTGTCAAGTTGTGCACGTTAAAGATCCCTTGGTGGTCCAAAAATCGATAAGAGTAGGCTTCGGTCGCCACCCGGGAAAACATCAAAATTTCCTACAAACTGAAAATGTTTAATGTGTTCCGTGCGCTCATATGACCTTATGCAGTTGCGAGAGCCGTTAAAACACTTACCAAAAATGTTATTTTCACCACAATAATATGATAATTTAGCAGACGACAAATCTTACACATGTATGAAACAGGATGTATTTACATCGGGTCAATTATTACGAGGCGGCCTTCTTCGATGATAATAAAGATGCCCACCCAGGTCGTTTTGGATATATCCTATCGGAGAGATGTAGATGTTGTACAACATATTATCTTTCCGATGTTTCTTCCTTTACAAAGTGTAGTCCTTGACTAAGTAGATTCAATCAACATGATCAGATCAGATCGGGAAATGGCACTGGGCAGTGTACACTATAGCAAAAAGCCTTCGACTTTGCTTACTTAAATTTGACCCAGAAGTTCTTTAGGGTCTATTGCATTCTTTTAAGTTTTTTGGATTAAGGATGTTATTCTTACTGTATAGACCCCCCCCCCCCCGGGCTGTGCTACTGACTGAAGTGTCTTTAGGCCATTCCCAAAGGGGGGGGGGGCATTAACCTGTTCTTATGCACTGTAGAAAAATGATTGTAAATGGGCTGATT
>NW_004797288.1:2429800-2432300 GCF_000002075.1 Aplysia californica | reverse complement strand
GTGTTTAAAAAAAATTGAAAAAGGAAAAAAAAAAATCAGATGATCATCTCGATATTCTAGGGTTACAAAACTTACTTGACTCGGAAATTTATTATTGCTTAAGACGAACTCAAAGTGTCCCTGCAGCAATACCCCACACAATCACCAAGCACCCATGGTGTCGTTAATCGTTTACCACCATGTGATTACGAGACAATTCCTTCTCTAACTTCCTTATGGCTCTTGCTTGTATATTTTTGGGTACATCAAAGAACACCGAGGAGAAATTGCAGGACATTTAAAAAAAGTAAAAACCCCCCCAAAAAAACTACAACAACCCAAAACAAAACAACAACCAACAACACCACCCTAAAAAGACCAAAAAAAAACAACCCAAACAAAACAACCCAAGCCAACTGCTTACGTATCCCGGTCCAAAATTTATGAGACTTTCCTAAGCGGAGCATAAGTTCATGGTGTATCTGCACTGGGACCAGTCTGCCAGCAAGAGGTACCCGGGCGATGAGCAGGGGATATACTGAGTGACGAGTGACGTGTGGGACATTCGTCCAGTGAGCGATATGGAGCCGGAGCAGGACTATGACGACTCGGACTCGTCTCAGGTTATCATCATCATCATCATCATCATCATCATCATCATCATCATCCTTTGACATTATTGTCATCTTTATCATCTTTTTCTTTCACTGTCTTTCTATCATTTTCCTTTTCTTTGTTTGGCTATTAGTAATAATAAAAAAATATATTATCATTGTTTCTCTGTTTTTCTTTTCCTTTCCTTCACAATTCTTGTTTTCTTTGTTTTCTGTTTTTTTTCCATCCACTTTCTTTCCACCATAATATCCTCCTTTGTCTGACTGTTAGAAACGTATCCTTGTTTTTCTGGGTCTTAAAATATGTGAGGCAGCGTGGTGGAATCAATCTCGTCAATTTTTCGGCATGTAAAGTTATTGGTATCATCTTAAAGCTTGTTTACTTGTCTTCATATGGATGGAAAAAATATCCATTTATCTTGAATAAAAATCGAGATATTTGCGAAAGAAGGAGGTGGGGTTAACTTATTTTCTGAGGTAAAATTAGTGAGAAAATGGCCGCCAAAAATTTGTTATTTCCTTAGCTAAAGAGTCCGCGGTAACTAAAAGTTTACATTTGTTGCACCTTTAATCAACGTGTTTCAGAAAAATCCACACTGAAATTGGTTCTTTAATGGGCATGAAAGGTGTTGAGCCAAAAAAAAAAATGATAAAAATTCAGAAACCTATGGAAAAATGCAAGTTTCTTCACTTTAATTATTTTTGACGAGAGTCTGATTCCACCACGATGCCTCACATATTACTTTCCCTTCCACCTTTTCCCACCATCTTCCTTTGTCTGCCATTTCTATCATTGTTTTATTTGTTTTCTATCATCGTTATTATTTTCGTAAAAGAGGTCTTTGCCGTCTCAGTTTCAGCTTTTCTTATTTTTCTTTCTGTCCAATGGTTGTTGCAAGATTAGTTTGTTGTTACTCTAGTATTTGTAAATGACTTTCTTTTGACGTCCCGATCTTTGTTGTCCTTGCGCTCTTGCTGCTGCTTTTTTCTTTCATTTTTTTTCTCTTGTGGATGTTTCATCTCAACAACTCCCCCCCGAGGGGTGCAGAGTGATGATTATGATAGGGCATGAACTGATGAATAACACTTGTAATACAGCTACACCCCCCCCCCCACACACACAAAAAGAAAAACCCGCCCCCCAAAAAAAACCCAAGACAATTGCTATTCCTTTCACACATTTTGTTATTCGTTTATGATGTCGGAGGATTATTGAGCTCGTAAACTGTTGTTACTTATGCAGCAACTTTTCCATCAGCCTTCTTAGCAGAAATTCCGTTACCCACTTTTATAGTGCAGTTGATTATACGACGGCAACAGCAACAATAACAGCAACAAAAGTAGCAACAACGACAACATCAACAGCAACCATAATGCCATACCAACATCAACAGTATAGACGTGAGCAGTAGCAACAAAAGCGCGAACAACATTCCTAAATGTTCTTCTTTTTGTCTTGAGAGAGGCTGAAAGCATTAAATCATAGTGTGCACAGTGGGAGCTTAAGCTATCTCTTTTGAAATCACAGACATATTCAATGAGCATTTGATAACAGAGTCCCCTCCAAGGTGCAAACATAGTTTATTACTATCAAAACATGACATTTGCAAACTCAAGCCTTTTACTCAAAGATACGATGTAAATATCATAAATCCTCCGTTTCAAAACGGCTTACAACATACAACTTTCAATTTGATCTACAATGTAGACCCAAGGAATCTTTAAAAAAGCAAAGTGATTTCCCAAGCTAATAAAACCACATATCAAGAAGACAAGGTAACAGTTACGTCACACTCCAAGAATAGTCTTCCTCTCACATTAAAAGTCCAAAATCATTTTTGCTTCAGCAAATTGACTATCTATCTATCTATCTATCTATCTATCTATCTATCTATCTATCTATCTAT
>NW_004797288.1:2423603-2426359 GCF_000002075.1 Aplysia californica | reverse complement strand
AAACAAACAAACAAACAAACAAACAAACAAACAAACAAACAAACAAACAAACAAAAAGCAAAAACCCACAAGAGCAACAACAGTAACAGATCCCCCACACACAAGCAAAGCCACAGAAGAGATGATTTTAAGATTCCTCTCGGATTATATTCGTGAAAGAAAACCCTCGACCTGTCTCCGATGTGTTAACGTCTCCCTCTCTCATTGCACGGAATATATTAACGTTTGTCGTCGTTTTTGTCTTCTATCTGATGTAAGATCGGTTTAATTAATATTTGAATACGCTCGCTCGGTGCATGTTGTTGCCTCCTGTCGATGCTTCAGTAAAAACTGAGGAAGAGATGGTGTCTTGCAAAACAATTATCTAATAGGAGCTTCTATTTATAAATACATTTTTATTTTGCTAAGGGCATTACTAAGCTCCAATTTTGATTTTGTTTATTGTTGCTTCTTTGTGCAGGGTGATGTTTGCGTGTGGATCCCCCTCCCTCCCCCACCTTCTCTCTCACTCTCTGTTCCCACTCTCTCTCTGTCTCTTTCTCTTTCGTTTCTCTTTTACATGTCTCTCTTAATCACACTACCCACTGTCAATTTATATCAAACTACAACGTATAGCTGCGAAAGATTAAATACGCTTTTGAATTTCTTTACTAATATTTGTAAACTTATAAAGTCAATAGAGGATGGAAAAGTACATGTACACCCTGACCAGAGAGTTTTAGGTGCCCTGACACAAGATTGCATGTATTTACATTATTTATCAGTAGAGCGCACGCAGGTGTGTAAATGTGTATGTGTGTATGTGCGTGTTTGTTTGCGTGTGTGTGTGCTTTTGTGCGTTTGCATGTGTGCGCGTGTGTGTGGTTCATGATTACAGTCCATCCCCGATAGGTCCACGGAAAGAGCTTGAGATCCTTGAAAACTCCCACAACACTGTTTTCACGAGCACCCTGTTAGCGATTCAAGTCAGCGTTATCGATATCCTAACGCAGTGTTATACCAGCTGAACTTACTGGTTTTTTTGTGTGTTTTTTTAAGTAGAGGTTTTATGGCGCTCTCAAGTGCGTAAGGTCATATGAGCGCCAAGGGGTTGATGTCAACAGAGAAGTCCTTACAGACTTAACTTTGCTCACCTTTCTAGCTTCAACAGCACAAAGTCTACTTCGACTGTCAAGGCACCCCGGAAAAAGCGGGCCACAAGAGTGAGACAAACATATAAAAGAAGAAGAGGAAAAGTGGCGATAATAAGGATTAGGAAAGAAAAAGCGGCAGTTCCCTGTTGCAGTTCAGGCACAGTTAAGAGCATGACATTGATGAATCAGCCCATTTACAAATACAATTCTACTGTGCATAAGATCTCAAGATGCTAATGGGAATAGCCCAAAGACACTTCAGTCAGTAGCACCGCCCCGGAACTAACTGTGCATCCTGGTACTTGTAACAAAATGGAAATGTGAACTTTTTACTAGTTTATATGCACATAATCGTGTAATATTATTCTTGGAAACTAACGGTTTTACTTTCTTTACAGCACTTATAATTAAGTCCTAAAGACGTGCCATAGTATTTCTTGTCATATCATAACAAACGCCTGTGGTGAAAAGCAGAGTAAAAAAAATATTTGCCGCATGTCACCATGTCTTTGAGGTAAAAAAAAATGTCCGTTATGTGTTTTTTTAAAATAGGGTTTTACGGCGCTTGCAACTGCATACGTTCATGTGAGCGCCAAGGGATGGGTGTCAACAGAGAAGTCTAAACGGGGAATCAGGCTTACTCTGCTCACCTCTCCAGCATCAACAGCGCAAAGTCTGCTTTGACTATAAAGGCACCCCGGAAATAGCGGGTCACAAGAGTGTGACAAACTCACAAAAGAGGTAGAGAAAAAATGACGAAAGTAAGGATAAAGAAAGGAAAAGCATCAGTTGAGTCTATTTTGTGTAATAAAACACTCTTCTCGTCATAACTTTTCTAAACACACATGTTGGCAGCCCCAGACTAGGGCTGGGCAATGAGTCGCTTTAGCAAAATCCGGATAATATGTTAGTGCACCTCTTTGGCAAATAACATGAACCGCTTCGGCAAATGGGTTAGAACCACTTCGAAAAACGGGCTAGAACCACTTCAACAAATTAATGGGTGCACCCACTTCGGCAAACAGGTCAGGAAAGAGAGTTAGGAGTCTGAATTCGGATAATGCTTCATTGAGAATTATCCGGTTATCCTTTTATAGATTTTCCGGACATTGCCCACCTTTACCCCCGACCCATACCCTCCTACGCAATATCATTATCAGTTGATATCTCCGCTAATTACAGGATACACTGACCCAATAATCCAACTCTCATGACATTTTTCCTCTACAACTCGACACTCGTATACCGAGAACAGGAGACATTTTTTACATACGTCGAAAATATTGACACAATACCACAGCGTAAGGCACTCGGTTAGGACCCGCTGGAACTGCTTTCGACCTGAGGTCACCTCAGTTAGTACACAGAGACACTACATGTTTTTCCCCCTCAATGTCAGATAGAGTGACGGGCTACCCCTGTTCGTGCAGGAACCACTCTCAAAAAATCCTGTTTGAGTTGGTTTTTCCGATCGCGATAAAGAGAAAGATCTCTCTCTCTCTCTCTCTCTCTCTCTCTCTCTCTCTCTGTCTCTCTCTCTCTCTCTATCTATCTATCTATCTATCTATCTATCTATCTATCTATCTATCTATCTATCTATCTATCTATCTGTCTATCTATCTA
>NW_004797288.1:2406805-2422780 GCF_000002075.1 Aplysia californica | reverse complement strand
TAGCTCTATAAATATCTCATTTATTTTATCTCTAAATTTCACGGAATAGACATGTCGTGATTGGGTAAATGTGTGTGTGTGTGTGTGTGTGTGTGTGTGTGTGTGTGTGTGTGTGTGTGTGTGTGCGTTTGGTTGCTCATGTGTCTTAAGAGAGTATGTGAGTAATTTGTGAATATGAGCTTGTAAAGGAAACGTGTTTTTGTGTGTGTACTTTTGAGTCTGTAAATGTTACCTGTGAGGGACGGTGATATTCATACATAAAGAGAAATAGATAGATAAACAGATGGATGGACAGGTAGACAGACAGACAAACAGACAGACAGAGAGACAGACAGACACATACATTATATTATATAGATAGATAGCTAGATAGCTAGATAGATAGATAGATAGATAGATAGATAGATAGATAGACAGAGAGAGAGAGAGAGAGAGAGAGAGAGAGAGAGAGAGAGAGAGAGAGAGAGAGAGAGATAGTGTATGCCAGCAGACCCCCGAAGCTGTGTCCAGTAAAAACGCTCAATCGGGATGATCATTTCCTGTTCAACCCACCCACTGAGGACGCACTGCATGATAATAATAATGATATGATGACCTCAACGCCCCCCCCTCTCCCCCTCCACCTCCTCCACCCCCTTTCAGTACATCCGCTTGCCTCCCACAAGGCGGCACGATCAAAGGTGTGGTCAAGACCTAGCCACTCAACCCGAGACGTAAGGTCCACCCACTCGAGACCTCTGAATGTTTAGCAAACATGACGTCACTGATCCCGGACCATTGTCACTGCTTTTGAGGGGAGCTCTTTTTCATTGACCCGCTTATTATCAAAGGGTGTATTAACAGGGATGCTGTTTGACAAATAGCACTTATAATCAAAGTGGGCATCCATGATATACTTTGATGAATCTTTCCTCTTAGTTGTTGTTGACTTCATAACGTTCTCTTACATTGACGACCCCCCCCCCCCTAAAAACAAGAACAAGAACAGCAACAAGAACAACAACAAAAACAAAAACAACAACAACAACAACAACAACAACAACAACAACAACAAAAGCACCCCCCCAAACAAAACAAAACAAAACAAAAAATAGCAACAAAAAGATAAAAAAGGACAAAAATTGACCGTTAGCTATGTGTAATTTTTAATAGAAAAAATTAGTTGTTTGAACCTGCCAGTGGTCGCTCTACATTTTATTGTTATCCCCCCCCCTCTTCCCTTTTCCGCTTTTTTTTTCCAATCACCAAAATGGTACAGAATCTCAAATCGTCATAAAGGATAGGTATTAAAATATTGCCTGTCAGTAACAAGTTTAAATTATGTTTTTGGTTAGGCGACCAGACTCGTAATCGGAAGGTTGTGTATCCATCCACCCGTCCATCCATCCATCCATCCGTCCATCCATTCATCCATCCATATAACATGGTTGTGAGTGTGTTTTTCTGGGTGCATGTGTGTATGCGCTGTTGTATTATTCTTTCTATCTATCTATCTATCTATCTATCTATCTATCTATCTATCTATCTATCTATCTATTTCTTTCTTTCGTTATAATTTCTTGCGACCTGTGTAATCCTTGTTTCCCTGCTGTTTTCCATCCTCCTGTCTCACTGTCTGCCACAAGTACCTTGTGATTCCTTCCTTGTATTCTTCTTTATCTGTCCCTTTGTTCCTGTTGTTGCTTAATATTTCCGAAGTCTATACAATCAATACATCGACTACAGTACTTGTCTTTTCTTGAGCAAACATCATAAACAAAATATCTGCCAGTCGACGTACTCGACAGCTCTTTAAACAGCTTGACACTAAGTGGACTAAATATGCCGTGCGCTGCGACTTTTCCTTTAAAAGAAAGATTAGTCCCGGATTATCAGACACACGTCAAATCTAAATGATAACATTCATAAGCAGAATTTGTTCACGTAATATTCCTGTCTGTGAGGAAAACAAAACGGTGGTGTATTGTGCGATCAACGCATGTGTATTGTGTGAATAAATCGTGCGCTGTATGGATAACTCAGAAAGTTTGGAATAAATTGCTGAACCATAACAGTGATTTGGGTTTGTGGTAAAGAGAGTGAAGAGTAAACAGTCTGTAGAGATACTAGTCCTGCCGGGAAAACGTAGCCGTAGTTTAATGCATTTACCTCTATTTGAAAAAAAAAAAAGTTTAACTCGTTCCAGAGAAAAAGGAACATTATTTTTATTTAAGAAAAGAAAAAATCAACAACAGTGACAGTGAAGAACGTTGAAAGAAGTCAGCGGCAATAGTTAACACTTATGAGTAATTATTGGTTGGTTTTCAGTTTTGAAGTCACGATAAACAATTTTCCTGTTTGAAAACCGCAATTCTCAGAATTGTCGCCTTCTTTAGTGAGTCTGCTTTTTGTCAGACTGCATTATAAGTAGGGTTGACTTTTCAAGGTTTTTATTTTTCAGGTTTATTTTTCTATTTCATTGTTCTTCTCATCTCAAAGCACGCTGCTCCTCGCCATCTCTTTCTCCCTCGCTACATTCCCCGCTCTTTAATTCTGGCTGTATTCTCTGCCTCCTCTTACATTAATTCACCTGTCAAACTGCTTGATCATGCATCAAAAATTTGTAATTGTAGAAAAGGCGTTTTATGACGTGAAGCCAGTTTATTCGAAAAGAGAAAAAGCAAGACAAACATATAAAAAGAACAAACATAATGATAGTAAAGATCGGAAGTAAGACGTAACAGTGTGCGTCTCTATCACCTCCAGTAGCCAGCTGGATTGCTGTAGTTATTTTGTGTGGATGGCTCTGGTTCGAAAACCCGATATATGAAGTACTCTTGAACTTTGTTTGCGTCGAGGATCTTTTGGCGTTCCACCTACTTGGTTCGGAAATGGCTATTGAATTCGGAGGTTCTGCCTCTAGAATATATGGCCCTATAATAATATATTGTTGACAATGCAAATTTTGAGAATAAAATACATGGTTCTATCTGAATTTTAGGTACTTTTTGAGGCACCGGACGTCAGTGTTTGTGAATTCTAAACTCAAAGCGAGACTGAACCTTTCTCATGTGTGTCTTCTAAGTAATTTCAGACAGAAAAATGGATCACCTTGCATAAAGAGCCCTCAACAAACCGTACCTTGAAACATCCACACAACGCAGATAGAACCCTTTTAAGCTCATATGACAAAGAGCGTCCCACCCATACCACACCAATTAGTTTACCCCTTAAAGGTAAATAGATGCACACGATGCTAAAAATAGGCCAAGTATGACATGCTTGCATATTAGCATGGTTGCTATCTCAAGACATTCTTCTCTCTGATGGGTTTTACTCCTAGAAGCTTAGAATCCATCCCCACCTTTGTTTACACCCATTGTCCAAAACACATAAAAAATTTCAGGATGTAAAGAGAATAAGCGGAAATTTGAAAAACGGGTTGAAAATTTACCCATCCACCCTGGCAAACAAACAATCACACCCTTGGCGTGCCACATTTCTGACTGATAAGAAAGAAGAACGTGTACACTTTGAGCAAATGACATGCCTTATCGTTTAGACTGTTGGCCTTAAGATCTGTGGTGTAAGATCATTTACTCGCACCGCTTTTAAGAAGCCCCCACCCTTTTATTAGGGAAGTTTGTGAAGCGTGTTTTCCCTTCTACCTATTGAAAAATCGTCATTCGTCAAACATTAAATCTTGGGTCAGTTAGTACATGAAAGAAACGCACCCATCGTATTTTTTCTTATCTGTTTGATTTTTATATTTCTGGCAACTCATAGAAACGATTTGTAACCTGATGCAATAGATTCTGCTGGCTAAAAGAAATAAAGCATGTCATCGAGGTGAAAGTATTCTTCTGCGTTTCCTACCTCAATAAGAGAAACATATTTCTTCGACTTTGTGCCCGAGAATGTTCTAAAAATAAAAGGTGACATATGCAGTAAATAATCGGGTATTTAAAGACACGCACTACTTTTGTTCTCTCTCGTAATTTTGATTTGTTGGTCATGATCGACAACTGTGTGTTCTATCTTCTACAATTGTCTCATAAGATGGCTATTTCATGGTTGTCCTTTTGGTCCTCTTCCAGAAGGACTAATATATTTATCATCATCATCATCATCATCATCATCATCATCATCATCATCATCATCATCATTTCTTTTCTCACTCTGGACCAAGGTATAGGCCACAAACAAACTCTTTTCATTTTTCCCTATCTTGGGATGGCTGCTTGACATTGCTCCGAGTTTCTCCACTTTTCTGTTCATCATTCTCTGTGACTATTAACTGAGTTCTACCTGGCTTTCTCTTTGATATCTACACTAGCGTTTATCTACGTGCTGAAAATCCTTTTTACTTGAAACTTTTAGTTTGAGTGATTGACGAAGTGAAACAACTATACCCGCAGTAAATAATACTATACTAAAAATAGGGACCTGTAAACGTGACCTATTCAGTGTTTGAGAGAAATGAACCTTTAGTTTTTCGTATATCATACCATGACATTCCGTTGAAAAAAATCTTAATAAAGTCTTTGAAGCACTGCGAATCCAGAAAGTAGAGTTGAAATTGTTTAAGAAGACAATCCGTTATAGAGGAGAAAAGTGGTTATCTTAGACAAGTGGCCGGATTACACAGTGTTGTTATCATGTCAAAGGAGGAAAATGGGAAGTGGTCGTTTATACAGGTGATTGTCTATACAGGTGGTCGTTTGAGAAGGTTCTTCTGCACTCTTAATACACAAACATAAAACTGTGATGGTGATGAATTCAGAGAATATTGGGAACATTTTGTAAAAAGTATTCTTGTGTGTGTGTGAACGTTTGGATTTCTTAGACATCATGTACAGATCAAAATGGCATCAGCGGATGGGAAATATCTACCAAGGAGGGGTAAGTAAAAATGAACAGAAAAGCCAAGTCAAGAAACGGGCTTTTTAAAAAAAACCCTTGGGAAAAGGATGTGTTGCTAGTCAGAAATAGATACAAGAAACAGACGCATGACTTATAGTTGTTATTCACGTACAGAGGCTGCGATGGCATAGCGGTTAGTGCGCTAGTCTCCGAAGCGGAAAGTCTGGGTCCAAGACATGGATTTTTTCGCCTCCTCCTGCCGAACCAGCTATAATAGGTACCTGACTTCGAGTTGGGCAAGTAAAGGTTGCGTGGAAAGGAACTGGCCACCCTACAATAATATGCCGAAAGCCCAGGAAGTTGTCTCACTAACAATAATGTAATCCCTAATGTCCGGATCGGATGTGGGAACAACTTTTACTTTTTTATACCCGTACAAGTAAAGTTATTCCCCCCCCCCTTTGTTCCCCCCTTTCTTCTCCCCCCTCTTTCCAATTGCATCTATCTCCTTTTCTCGTGCTCTTCCCCTTCTTCCCCCTCTCTCTTCCATTGCACCCCCCATCTCTTTCTCTCTCTCTCTCTCTCATTCATTTTTGACTGTCTGGCTTCCATCTTTGCCAATTAATCCCCCCCCCTCTCTCTCCCTCCCTCTCTCTTTATCTGCTTGTCTATATGTCTGTTTATATTTCTGCGACTCCCTTTCCCAATTATATCTCTGTCTGTCATTCTGTCTGTCTGTCTGTCTGTCTGTCTGTCTGTCTGTCTGTCTGTCTGTCTGTCTTCTCTCTCACACACAGATACACATCAATGTCATCACAATGTTTCTCAAATGTTGTCACCAACGACCGTTTAAGGGCTGCAGCCTCATCTTCCACCCGCTTCAATCTAAGATACAATGCCCAGCAAGGTAAAATGGATGCCTTTAAAATAAGAAGAGACAATGGATATCCATCCTGAATCCTCCCTGAGGAAAAGATGTTGAAAGATTCCTCCTACCCCCTTCCGAAAATAAAACATCCAATGAACCTCCCCCCTCCACACACACACACCTAGATTCAGATCCCGGACTCCCGAACGATGAAGAACTTAGTAACTAACTGGACCAAGATTTCATTAACCTCTTATCTTACATACAATGTACCCCCCCCCCCCCTCCGAAAAAAAATCACTTCCTCGTCACCTCTCTTTCTCTCTTAGAAAAATGTTCTTTTTACCTTACTATAACACCTCACTCCGTCATACACATAATGATACAAGTTTCCGAAAGAGTTGCCTGGTTTCATTGGTAACTTATGAGGATACGAGAAAGAAAATAGTACTGTTGCAGAGCGTACTCTATAATCGTTACCTTGATTTCGAGGCCTAGCATAATAATCTGACCGCTTCCCCTTCTCTCTCTCCTTGCCCCCCCCCATCTCTCTCTCTCTCTCTCTCTCTCTCTCTCTCTCTCTCTCTCTCTCTCTCTCTCTCTCTCTCCTTTCTTAACTTTATGTTCTGACCTTGTTATTCCATTTTACGTTCAGTTTAACACACACAAGCTTGTTCCATTAGAGCTTGAAGAGAAAAATCTACACAAAGGGGATTTGCATGATCGGACCTGGAGCATTTCTCTGTAGATATCGAAGATATCCCCCCCACCACTTTCACCTTGATTATGCTAATTACCTTAAGCACTTCGGCAGTTCAAGTGTACTGTCTATTGATTTTCTACGCGAGCGGTACACATCTTGTGGCCAATGTGGACTTGACCAGGGTCGACCGTGAAGGGTTAGTGGGGCAAATATTTTCCTGTTGCACCAACATTTTTTAGAGACTTTAATGTTGCTCGTAAGAAAACAATACCATTACCACATGTGTGACATTTTTGTTATCTTTGTATTCGGGGTTTTAAAGAAATGTTGTTGTTGTAATATTTAAGTTGTTACTATCACTATTTATTAACATACTGATTGTGTATTTTAAAAGGACTATTTTCAAGAAATACCCTTTCACTTTCCACGAATTACTTTTCCGACACTCTCTGAGGCTGTCTAAGGTGTTTTGTATGTAGGGAACGAGTTTTTAAATAAAAGTAAGCAAGTCTCAGCCACACTACTTTGAAATAATATTTGAGAACAGCCCTTTTTAGCAAAGTGGTGGGAAATAATAACAATATCTTACGAAACCGGGTTACTTATATTCATATTCTAGATGTTTTGGAGAGGGCGTGTGACTGAGCATACATAATTTTATCTCGTAAAATGTTATTTTAGCTGGGTACGTTTCAGTTTATTGGGGGAAAATTGACATACAGATGTTTGCTTAGCAACGATTCCTTGCTCTTTCGAGGCAGTCAAAGCCATAGGTTTTTTTATTTCCTCTTTTGCTGAAACACAGAACAAGCCTTCTCTAGATAGAAATTACGGCCTGTGTTACGTTGCAATGTGTTCAATAGAAAAATAATATACAACGAGAATATACTTAGTGATGTATGAATCCCACATGCTAAACAAATATAATGCCAAATCCAATTAAGGGAAAAGACCACCCATGCACAACTTTCAAAAGATTTAGAGCTTAAGGACCCTTTGAACTACCATATATGTTTCCAATTTTTCATCTACAAATTTGATATTTCAAAGAATAATAATATGACGATTGTTTCGGAATTTTAAAACAAATTAATGATATATATTTACCTCCAGTATACAGCGTTTAGCCTAATTTAAAGATAACTTAAACGTACGCCTTTTAATTTTTTTGGAGGCAGAATAATATAATTGTAACGTTTTGTTTGCCAACTGTGACGAACTTGATATTTCAATCATTGTGGACGCGCTGTTCTGGGCCACTATTCTTTATTTAAAAAGCATAACTGCGTTCTAAATTCTGTTGTCTTTTTAACAGAAACTTAAAAAGGCAGGCAGCGAAATGCATACAGTATGCAAAGTCGGGTTTCTGATTTATATAAAATAATATGATCGTTTGAAATGTGCAACGTAACAACTTTGTTTTTGATCTGCTGGTAGGTCATAAATATGTATCCTCTAGATCCTTAAAAGACAATTTTTTGTTGAAACTGCAGACATTGCGATAGCAGTTAGCTCTGTCCTTTTTAATTTGCTACTTTAAAAAAAGCTCCGACTGAGTAAAAGAATAAAACAGGCATGGGATTTATGAGATGCAAAAACAGATAGACAGACTGATAGATAGATAGATAGATAGATAGATAGATAGATAGATAGATAGATAGATAGATACATAGATAGATTGATAGATAGATACTCATGTGATTAAAACTAGAGAAACAGAAAGGCTAGTACTATCTCACGCCCCAACCCCCCTTAAACGCATGCTGGTTTATCAATACAACCAAACGCTGTCATTCTATCAGTAGAACCAAACTCTATCATCCCTCAGATCTCCGGCAAGCTCAACGGACCTATGAGTTTCCCCAACGAGGGACCTCGCTATCTCTCCACCCGCATGAACGGCCGCGGGTACTGGAACAGTGGCGAAGACAGAATCGTCAGAGACTTTGAGCGAAATTACACGGATGAACAAGCACCCTCGTCTTTTGGAAGAAGGCTCAGAGGAGGAGGAGGAGGAGGAGTAGGAGGAGGAGGAGGAGGAGGAGGAGGCAGGGGAGGGGGAGGTGGAGGGACAGAATGGGATGGCAGAGACAGAGGAGAAAACAACTGGGGGTCTTGGAGAAGTGGTTTGTTCGGTCAGCAAGCCGTGCAGGATGGTTATGTAAACTCGGCCTTCCAGCCACACCCAGAGACTTTGGACGAACTTCCAGAGGCAGATTACGGCTCTGACAGTGACTTCTCAGAAGGCAAGTTCCATGATTATACTGTTCTAGCTGGGCCCCCTTTCGTTGAAAGGAATGATCGGTGCATTAACATTAACTGAAAGTCATTGGCCTACTATAATGATTTACACTCTACTGGAATGAAGCAATAAATCGTGAGAGATGTAAAAAAAAAAATTAGAAGGTTTAGATATAGTGATGTACAGATTGATTCTTTATTCCGTTTTCGAGGTTGTACATTCCAGAATTTCGAAGGAGTGGAAACAGTGCCCACGGTTATTGAACGGAAACCTCACTTGTTTGCAATGGCGTCTTAGAAGACGGACTTTCCCAAGATTAGATCTAAACGAAATTAATAAAAAAACTGAAATTAAACTACAGTGACTTGAGGCTCCTCAGTAGAACTGTGCACTCTTTAAATGATTCTGAACCACCATTAATTTTGTTGAATTCGAAAGTTAAGTGGTTCCGACGTTTTAGGCAGCCAAAGTGACAGACTTTCACAAAAATAATCAGTATAGATACTGGTTTTTTTTTTCACACACCACTTGAATTTGTGACTTTCGCAATTTTTACGATTTTAAAAATAAAAATCTGTAAATCAATTTGTTCACGAAATGTTAAAAAGCGCGTAGCAGCATGACACTCGAAGAATCAAAAAAATGAATTTACAACATTCTCTGAAAACAAAACGGGCAAAATGTGAAAAAAAGGAGTGAGCACTTCTGAATGTGTTCAGAATCTTTTCGGTTTGTAGGCACAGGCTATTGTCATGTTGACAACGTGATTACTATTTATTGCTATACGGCGACACTTTTGCTGCTACTGCTTTAAGAGTAGTAGTAGTAGTAGTAGTAGTAGTAGTAGTAGTAGTAGTAGTAGTAGTAGTAGTAGTAGTAGTAGTAACTACGTTTTGAAACTAGGATTAAAGTTGTCTGATCTTAAGGATCAAGTGAAGGAAGAGACAGGATGAGGAAGGAGAGGGGGAAATCACAATAGTGACGACAAGTAGAGGCAGGAGGAGGAGGAGGAAGAGGAGAAAGAGGACGAGGAAGAGGAGACGGTAGAGGAGAGGGGAGAGGAGGGGGAGAAGAAGAATTTAGGGGATGGAAGAGGTAGATGATGATGATGATGATGATGATGATGGTGATGATGATGACGATGATGATGATGATGATGATGATGATGATGATGATGATGATGATGATGATGAGGAGGAGGAGGAGGAGGAGGAGGAACGGGAGGAGAATTCGGAGGAGGAAGAGATGGTTTTGGGATTTTGATAGACATATGAAATTAACCGTAGTGGTTTCCATACAGTAATGCACACACTCTCATAATATCCTCTCGTAGAAATGACCCCCTCCCTCTGATTACTCGTCCACAGATTACCCAGTGTCCAGCAGTCATCCTACACCAGAGGCCACCCTACATCCAACCAACAAGAGCAAAAAACCCGAATCTCAATCAAAGACAGCAAAAGAAAGAACAGAAATACCCGGATCTTCAGATCAACAATCAAATCCCAAGTATGATATGATGATACATGCTGTTATTAGAAACTTGAACTGTCAGTCAAACAGAAATTTGAGTTAGTGAAAACAACAGAATGTGTGTTCGCATCGATAAGTATAAATTCACGAATTTTCAAGCAGTACAACGACTTTGATACCCCCTCCCCCCTTCATTTTGTAACAACACTCTCAAATTCACGCACGTAGACAGATTCACACCACACACACACACACACACACACACACACACACACACACACACACACACACATGCACGCACTAACAAACTTAAACAAACACAAACAAACACAAACAAACAAACACACACATCTTCACTCTATTCTGTCTCTCTTTCTCTTTCTGAAAACAAAATTACACGCCTATACACACAGACCCTCATCGACACACACACACAAAGACACACACACAAATACACACAAACACACACATACACACAAATACACACACACACATGCACAATCACACACAAACATAATTTTAAAAAATAATATATGCACACAAATCATATTGCCGCCCTTTTTTTAAATAGCAAAACCCAAAAGAAATTCTGAGAAGATTAAAAAAACCCATCTCTCAATGTTATGCAAAGTTTTTGCTTCTGGAAGGAAAAAATATAGGGGTTGGAGAGGGGTGGGGGTGGGAGGTTGAGGAGTGGGTGTTTAATCAGTTGATGCACTGCCATATAGGACTAAGGGCAATACTGATTTTTGTACTAGTAAATTGTAAATGTCATTTATATAATCATTTGCCCCAAATCAACACAATCTAGACCATCTAGGAGCCGAAAATGAGCTCAGTGGGATATAACCCAGCAGATAGTCAAAGATACGGCACTCGATAAATAACTCCATTCGAAATCGAACTCACATCTTCTACTGGTGGCGCCGACGAACCTACCTGCTACCCCACACTTGCTGGAAGGAACTTGGATTGTGAATGGACATTTACTTTCTGAGATGGACGTTATAACGGAGCCTCCATACTCATGAATAACTTGACAAAAGGGCATTGAATGCCCACCACGTCGTATTTTAAGTGGTGTGTTCATCATCATCCGGTGCCTTTCCGACTGGCGTGGGCGATCATGGACCTCCACTTCACTGTCTTGTGTTGCAGCAAATGCGTGTGTTGTATGTCACACTTATTGTATTGTATGTGAGGCTTCACAAATTAGAAATTCTGAATCCAATAGAAAAACTCTCAAGCTGCACACACCAACCAGAGGAAATGAAGCTTTTAATTGCTCAAAATGTGGCACATTCTTCTCTGACAGAATAATGGTCTCAATGGCCAAAGCAGAAACCACAATTCATCCTAACATTTTTTCTTTCTTGCTTCGCTCTAAGATATTATATTCTCCTCTGCAGATGCTCTAGACGGGCGTCTGTGGTGTAGCTGTTAGGTGCTTCTCTGTCGCACGCTGGAGTTTCGAGTTCGATTCCTGAGTGGGGACAATTTTTTTTATTGAACAACTTGGTCATTTTGCTGTGAAGTTGTATCTTCCTCAGCCCGGGTTTGCTCAGACAGGCAGGGTCGAAGGCCTGCCTCCTAAATGATATGCATTGTTTCGATGAGGGCGTAAAGTTAACTACATACATTCAATTTTTAAATGTATTGATCATCGTCATATATTGACGGACGAACAATTCATCTTCGTCTTATCATTATTATTATTATTATTATTATTATTATTATTATTATTATTATTATTATTATTATTATTATTATTATTATTATTATTATTATTATTATTATTATTATTATTATCATTGTATAGTCTATTCCATTTCAAGATGATATCTTTAATAGTTTAAAGTTGGTGATTGCAAGGGTTCTGATGTGGTCTGCTCCTCCTTCCTATCAAACATTTATCGTCTTCATCTTGTCCTCCGTCATGTGTGTTTTTTTTTGGGGGGGGGGGGAGGGACGGGTGTTTATTACCCTCTTGAAACACCTTTAATATTCGGTACTAGTTTGACTGTAAGGGCAGTACAACGCTTTGTAAAAACTTACTTTACTTTATTTTACTTTATTCGTCCTCTTGTACCTCTAAGGCGTCTTGTAGGGAAAGAGCGTCCTGTCTCTAGCAAGTTTGATGGCCTGGCTCGGTGGGATAATGAATGTTCTCTCTCGGGGTATCCTTCACACCCTGGGTCCAGGGTTTTCTTGGTCTTCCTCTTGCCTTGTACTCTGAACTTTCCAGTAGTAGCGTTTACTGGCAAGCTGGTTAGGTGCCATATGTGTGAAATGTCAAAACTACTTAATTGTTTCCCTCGAATGTAGTGGATGACAGATGTTGTTGTTCCCACCATTTCTCTGATCTTGTTGTTTCTGACCATATCCAGTCTGGTTTTGTTGACGGCTCTCCTTAGATATCTCATCTCGCAGGTGGTTATCTTACGTTCCAGACTTTTGGTCAGGGTCCATGTCTGGCAGTGGTAGGTCAAGATGGGGATGAAGATAAAGTTAATGAGCTTAACTAAAGACATGAGTTTAAAATCGCCCCCCCCCCCAGCATAACCATTTAAGAACACGTTTGTCGAGCGAACTCGACATCCTCGCCAACCACATCAGGGGCTGATGAGTCTCAGTTCTTGGAGTACTTAGCTCGGTCCCTACGAACCTGTTTATATGACGGTGTAGATTAGTTTTAGTTTTGAAGAACGCGAGGCGAAGTATCGACTCAATAACGGCCATTTAGTGTAGTGGAAAAGCATAGAAACAATTTATCGACGTTTTGCAAAAGTGACAATAAAAGGAACCGACTGACCACAACAAAAGGAGGCACAAAGCTAAAACACAATGTTTAATTACAAAATGTAAAGAGCTTTGGTCTAACACGTTGAAACTCAAATGATCCTTTGGTTGTTCAAAACAGGAAGCAGACAACAAAAGTCTGGGATGTTTTCGTGACGAAAGCAGGAGGCCTCTTCCAGTCGCACTCCGATGGACATTCTGCTGAGTCTGCCGCCGTCTTTCTAAAAATATTAATCTCTATCTTCTTCTTCGTGTTCGTGCTGTGCTCAGCCGTGGCCTCAAAGACAAGTCTGCTGCTCACAACATACTATCTCAGACCTAGAGTCAACGGCTGGCAGAATCATGCATACAGAGCAGACCTGTTTTACACCAGGCAGCCTGGACTCAGGCTCATCAAAGCCACGCCTGACATCGATGTGAAATGGATTTGGGCCGCCATCTTGATTGTTGTGGCTCCGTATTTGTTCACGTTCTGCTCTTCTTTGTGGAAGGTTATCTTCAAGACTACAGGGAAACTCTCGTGTGGAGCGCTGTTTGTGGTGAGTGTTTAACTATTCTTAATCTAACCTTTTATCTACCGTCGAAGATATTTAATAATGGCAAATCTTTCTAGATGAATATTTTCTACCCTATTCTTGAATACGATTTGTCATTTCTATGCTTTCGAATCTTTTCTTCTAAATTCTGTTCATCCCACTTTCAATGAGCTTCGTGAAATTATATTCAACGAGTAACTTCGATTATTATTTTTTCTTTCTTTACTCCTCGTTTATACGTCCTCCTCTTTTGCTATTTCGTCCATCCACCCCCTCCCGTAAAAAACCCCAACAACATAGTTTATTTATTTTTGTACTTGGTGGTTAAAAAACAAAATTAAAGCGACCTAACAGCGCGGCCATACTTTTTCATTTGTCTTTTTGTGGGTCAGCTGAACAGAGACGTTTACTGCTGGACTTAATGTCTACCACAAGTTCTACATTTGAAAAGCCCATTTTGTTTTTCAGTTCTTTTTTGTATTAATAATTCATTGCTTTAGAAAAGCACGTTCTCAACACTTTTACTATTTACCCTATCGCTTCTGTCCCCAGTCATTCCTCCAGCACTCCGCTCACTCGTTCAGCCTGTGCTCCATCGTTTTCTACATCCTGCCTCGTCACGACCCGATACTCAGCAGCGTTTTGATGACGTCAGTCGTCTCTATTCCGTCCCTGCTCAGGATCTTTGCGCCCAGAAATCTAGGCAATGATGAGATAATCGACGACAACTCAACCAACAAAGGGCAATGGAAGTAGGTTTTCTTAAAGAAGCTTTTTTTATAAATTGAAATGAAATTGAACGTTAAATCCCAAAATGTAAATTTATGTCCTCCCATCTTCAAGAAAAAAAAATGATATATGAACTATTCGATTCTTCCACTGAAAGATCCGAATGTATAGCGTAGGCTGTGAGCAAGATGTGGCTTTAATATACACCACTGAAATTGCAAAAGTGGTAAAAACTTTATGGTGGAATAATTTGATATTTAGAGACACAATGGAATATCCTTTGAATGTCTGTATTTTACTATTATTGGCTTTCAGCCAATGAATGTGTAGTTAAAACATTTTTTACGGAAAACTTTTCTGTGATACTAAGTAAATGCATGATATGAGATGTTAATTATTTTATTTTTTTTGTCTTCAGAGTGATAGCAAAAAGAATCTTTGATGTTCTTGCCTCACTGGTTCAGCTGGCAGTAGTCGCACTCTGGGCGTACAAGGAGTACTCTTTAACACACGATGTTACCATGGTTACACTGGTAGTGGTCTCCTTGTTGATAGTTTCCATTGACAACTGGGAGAATTACGTCACGTCCACTCGGAATCTGAATCCGCAAACACAGAAAACATTTCTGTCTCGGCTCCGCAAAAAACTTCGGAAGCGTCGCACACGGGTGACTCTACTCATGAGTTTGTGGAAGATCATCTTTACTGTCGGTGAGTAGCCCAGACAGAGCCGTCCGTCTCTCCATCTACTCCTAATTTTTAGCCTACTTATGGGTTGTCCGTTTGTCTGTCTGTCTGTCCGTTTGTCTGTCTGTCTGTCCGTTTGTCTGTCTGTCTGTCTGTCTGTCTGTCTGTCTGTCTGTCTGTCTGTCTGTCTGTCTGTCTGTCTGTCTATTTGTCTGTCTGTCTGTTCCCTCCCTCCCTACTCTCTCTCCCTCTCAATTCTCTCTCCCCCCTCTCTCTCTCCCTCTCTCTCTAGAATGTAATCACCTCTGTATCATCATTTTGTGAAGACAAATTTGGCGGACAAAACTGAAGAATACTTAGGGAGCCATTGAGAAACAATTACATGTAGTTATAGAGCTTACTCATACATTTTTTTCTGGTGAAAAGTAGGAAATTTAGGAAAAGGGTGGACTATTGTTAAAGGTGATATAAAACGCACAACTGAAACGGACATTGTAGGAACACTAGCCGGCCTTAAGTCCATCCTTGTCGGACGAAAAGAAAATACATGAACGTTGAAATCGTCAGTCAGTTCTTCTGTCCACCCCACAAAACAAACATCAGACAAAAATCAGGAAAACACTGATAATAATTCATGTACTTTTGCGTTCGGATTTGTCTGACGCTCGCCCGAGATAACATGGCTTTTTACAAATTATCGAAAATTAAACCTTATCAAGCGAAATAATACCTAAGTCGGAATCAGCGCGTTCCGTAACTGATTTTATTGACTCCCAAATTATTCTATTCAATTTTAAAGATTAAAACATGTAGTTTGTTTTCGATTGCTTTATCATACAATTGTTTAGTTCATGTCGCGGGTTCAGTTAAAAAAACAACCCATGTATGCCACATTTGTCTAAAATCAACTTTTTTTTTTGCTATTCAGTGGCCGCAGATCTTTCTCTGTCACACATCTTTTCGATGTGAGGATCGGACAGTGAATAAGTTATTTACAGTTGGGTCAACATATTGAAAGATATGTGACGGAAAATGATCTGCGATGACAAAAACAAAACTAAACTAAACAAAACAGAACAACCCCCCCCCCCAACAA
>NW_004797288.1:2403692-2406705 GCF_000002075.1 Aplysia californica | reverse complement strand
AAAAACAAAACACCCCCCCCCCCCAACAACAAACAAAACAAAAACATGATGGCATACGCGCATTTCTTGAACAGAATCGCCGATGTGTAATCAGTAATCACCTTACTGTTTTTTTTTATGTCACTTGCCATGGTTGTGCTGTTGCTGTCGGTATAATTTTATGATTTTTTAGTTGGCATACAATTTAGATTATGACGCCGGGATAGAAATATTCAATAATAATAATTTATATTATAAGGAGAAAACGTACTTAAAAAAAACAACTTGTGGACTTTTGAAAACAGTTTGATCCCCAAGCATAGAAGGAATAAGCATCATCAGTACAAAAAAAATCCCTTGGGTGCATTCAGAACCCCCCCCCCCACCCCCTACAAGACAGCGAGCTGTCCAAATTCTCAAAACTAACCTTATTATTGCCCCCCCCCCCTAACAATAATAGTAAACAGCATACTCTTAGGTTTTTAAAGAAAGGACTTCTTTTTTAAAACTCTACCCTCCTCTCTCCGTCTTTTTCTCTTTTAGCTATCTTCTCTCAGCACGCCTTTTCTCCAACCTCTCTTTCCTTTTTCCTCACCCCCGTACTGTAAATATATGTAAATCTATACAACCATCAATATTTTTTTTCGTCAGCTATGTAATCTACACAACTAAAAGATAAAAAAGAACTTAGAAAAAAATATCTTGTTTATCAACACTTATCAATTGCAATGCAGTAGTTGAGAATAATGGTAAGCTCTCTGGTGTGTGCACAGTTTTGTGTGTCTGCATTCATCCCTGCGTGTTATAGAAAATCAGTGTTCCGGCCAGCAGCAGGCCAGTCTGAGGCAAAAACTGTCGTGTTGAACCACTTTTATATTCGTACACCATCATGGACAAACGCTGGGAAACGAAGTCAGACAAATAATACAGAAACATATATATATATATATATATATAGATAGATAGATAGATAGATAGATAGATATATATATATATATATATATACGAGTACATGACTTTAAAAAGCCATAAACAAAAACAACGTTTAAATCAAGAGTGGTCGCAACTAATAGACTTTGTCCATCTCATTATCATCATCCGGTGCCTTGCCGACTGGCGTGGGCGATCATGGACCTCCACTTCACACTGTCTTGCGCTGCAGCAATGTTGTCTGTTGTTCTTGCTGCTCCCTGCCATGTTGTCATCTTGTCTAGTATCTTTTCCCCCCGTTTGCCTCGGCCTCTCTTTACATCAAACTTGCTTGTAGTTACAGTATTCTCCAATGTTTCGTTCCGCATTGTGTGTCCGAAAAATTTGCCTGTCGCTTTCGTATATTCGTCATAAGCTGTTTTCTGCAATTTGCTTCAACTAAGACTTCTTCATTTGTTTTTTCTAGCTCTCCATCTACCTAGCCGAATTATGTTTTGATCCTCATTAAATGTGCATTTCGCTTACCTTCTGAATGAAAGATGTAACTCCCGATGTACAGAACAAACATGGCCCTGGAATGTTGGCCGAAAGAGATAATATTCAAACCAAGAACAGGGACAAAACAATATTGTTCTGAGCTTTGATGAACACGATCCTTTCTTCTTTGATCTCGGTAGACCTTTAATTTTTTTTACAATGTTTGAAATCAGGGGAAATCGCCAATAACTTTTGCATGTATCTACCTGGATGATCTGCTTTATTAAATCTCGTATCCCTTCCTGAGGACACAATATTTCATCGCCTCTCCAAACCCTATCTCCCATTCCCGGTCTCTCTCTCTCTCTATCTCTCTCTCTCTCTCTCTCTCTCTCTCTCTCTCTCTCTCTCTTCCCCCACCTACCCCCCCTCTCTCTCTCTTTCTCTCTCTCTCTTTCTCTCTCTCTATCTCTCATCTCTCTCACTGCCTAAACCTCAGACTGTCTTTTCTCTCCCCATCCGTCCCTCTTTCCGCCTCTCTCCCTGTTGTCTCTTTGTCTCTCTGTTTGTCTGTCTCCCCCCCCTCTCTCTCTCTCTCTCTCTCTCCCCTCTCTCTCCCCCCCCCCTCTCTCTCTCTCTCTCTCTCTCCCTCTTTCAATATTTGTTCTTTTTTGTCCCTCTCTTTCTCTCAGACATTTACAATAGCAGTTCCTTATTTTCTTTTCTTTCTCTCAGTTACTTACAGTCTCACTTTTCCCCACAAGCTATCCGACTCTCTATCGTCGCCTGTGATGTAAAATAATTGCTAAACGTCAAATCATGAGTGACGAGTAGAAATTTTCTTAGTGTGCACGGAGCCTAACAGGCATGGTCGCAGCAGCCCGCCTCTTATATTATTCAAAGTATAGTAAGTACGAGGACTCAACAACACAAGTATTCATTATCGCATTCCATTTCATTCTCATTTCGCCCCCCCCCCCCTCCCGCGACTCGCTATTACCCCCCACCCCCTACTCATTTTTATTTCTAAACTTTCCCAAACCGCAGTGTATGCCGCAGTCTTCTTCGCTGGTCGTAGTGAGGGTTGTTTGAGGGTGTTCTTCTTCCTGGACGACCGTGCTTCCGGATGCAGTCTGCTCCACCAAGAGTCCCATCTCGCGGACAATAAACCAACGCTTGACGCCGCGGGATGTAGTTCTGCTCTCCCCTTCTTTGTGGCCGCGCTGAACATCGTCTGTAGTGTTATATGCTACAAGGTGGGTGGGTGGGGATGGTTGGTGTAAGATTGCATAACTTGTTCCAGTGTGTGAGTTTTTTTTTTTGTGTGTGTGTGTGTGTGTGTGTGTGTGTGTGTGTGTGTGTGTGTGTGTGTCTCTCTCTCTGTGTGTGTGTGTGTGTGTGTGTGTGTGTGTGAGATAGTTTGTGTGTATGTGTGTGTGTGTGTGAGAGAGAGAGTTTGTGTGTATGTGTATGTGTATGTATGTGTGTGTGTGTGTGTGTGTGTGTGTGTGTGTGTGAGTGTGTGTGTGTGGGAGATAGTTTGTGTGTATGTGTGTGTGTGTGAGAGAGAGTTTGTGTGTATGTGTATGTGTATGTATGTATATATATATATGTGTGTGTGTGTGTG
>NW_004797288.1:2397370-2403010 GCF_000002075.1 Aplysia californica | reverse complement strand
CCTCCTCCTCCTCCTCCTCCTCAACTACCTCCTCCTCTCTCTCTTTTCTCACCCCTTTTCCTCCTCCTCCTCCTCCTCCTGCTCCCAGGGAAGGTTCAAATCTGTCGAATTTCCATACCTTTATCACGACAAACATTGTTCCTGTCTCTGTGTTCATGGCTGGCAAAACGTCGTTAACTTGTACCATTCTTCAATTCTTACTCCCCCCCCCCAAAAAAAAAATCGTCTCCCCCCACCCCCACCCCTGTATGTCACTCAACAGGTGGGCAAGTCCGCGTGCAAAGTGTTACTTCAATCTCCTTGCTTCGCTCTGCCCCTCAGCCTGGTCACCCCAGTGACCTTCGGCCTTTTGTGCCTCTCATACACCAGGTCCGGGGACATAGAGGTAAGGAAAACATTCGACAGGAGATATTCGGAAGACGTCTCCAGCGAGCACCTAGGAGTTATCCGGAGACACACTCCCGCACACAGATGCACTGCTTTTTTTTTTGGGGGGGGCGTATTGTTTGCTGCAGATCTCATATGTAGCCACTAAAACTGTCGCCAGTCAATTAGTAGCAAGAAAATTTCAAACTTAACAGCAAAATATTAAATTATGGGTCAAAATGTCACCCCTCAGATTTATTTACTTGGTCTAAAGGCACAAAGCATTTTGATTGGTCTATCTCCGTCGGAGACGTCTCCGAATAGATACTGCGAATACATTCAGCTGAATTAAACGCCATTTAAAATACGGCAACGCAACAAAGTTTTGTGCTGTGCTGGATCTTAACCCTTGCGTAATGCCGTTCCTTGTTGTGTGAAAAATTTTTTTAAAGATTGTCTAAAACTTTCAGTAAGAACGAGATCTTACAAGCTGCCTTTTATGCGTAATTTTGTTTGTTTGGAGAACACAGGTAGAAGAGACTGCAGTCTTGTCGTCGTGATTCTTAACAAAGGAACAGGCTATTAGGGACTATACCTGCCTTGGCCATTTGAGTAAGGATTGATAAAGTGAAAGGCGATGATGATGATGATGATGATGATGATGATGATGATGATGATGATGATGATGATGATGATGATGGTGTGATGATGATGATGATGATGATGATGATGATGATAATGATGATGATGATGATGATGATGATGGTATGGGCTAGATCTATAACTTCCGCGTCCATTTGGGTATGAATTGGTGATGATGAAAAGTTTACTTCTCACCTCACTTTCGACTTTGTCTTTTTTTACACTACCACATGGATTTTCAGGCTTTCTTTGGCTGTGCCGCCTCTTGGGCCTACAACGTTCATAACGTCTCCTTGGCAACGCATCTAGACAACTTGTTCGAGTACCATTGGGTGGCATTGGGCGTGGCTTCCTACTTCACATTCCTCTACGTCACTGGTCACGTGTGGAGGTCACGGGCAGAGAGAATGGCACGAACGGAAAAGTAGGTCTATCTATCTATCTATCTATCTATCTATCTATCTATCTATCTATCTATCTATCTGTGTGTCGGTATCTCCCCACCTGCATTGGCTGAAACAAACTACTGTATTGTTTTCAGAACCCCCGTGTATCATCTGATATATGCTGTTTACGAATTATGAACCCCCATGGTTAGTTGGTAAGAAGAAGAACTATCAGTACACCGCCATTTTCTGTCTCTTACATAGTATGTAGTGATTGTAATGTCCTTAACAGATTGTGAAATGATTGTAATGTCCTTAACAGATTGTGAAACGATTGTAATGTCCTTAACAGATTGTGAAATTATTGTAATGTCCTTAACAGATTGTGAAATGATTGTATAGTCCCTTACAGACTGTGAAATGATTGCATTGTCCGTTATAGGCTATGAACTGATTATATTGTCCGAAATGATTGCATTGTCCGTTACAGACCGCGGTATAATATTGTGTGGTCCGTTACAGACTGTGGCACGATTATATTGTGCGTTACAGACTGCGACATGATTTCATTGTACTATTCGCTACAGGTTTTAGAGTCATTGTATAGTCCGTTACAGACTGTGGCATGATTAAATAGTGCGTTACAGTCTGTGAGGCACCAAACGTTGTCTGCTGTGTATTGTATGTAAACTGTCACGTGTTTTCTGATACAGACTATGAGTGATTGAGGGGCACCTCTGGTTGGCCCTTCTTCATGTCTTTCTATACGTCGTTTTTGTCTGTCTCTCTTGGTTTGGTTTTTCCATTCACTGAATGGTCGTTATTGTGTCAATACCCTTCTATTTTCTCAAAATATTACAGACTGTTTGTGAACCCCTTGTACTGCGGTATTCTCGTGGAGCAGTCCATCATGGGTAACAGAAGACGGGATGATTACGAACCACGTGATCAGAAGGTAAAAATAAATTTCCCTTTCCCTTTTAGTGCTTTGTAAGAGTTTTGACTGAAATTCCCTGGTGTTACCGATTCAAACAAGTGTTAGTTTTATATAATGTATTTTTTTTCGTGTTTTAATCAAATTGTGGTACTATTAATTCGATAATGAGGCGCTGAGAGTCGATTGCAGAAGCTTGGCCAACGTTCACAACACTATGGGTCGTGAAAGACGGGAATGTGCTGCTGTCATTAACGACAATGACATGCGACATTTAATTGAGGAGCACTCTAAGCCAGAGGACCCAGTGATCTACATGGATGGATCGGTCAGAAGGGGTGAGAGAAGTGGGTGGGGTTTTGTGGTGTATAGTGGGAACAAACAGGTTCATAGCATGTCAGGGGCCATAGAATGAACAACTTCAAACATGAAAATAGAGATTGAGGCCGTAACAAGAGCGCTTGGCTAGCTTTAAAATGCCAGACTAAGAACTACCTGTCTCATTATTGTCACTGACTCCCAGTGCATCCTTAATGGTTGAGAAAGGGATGCTTCGGAGTGAATCGATGAACCCAATACAACACTCATCACTAAGAGCCATCACGTGGATAATGTTTCCTGGGCACTCTGGATGAAGGGTAATGAGGAGGCTGATAGACTGGCAGGCAGTGCCGTTGTTGAAGGTGAAGTGAAATTTGACAAAGGAGAAGTGTTGAAGACCCTGGTGGAAAAGTTGCTACACGAGGTAGACAGGGAGACAGCGGAACACCACGCAATCATCAGGATGCGGTAAATAGGGATAGAGAGGGGAGAAGGAAGAAAGGAACGATTATCTGAAAAGGAAAGATGTCGCCATAATCAAACAGCCACTGGAACAATCGGTATGGATACATTCCGGGCTTTGGGGCTTAGAGGAACTGAACACGTATGGACCTGTCCGGTGTGCAATGACGTTATTTTCTTCATGTATTGAGTATACCACGTAAGTGATAGGTGCACATTTTGTATGTTCAATCAAGCTGTTGTCACTAGCTGGGTCGCTGGAAAATTATACCAAGTCCCCACTTTACAGGCATTTATTGTTTAGCAGAAAAGCTTCGTTGTAGCGCACTGTAGACATGAGTAAAAACATCTTTTAACATAAATTGAAAATAAACAAGACATTTAGATAGCACCCCCCCCCCCGACAACCCCCCACCCCCCACCGACAACCCCCCACCCCCCAAAACAATCAACGACATAAAACAAGAAAATAACAAGGACAAATAAGGTATCTGCAAGTTCTTCCGTTTCTCCAAATTCCATACAGTTCAGGCGCTCCATTAGCACAGTTGGTATCATCTGTACTATTGACCGGATGACCCTGGCTCGAATCTCCAATTGGGCTTTCATTTGAGTCATTGTACGGAGTTTTCAAGGCTTTTCAGTCCCTTTGGCCCTTTAAGTAGCATTGCAGTGTTTAAAAGGGCGCCAAACCCATTCACTTACTTTGTTTTTACCATGCAGTCCACCGCGACCTGGGAACAAGAGCAAGGCGATGACGTAGGTGACCTTGACCTAGCCACGGCTCGAACCAAACTCCGCCGTGACACCACGCCGGTCATCTACATCTGTGCCACCATGTGGCATGAGACAGAGAACGAGATGGTGCAGATGCTGAAATCTATCTTTAGGTCTTTATTTTTCAAACCTTTTTTCTTCTAAAAGACCAGCTTTGTGTTTGTGTGTGTGTGTTTATGTGTGTGTGTGTGTGTGTGTGTGTGTGTGTGTGTGTGTGTGTGAGTGTTTGTGTGTGTGTGTGTGAGTGAGAGAGAGAGAGAGAGAGAGAGAGAGAGAGAGAGAGAGAGAGGGAGAGAGAGAGAGAGAGGACGAGAGAGAGAGAGTGCGTGTGTGAGAGAGAGAGACTGAAAGAGAGAGAGAGAGAGAGAGAGAGAGAGAGAGAGAGAGAGAGAGAGCAGTGAAAGTGTATTATATGAAACAGACAACGAAGTGGCGAAGATGCGTATGTATGTATGTATGTATGTATGTATGTATGTATGTATGTATGTATGTATGTATGTGTGTGTGTGTGTGTGTGTGTGTGTGTGTGATGTATGTATGTATGTATGTGTGTGTGTATGGAATGCTGGCACGTGCATGTGTATGTGTACGCGTTTGTGTGTCAATGGGTGGATGGGATTGAAGTCAGCAATTATATAATCACCACAGTACAGTTAGGTTAATAATAACCATCTTTGGTCATTTGTACAGACTGGACAGTGATCAGAGTGCTAGGCGGAACGCTCAACTGTTTTTCAACATCAGAGATCCTGACTACTATGAATTTGAGGGTAAGTTCTCGTGTCTTGAATTACATGACTCCAGGCTTTGAATCCAATCACCTTACCCTTTCCGTATGTGCCCACATGCACTAGACAAGAGGGATATCCCTTCCTAGGCAAAGCACTCACCCCCGAAAGAAACCAAAAATAAGGCGAGTTCGATCATTCCTTCCGAAATTGGGGGGCACATTGCAATTAATAGAATGTAAATTTAGAGGGATCTACCTCACAATTCAAATCAAGATCAAGCTTTGTGGAGTCGATGAAACAAGCAACTGAAGAATTTCATCTTAATTTTTTTCTTTGGTGCGCCTTTTCAGCTCACATTTTCTTCGACGATGCCTTTGAGGCTCACTCTGATGGCAGCGAGAACGACTTCAGCGTGAATAGCTACGTCAAGTTGCTCGTCAGCGTGATCGACACAGCGGCCAGGTACGGGCTATCTGTTTTTCTAAGACCTGTCAACAACTGATACAATCTTATCACCAACTGCAACATTATTTATTCTTTTTATTTTCAGCTTGTCATTATATTTTTGAATGACCTGTTTCTTCTGCTTTTACGTAACGGAACAGAGAGTCTACATATTATTTTTCTCAAATTATAAAAAAGTAAAACGAAAATGTATAAAGTGGTGGAGTGCAGTTACGTTAGCCTTAACTGCAGAGTTGCATTTGCCAAACAGTGTTGAAACATTTTAGGGGAACAATCTACTTGTGTTTTCCTAACCCTGGTCTCCCCTTAATAACCCCCCCCCCTTCCGTCCCGACATCCCTTTTCGACCTCTTCCCCCGAACTCGCAGCCAATGAAACACCAACAAAGATAGACACGCACCCCTAGAAAAAAAACAAAAAACAAAGAACACCCTACTCCCCCACCTCACTCAGATGCACCCCCCCCTCCCAAACGAAACAAAACAAAGCAAAACAAAACACCCCCTCCCCAAAAAAAGGAAAAAAATAACAATAACAAAACAAAACAACACCCCCT
>NW_004797288.1:2393682-2397056 GCF_000002075.1 Aplysia californica | reverse complement strand
TATATATATTATAGACTTGCTATTCTGTGGTCGCAACTTTGTCTCCCTCTTGCCCACAGCGCCGTCCACGACACGATAGTGCGCATCCCTCCGCCCACCCGGATCTCCACGCCGTACGGCGGCAGGCTTCAGTGGCGCCTTCCTGGAGGGAACACCATAGTGGCACACCTCAAGGACAAGGCTTTCATACGTCACAGAAAGAGGTGGAGTCAGGTAAAAAAGTAAAGTAAAGTTGTTCCCGCATCCGATTCGGATATAGGGGATTGCCTTGTTAGTGAGACAACTTTCTGGGCCTTCGACATATTGTGGTACGGTGGCCAGTTCCTTTCCACGCCGCCTTTACTTCCCCTACTCGAAGTCAGGTACCCATTACTTCTGGGTAGGCAGGAGGGGGCGAAAAAAAATCCTTGTCCGAACCGAGGCTCGAACCCGGACTTTCCGTCTCGGAGACGAGCGCACTAACCGCTCCGCCACTGATAATATTTTTGCTTAGTGCAGTGCTTATCAACCTTTTATGGCCAGCTCCCACTTTTTTTGCTACCGTTAAGAGGCTAACATTTTCCTACCGCCCACCTACAAGTATTTCCGAGAAGGGCAGCATTAAATAGAACATGTCACTTTCTTGGTGATCCCCTCCGTAAGCAAACATACCCCCGGCATCGCCACCAATATTGGATTGACAAGCGCTGTTTTTTGTATCTGTCGGTGTGTAAAGAAATTGACATACTATTCTGAAAACAAAATTGATGCACCCAACATACATGCTATATTATTGTGTATATATCACACAGAATACACGCGAACGAACACACAGACACGCACCTACAGACACACACACAGAGCACCACACAATTGTGCACGCATATTCACAAATGTGTATACACACACACACACACACACACACACACACACACACACACACACACACACACACGTACTTGTACAAACTCAAATATAATAGTTATTTCTTTGTAACATAATCGAGGATTGATACTGGTTTGAATTGCATTTTGAATAGATGGCATGACTCTCATTGGGACCCTTGCTCACATTATGCACACATGATACGTATATTTCGTTTTTTCCCAAAGTCAATACATTAACATCATCATACATAGTTTGTGTTGAAAGCGTCATTAATCACAGATCATTTATAACCATGTGATTGTGTGTATGCCTTTATTAATGACACCGACAAAGATGACGTATTTATAAACGTACATTTCAATGTTTCTCCATCACAGGTGATGTACATGTACTACTTCCTGGGGTACCAGCTCATGTCAGAAAAGATCAAACTGGCAGCCAAACGGGTCAGAGCTGACCACACATTTATACTGGCACTGGATGGTGAGTTTAGTGTATGGTAGTTGCTTTAAGTATATGTTTTTATTTATCATAATCCCATGTTTGATTTCGTTCATAAAGGAGGTGGGATGTTTCAACTTGTAGTGTGGATGAAAATACGGGCTACTTGGGATGTATCCCATCGTATTGACGGAGATACTTTATGAAATGTCTTCCTCTATTGAGAAACGAAATCGAACACTTCACGATAGAAGTGACGAGATTAACGAGTACACCAAAAACAACAATAAAAGCTGGTTTTAAAATCTATTGACTAGAAATTAAAGCATTTAACTGTTTCTTTGTTTGGTTGTGATACGTTTTAACTCGCATTAGCTATTCAAAAGGAGACACTCACTCTAGGCTTCTTTCTGGGATAGAACTAAGCCTCTTTTAGAGCTGTTAACTTGCTAGAACGTTGAGGAGGGTTCTGGCAGGCATCGAACCCAATATCCCCTGATTACGGGCTAAATATCTTTACCACTCCTTTATGCTGATTCTCAGCAGTATTTTCTACAGTGGCACCGATATAACTAAGTGCTCACTCTCAACGACAAGTGATTATTAAGCACTCATGGGTGACTTCCGGTGCCTTTAGATTAAAACCACGTCATTTTCTCGTGTGAAACGTTCTATATACAGATTCCGGCTTAGTTGAAGCACTTTCTTGACAATTAATTATAAGAGTTTCCCTATCAGTTTCTCCAGCGTATGTACTCAAATCTGTTTGATTAATTAACAAGAAATTTGATCACTATTTGTTAAAAAAAAGACTCCTTGGCAGGGCATTTTTGATGTTTGCCTTTCAAAAGGTTTTCCCACAAGAGAATTGTAATGTTTTTGAATCATGATGTTGAGATTTTCAACGTATGGGCTGCTGTAGGTAATATGAGAATAAACGAGCGGAAGCTCTATGGTAAACAGAAAAGTTGCTAGTTGCCAAAATGCTGGAAATCTTGCATAATTTTATAACTTCCATTATTATTATGGTTATGATGCGCTTACGTGTGCTAATCACTTGACTCTGTGCTATCTCGCGTGCTTTGAAAAAAGGTTGGTTTACTGAAGCTCAATGTACTTTGCAATTTTCACGTTGAAAGTAAAACATACGCATAAATCAGAATTACAAAGAACCTTTGAACTTTCTGATACAGGTGACGTAGATTTCCAACCCGAAGCAGTCAAGATTCTGGTGGACAGAATGAGAAAAAACCCGGGGCTGGGAGCGGCTTGTGGAAGGATACATCCCATTGGATCTGGTGAGTCTTTTTTGAGGTTTTGAAGATTTCTAAGTATTCTTTACTAGAATCTATACTGAGTTATGTGGAAACATCTAAAACATCATTCAGTGTTGGATTATAATTTTCAAAAATCTAACGCTTTCCAGTACATGTGAATTTGAAACGTTTAGAAACATTTTCGAAACCATAACACCATCCTTTATTTGAGTCAAATGTTTAAAAGTTATACATCGTCATTGAAGTTTTCATCATTCTCTTTCTAACTACCCCAGTTCTTCTCCATCGCCAAAAGCTTTTCCACTTCCGTTCTCTCTTCATCACTCCTCTTTCATCCAGTGTGCTTTTATTGTGTTGAGGATACAAAAGGACACTCTCTACGTATTAATCTGAATGTTTCTCTTTCTATCTATTCGTCATTCTTTTGAAAAAATATTTCAGGCCTCTCGTAATACGGGCTCAGACCTTTAGCAGATGTGTATTGAAATGTAAGCTTCACAGCATAATGTACTGCAGAACGATGTTGAAAAAGAAAGTTTTTCTGCAGGTTGATTTCAAAGGAAATATTCCCTTCACCCTTGTCAATACCTTCAATACAGTGCCCCCCAACCTCTCTATACAAAGCACCCCATCTTACGCACACGCATACCAAACAACAACAACAACAACAACAACAATAACAACCACATCCTCCCACCACCCACCCCCGAAATTAAAAAAAACCCAAACAAACCAAAAACAACATAAGATATGACAATACAAAACAAAACAAGAGCCACCCCCCAATAA
>NW_004797288.1:2387732-2393014 GCF_000002075.1 Aplysia californica | reverse complement strand
GAGAGAGAGAGAGAGAGAGAGAGAGAGAGAGTTAAAAGTGTTGATAGATCAATTAGCTGAAATATGACTTCTAGCTAGCTATTCCCAGAAACAGGTCCTTCCTTATACGAGTACTTTTAGGAAAATTCGTGTAAAATGTCTGTTCTGAAGATACCATATATTCCATGGTCAGATGAGGACCACCTGTCAAATTCATTGTATATTCGTACGATAATACCAAAGTAGGATAACCTGCCACATTAATTCTTCTCGTGTGCTTTCCTGCTGGCTATTTTAATATCAAGGTTTTCTTTGCGTGGCTCTCATAGACTTCAGCGACAGAGAGGCTAAGAGTCGAAACGATATTAACCTGTTACAAGTTAAAGTAAAGTATAGTATTTCTTGTCTTCAACTTCCCTGTATCTTAAACTATGTCATACAGAGGGCTTCACATCTTTAAGTCTAATTTTAAATGTCATTTATTATTAGATCTTCTCCAATTTCTGTATAAAACGAGTCCGGCAGCCAAAACTACTCGTGACAGTGTGCTGATGGATGTATTTGTTATCAAAGCATCGACACAAAGTAATTGATTCATACATTTTGTATATTGTGGAACCTATGTGAAAAGATGTTGGTTTGGTTTTTCTTTGATGACAGAGGCTCCGCCCTGATGGACGACAATGTCATGAAGACATACACAACTCCGCCCACCGAGCCCCGCCACTATGTGCAGTACGACCAAGGTAAGGGAAATAATATTTATTAGAGATATCATTTTGCATTTGACCATTTATGTGGTTGAATTTCTAAAAAACGAATGTGTTTTTCCTTTTCTATTTAGACAATTGAATGACAAACCTATGCTTGAGGTTTTAGCTCTATAGTTTTATTAAAGAGGAACACATCGATGCAACACAGATGAAATAAAGTGCTTGGAAAGAGTGAGAAAGGCAGACAGAAATGTAAATCCCACCAGTAGCGTCCTCCAGTCCCCAGCTGGGCGCGCACGCTGGTGCATGTGTGTGTATGGGAGGGGGGGGGGGCTTGAAGTTGGATGGATCATAAAAGGATCGATAGATGGATGAATGAATGGATGGATCGGTGAGTTGAAGGAGGAATGGGTGATGGATGGATAGGTATGTATACCTGATATGTTGAGGTATAAGGAAAAAACCCCGGCTAGAGTAGGCCACACTGTCTGGCCTGGCAGGCCGGGTTGTGGCACAGAGGCAGCCTCTTGATCACACTTGACCTCCACCTTGTCCACAGGCGAGGACCGCTGGCTATGTACACTACTGCTACAACAAGGCTACCGGGTGGAGTATTGCGCCGCCTCTGACTCGTTCACATACGCCCCTGAAGGCTTTCAGGAGTTCTTCAATCAACGTCGCCGCTGGACACCCTCAACCATAGCCAATATCCTTGACCTGTTACAGGTAGGACAGAAGGATTTTTCGAAGTTCTTTATGATTTATCGATGAAATAGATCGACCCAGTCTTCTTTTTGAAATTCAACCGTAGCCAGTATCCTTGACCTGCGCCATGTGGCACATAATTCGATTGATTTGTCTTGTTTGACTTATCAATGAAATACATTGGCCAGACTTGCTCTTTTTGTACGTCGATTTGAATTTTTTAAACATTCTAACATGAAATGGATACCTTTTTTAAAAAGTTCTGCTTGATTTACCAATGAACTATACTGAAAACATTTGCTTTATTTTGTCAATCAATTTGAAATTCTTTTCATTCTAACATTATTAACCTAGATTGTCTCATCTTAGCGTTTAATAGTCACATTCACAGCACAGTGGGATTTATGTAAGCGACAGTGGAATAATGTATGAAAATAAGAAAAGATACTGGAATTGAAGATTGGAAATCTTTCTTCTCTATTCGAAACCATAACTCCTTCTTGTATCACTTTTCTTTTTTGCGAATATTTTTCTTTCTAATACTGTTGTTTCTGTTGTCTTTGCAGGATTGGAGATCGACCACAAAAAACAACCAAGACATCACAATACTATACATCTTTTACCAGCTCTTCCTGTTTGTGTCAAGTAAGAGTTCCAGAGTCCAACTTTTGTCTCTTGAATAAAAATACGTAAATAACCCCCCCTCCCCAATTATACAATAAAACAACCCAAAACAACGTCTCCACCAAAGAGCATGGAAAGCAGCAACCGCACAAGGATATTATGAAACTTAGTTCCTCGTTTCAAAACTGGGATTACAATGAAGCTTGCAAAGTCAGAAAAATATAAAAGTGGTAACAAGGAAAGAGAAAGAGAGGAGGGTCTGAACCAAAAAGAGATGGTATACTGGCTGGACAGGTTGAGGCTATAGCCCAAGACAGAAGTAGATGGAGAGTTCTTGTTGGTGGCCTATACTCCAGCATGGGGTGAGAAGGGCTAATGATAACAAAGATTGTGAAATCCAAGCAACAATAACAACTGATTGTGGTCAGGGGGACAATGATAATGATGAATGATATGATAATGTTGATAACAATGATGTTCATGCTTCTCCTGTTTCAGTTGGTGATACCATTTTTAACAAAGCCACAATGTTGGGAAGGGAAGGGGAAAGGGATTGAACATTACCACCCCACCCCCTAACACACAAATCAACAAAACAAGAAATGAAACCTTTAGAGATTTCGAAATTTACCTAGAGCTATGTGTTAGTTTTACGATTTTGCTAAGTGGACGTAATTTACTTTGTTTATTAAACTGTTTTTCTTTTAATTCCCATTCAGGTATCATCACCCCTGGAACAATCTTCCTTCTGATTCTGAGCGCCATCTCCTCTGCATATCCCGACATCCCTCTGTACTCCTCGCTGCTGATCAACTTGCTACCTGTGGCATTGTTTGTTGTCTTATGCTTCAAGACCTCCTCGGAAACTCAAGTGAGTCAGCGCGCTCTCGGGGGTGGAATGGGGGGGGGGGGGGTTGTGGTGGGAGTTCAAAGCCCTTTTAATCACTCTAAAACTTTTTTCTAAAAAAGTAATATATTTAGGGATTAAATAGCCTCAAGTCAAGAAGCTTTAATAACTCTCCAAACACCTAATCCCATCAGTGATTCAAACCGACGTCATATGCATTTGAGGGCTATGTGTGTGGTCCTTACTGACCTTACTGTCACTCCCACCTCTAGGGAACATGCAACTTATTTAGAATACACTGCGGGGCGAATTGAGAATCCTATGACTTTACAGTACTCTCAAGTAAAGGCTACTTTGTTACAAGATTTGCTTTGGGTCAATTTCTATAGTCTACACAATGATTCTACCTTCTATTTCTTCTGCCATTTCTTCTTATCAATGAAACAAACGCCCACTTTTCAAAACCATACAATCATTTCCACAAGGAACTGTAACTCATACAAAAGTAACAAATGCTCCCATCCTTACTTCTTTCAGCGTCCATTTACAAGGACGCTGTATTCTATTCAACCTGGTTTGGTCCTGATAAACACGTTAGAACCAGCCCATTCCTAAACGATGTTTACTGTTTCGATAGGGTCAAATCCTTTTCAAACACCCCCCCCCCCAAACCCCACACTAACCGCGTGCCTATTCCTGTTTCTTTTTTGTTTTAGCTCGCCTACGCCGGCGTGGTATCCATAGTGTACACGATGTTGATGATGCTGGTGCTGGTGGGCCTGATCCGACAGGCAGCCATGTACGGCTTCTGCTCTGTCTCCACCATCTTCCTCGTCGTCGTCATCTCCATCTTCGTCACCACGGCTCTTCTACACCCCATGGAACTCACCTGCCTCTTCCACGGGTTCCTGTACTTTCTCTGGTGAGTCCAAGCTTATGTTTAAAGCAAAGTGGTTAAGCAGGTAGACATGGCCATACCTGTTGACAGATTTCCACTGGCTCTTGAAGCACTATCAAAAGTGTTTTTGCCGGAATTCAACCAGATGCTAAACCATCGAAGCAGTGAAATCTTCAACTTTACAGATTGCTGCTATTTTTAGTCGTTAATTTTTATTAACGTTTCATAGTACCCGGTAAAAGACTATTGGATCAGTCTTCAATCGTTTCGCTATAACAGGTATTATATGATCTAAACCATCCTAACCATAATAACGACAATACGTATACATGTTATTATTTTCTGAAAAGAAAGCAAACTAAGAGCCAAGAAAAAAATCAACATCAGTACACCTGTGTTTGAATTTTGGTATTGGCGTACAGTAATGTTGGTGCAATTATTTAAAAACGTTTGTGTAAGTGCTTTAGCAACACAGTGGAATAAGTGTAAAGATAATAATGATTGCAAAGTCTGAATGAACGTCCCTCTCTCTTTCTCTCTTTCTTTCTGTCTCTGTCTCTTTGTCTCTGTCTCTGTCTCTCTCTGTCTCTGTCTCTCTACTCTGTGTGTCTCCCTCTGTCTCTCTGCATGTGTGTGTGTGTGTGTCTGAATGTGTGTATGCCTGCATGTGTGTGCATGTTTGTGTGAGAGAGAAAGAAAGAGCGAGAGAGAGAAGAAGTGAGAGAGAGAGAAAAGGAGAAAGAGAGAAAGAGAGTTAGAGAGAGAGAGAGAGAGAGAGAGAGAGAGAGAGAGAGAGAGAGAAAGAGAGAGAGACAGAGACAGAGACAGAGACAGAGACAGAGACAGAGACAGACAGAGACAGAGAGACAGAGAGAGCACACGTCTTTGGAGTGAAATTTTAGTGGTTTTTACTTTCTAATTCTTTCTACCGTTTGCCACCCACCCCACACCCTTCCCTCAACCACACTCCGTCCCTGCAGTATCCCCTCTATGTCCATGATGCTGATGATCTACTCCCTGGCCAACCTGCATGTTGTCTCCTGGGGGACCAGAGAGGCCAAACCGGCAGCGGGAGCTGCTCAGGCACAGGTCAGATTCTTAGTTTAGATTTAGTAAGAGTTTTACGACACTTGCAACACAACGAGGCCATATAAGTGCCGAAGATTAGAGGAGTTACAAGAGTTACAAAAACAAAAAAGAAGGAGGAGAGATTAGGACGATAGATGTTTGATAGGAAAGAAGGAGCAAACCACACCAGAGCATCCGTCAACCACCCACGGTCAGATTCTGAGTATTGGAATTAAATGTTTTGCGCCCCTTTCAACACTGTATTGCCATAATTTTATGAAACAGGGACTCTGAATCCAAGTCCGCCTTAAATAGGACAGAGAAATGAAGGCGGTGATCCTTGAGAACTCAAGTTAAAGAACTAAAGTGACCTCTTTTTTAAAATTCGAACCTTGTTCATTCGCAGCATAACAGTGCTCTTTCTGTAGTTCTTAAATTTATTATAATA
>NW_004797288.1:2381156-2386602 GCF_000002075.1 Aplysia californica | reverse complement strand
TTCTTCTTCTTCTTCTTCTTCTTCTTCTTCTTCTTCTTCTTCTTCTTCTTCTTTCTCCTTTGGCCCGTGCACATTCTCTTGAAGCGCTAATGAGGATGGCAGCATTTCCCCTTGCAGGGTTCTGTGTGTCCTGCATTGCAGGAGGGTGTATTCCTGAACTATATCAAGTATGTGTAGTAGGTAGAAATACAACAAACAATCTCGCAGCCTCCTCAAAAAATGTGTGTATTCATCTTCACAGGCTCAGAGCACAGAGGCAAAAAAGCACAGTGGAGTCTTAGGAGGTAAGCATGTTACGATGAGGGCAATGTTTAACCGAGCTCTGGAAATAGAAATGAATGAACTTTCTGTTTACGTACAGTGAAACAGTTTTAGCTCAAGCTAATCAAAACAGTACCAAATGTGACCTTTCCGCTTATGAGCAACCAAGTAACTTGTATTTTTTGGCTGGCATTGTAGGCCTACTCTAGTCAAAACAACAATGTTGCTATGTTATACTAGCATATTATTATGTTTTCCTAAATGTTACAGATAAACAAGATATTAAGTTAGAGTCATTTGTAAAAAATGTCACTTTTTTGTGACCTCAAGCCATTTCCATATCGGCGGTGTTGTTGTTAGGTTCTTTGCTGTTGCACACGTAGGCGTTTGTCTGATTCCCAAGCGCAGTTATTTCTTTGAGTATATCTACAATTGGTAGAGACCTAAGTAACTTTGAATATCTGCACAAGACAAACGTTCTAAAAAAGGCGGAAATAATGCTTAGTGACCATAGCCACCCACTGACATCGGAATTTCAACTATCGACCCGCAGTAAACGATACATTTCCAAAAAAGCAAGAACAGACAGATATAGAAATTCATTCGTACCAACTGCAGTGAGGTTACTGAACACACAGTGCTACAAATGAAACAGAGAGAGAGAGAGAGAGAGAGAGAGAGAGAGAGAGAGAGAGAATGAATGTGTTACGGAGCGGGTTGTCCCAGCCCGTGAGACATGTATTTACTTGGCATAATGTCCTGTCTTGTTGTGCGTTTGCGTGAGTGCACCTTTAAGTCTAACTTTTGTAACGTCTACTGCCATTGTTAACGACCAAGACAAATTTCTCCCTGCGAGATGAATAAAGATTGTCATTGTCATTGTCATTGTCATTGTCATTGTCTGTTGTATCCCACTCATCCCAGTTTTACATGGCAGTCAGGATCGAAGCAACACGCCTTTTAAATGATCCTAATTGTGTCGATGGGAGGAGTAAAACATTTACAGGAGGAACAATCATCTTAATGATGTTAAAACTTAATATCTATTGTACAGGACCAAGTCGTCAAACTATTTGGCCACATCATGCTCACGCGGTTGTACGTTTAAAGAGTGTTTAGCCGTTAGGCAATATCGGGATACATTCTTTTACAAGGAATGATCTAAGTCCTAATTGTTTATTTTACAGCTCCAAACATTTTGATTTCGAACTGGTAAGTGTTTAGTCTTCGTAGTTCCCAAAAAATAAAATAGAATGAAAAAAAAAAATTCAGCCAAGGTCACCAAGTGTCATAAAATGCATAATACATTCAACTCGAATTCTCAATATAGTTTCAAATGATAGTAATGTTTGAAAGTAGTAAACCAAAACCACAATAAAGGAGGTTACTGAAAGAAGTCTATTGATATGCAGGTATAATAACTGGTATTTCACTTAAGAAATACATTCCAAATTGAGCACTATTAAATCAATTTTCTTTTTCAGAGTTACTTTCCAAGCTGACTGACAGCACCAACACTACTTCCGACTACACGTTTTCTTTTGGCAACCTGTTCCGGTGTCTGTGTTGTCCACGAGAGGACGTCAAAACCGAAGATTTGAGGTTCAAGGCCATTCTAGAACGACTTGACCATCTGGATACACGAATGTCGACCTGGGAACCTGGACAAAAACAGGAAGAGGGAAATCCCAGAAAATCAGACGAATCGCAGACTTCGACAGAAATTGTGGAAGTGACCAAAGGTACAGCATTATTCTCTCTCTCTCTCTCTCTCTCTCTCTCTCTCTCTCTCTCTCTCTCTCTCTTTTATTTTTTCTCTATCTATCTGCCTGTTCCAAGACCCGGTTTTCCATGTGCTGTCTTTTTTCGATGCCTTCTACGTTTCACACCATAAGTATTTGTTGTTTCAGGGAAAGTACATGGGAAGGTAAAGGCACACATGTATGTGGCCCTCGAATTTTTCCCCCTGTCGCAGATAGCACGCGATGTATGTTGGCGAAAGCCATACATTGTATTGATATTTTGCTGAAGACACAAGTTGGAGCAAAAGCACCTCACAGCTTATGCGCACAACTTAACTTTTTTTTTATTGTAACCAAACAAGACAGCTTTATGTACGATTAAACTGCTCCGTGTCAATAGAAACCACAGCTTTGCGTACTTCACATCTTTGTAATATCAACAAAAATTGTAGGTTTGTGTAAGATTAACCTCTGTTTGCGTCAACAGAGACCACAGCTTTGAGTGCAAGTACACAGAAAAAACCTGAACAAAAGAATCCCATGTCGTGGATCGAGGACACAGCTTTGGGAAAAGGAGCTTTAGAGCGTATTGACGAGGAAGAGGTGAGCTTAGATGTTATAAGTGCAGTATATTGGAGTTTTATTCTATATCTAAAAATAGACATATCATATCTCTATAGTGCTGGATTAAGGTGAAATGTAGTACTTGGCAATTCGATGCCAGGTTAGGACAATCGTAACATGGAAAAGAAGAAGAAGAAGAAGAAGAAGAAGAAGAAGAAGAAGAAGAAGAAGAAGAAGACAATAATACATGACAACGACAACAATGACGAAGACAGGGGTGGAGGAGGAATAGGAAGGAAGAAGGAAAGGAGAAGTAGGATAAAGAATAGGTAGATGGGGCGGTGGAGGAGAAGGGGGGGGGGTAGACAGAAGAGACACTGTAACTGTGGGTTCCAAGGCTACTGATCTATGGAACCTGATCCCTCATGATGGTCCCGTGACGTCCACAGACGGATTTCTGGCACCAGCTCATTAAGCAGTACTTGTACCCAATGGAGAAGGACGAAAACCACCAGCGACAGGTCTCTGAAGGGCTTCTGGAATTAAGGAACAAAGTAAGTCATTACACTATTTTATATGATAATATCATTTATGGTTATATCTACAGTATAATATTTACGAACTGTTATGTTCACAATACTATATTGTAATGTGTATAATGTATACATGTATTGTTATGTTTACAATGTATTGTTATGTCTACAATCTATGTATGTTTCTCCTATCAACATTGTTCATGTTGCATTGTTGCTATTGATACCAGTGTTGTTGTTGTTGTTGTTGTTGTTGTTGTTGTTGTTGTTGTTGTTGTTGTTGTTGTTGTTGTTGTTGTTGTTGCTTATTGGTATTATTGCAATTGTTTCTCTTATTGCTGCATTGCTGTTGTTGATTCTGTCTGTGCTGTTTTTGCTGCGTTGCTCTTACTGCTGTAGAAATTCAACATTCTACTTAAAAAACATGTCTCGTTAGAAGGTGGAGATATCATTTGTTCATCTGCAGCTCTTTACTGAAATAAGGAAAGAAACAGATTCACCTAGGGATAACAACATTTTTCTCTCACCTCACAGGTCTGCCTGGCTTTTCTGGCTACGAATTCCCTGTTCGTCATTCTGGTGTATACACTCCAGTCCATATCAGCGTCCACCACTAACCTTTCTATCAGGGTGAGTTGTCGTTGAATCAAGCATCTTATCGTATACCTGATATTTGATATCTACTTTGATTATGGTGTTAAACTGGATGTAACACATAATATGTGGTAATAATGACAACTTGGAAATAAATTAGGATGAAACAAATTTAGGATCTATTAATTAAAAAGATGAGGTCTTTTAGAGGGTATCCATAGAAACTACGTTAAAAATGTACCATGGTAGATTCGCATAGCCTTAATTGCAATCCAGCATGAATCCAAGCAAACACACCATTAGTATACCCTGAGTCTATTATTCAGAACACGTTGATATAAAGTAAGCACTGGAACTTAAGACCTTGTGCGCATATCCCATGCTTACCTGCGGTCTCACACAGCTAAAACGAGTGACTTTACACAAGCAATACACAAAAGGATTAAGAGGTGCGTAAAAGTAGCTGGAAAAATTCTATCGCTGGGAAAGTAAAATTTCTGTATTATTTTTAGAAGGTCATTTTACTAAAGTGAACTTGCTGAAGAGAAATTTGGCCGACAGGCTTATGACAAGGAGAGAGAGAGAGAGAGAGATAGAGAGAGAGAGAGAGAGAGAGAGAGAGAGAGAGAGAGAGAGAGAGAGAGACTTATTTTTGCTTACTTTTGTTATTGAACATGCCCAGATTCCGTGTGACGTAGAAGCCTTCGAAGGTGAGAAAATTGAGCCAGTCAGCGTGACGTTTACTCTCGTCTTCGGCATCTTGTTGGGGATGCAGTTCTTGGCAATGCTGTTCCACCGATACTCCACCCTCCTGCACATTGTGGCTATTACAGAGATAAAGGTACTACACAAAAACATTAGCCTATCTTTTTGAAACAGTGTTCTTCGCCCCTCTGTACGATTTGATCATTAGTCAGACGAACTGCTTTGTACTTTATAATTAAGACCTTCCCGGACTGAGCAGGATATAACTTCCCAACAGAGAGACAAGATAAATACTTTATAAAGAAATTAACCTTCGGTGAGAGTCTAAAATAAGATGGTTTAAATATATGCAACAGAGATACATGTTTTTAGCTGTCCTTTGAATGCAATGCCATTGATTCTGCTGTTATACGTAAGAAATGAATCAACATTTATTGTATTCTTTTTACGGAAGTTGATACTTCGTGATCAGCTTACAAAGCAGAACTTACCAGCGTCTGTGACGTATTGTAAAGCGCATCGCAATCGCACACAGAAGATGTGGGTTCGATTCCCCAATGGCGAGAAATTTTATAGTATATCCCTGTCTGTTTATCTGGTGGGACGTGTTGTGGACGTACAACTTTTGCAATTACATAGAACAGTATTTTCGGAGCTTAAGTACTTAATATTGCAAAAACAGAGGATTTTTGCCTTCCTGTTAGCAAAGAGTTGTCATGTCTGTATCGGGTGCCAGCTGGGTGCATTCCGAACCCAATGGCGTTGTGTCTGAACTTTCCCCTCTCCACCCTTTGCTTGCTTACAGTGTGTGTTAAATCATTTGTTCCACTTCGTAAATTACGATTAATACCTATATATCAATAAGGTAAGACGGAAAGGAAATAACAGACCACATTATTTTCCCTTTCTGGAAACTACTGTCCACGTGGAGCTTGCAAAGGCATACGCATACACAAAGGTGCAGAAACAAAATGTTAATTTTATAGCCCCCCCCCCCTCCCACCCCCTAATAAACACGCACTCAAACACACACGCACTCACACACTC